>NC_137895.1:5602982-6095273 GCF_963455335.1 Martes martes
GAGGCTTAACCCACTGAGCTACCCAGGCGCCCCTGTTATTTCTTACTATACATTTGTTTTATATTTGTGTATTTCTGCTGTTACTTTGATGATTTTTTTCCTTCTAATTGATTGGGATTTAATTTGCTCTTCTTTTTCTAATTTCGTGAGACAAATGTTAGATCATTGCTTTTTAGCCTTCATTTCTCTCGTGTATGAACAGATGGCTATACATTGCCCTCTAGGTACAGGCTTAGCCACATCTACAAGTTTTGGTATCTCATTCATTGTCATTCAGTTTAAAATATGTTATAATTTCCCTTGTGATTTCTTTTTTCCAATGGTTTATTTAAAAGAGTGTATTCTTTAATTTCTACACAGTTGGGATTTTCTAATTTACCTTTTGTTATTGATTTTAAAATCAATTACACTGTGATTAGAGAGTAAATTCCAAAGTCTAAATGACTTCTAAATTGAGGCTTGGATTATGACCCAACATATAGACAATTTCCGTAAATGTTCCATAAACCCATGAAAAGAATGCATACTCCATCACAGTCCTTCAGTTTTCTAAGTATGTCACTTAGATTGATTTCATTAATTGTGTTTTTCAGAACTTGTGTATCCTTATTGCCTGCTCATTCCATTAGCTATTGGCAGAAGTGTGTTGAAGTCTCCCATCTAATGGTGTGTTTGTCTAGTGAAGATCTTCTTTATTCTATTGATTGTTGCTTTATTCACTTTGAAGCTAAATTAGTGGGTGCACATAGACTTAGAATTGCTGCAGCTTCCTATGAATTATCTCCTTTATCATTATGACATGACTCTTGATACAGAGTAATGCTACTTGCTTCAAGCCTATTTTTGTCTGATAATAACATAGTTACTTCAGCTTTCTTTTGATTCATGTTTGCATAGTGTATGCTTTTCTGTCCTTCCACTTCAAACTTTCTGGGTGCTTATATTTCAAGTAAGTCTCTTATAGGCAGAATATAGCTGATATTTTAGAAGATAGGTTGTGACAGTCAGTCTTCTATTTGGAGTATTTAATTACTAATATTATTGGCTTTATATCTATCATCTTAATATTTTTTTTCTATTTGACCCACCTGTCTTGTGGGTCTTCTTGCCTTTTTTTAGAATATTCAGCTATTTCTATTAGTCCATTTGCCCCTCTGTTAGCTTATTGGTGAAAACATTCTTCTGCCATTTGTTCAGAGGCTACATTAGCAATTACAACATGCATTCTTGTCTTATAGTTTGTAGTTAAATATAGATCATCATGTTTATCACTTCCCTAACAATGCTGGATTTAAAAATGCTTTAATTTCACTTACCCCTATCTTTTGTGTTATTGTAGTCATGCATTTAAATCTTACACCTAGGTTAAATCCTGCAAGACGCTATTATCATTATTATAGTAAATAAGCTGTCATACGTGTCTATGTATCTACACTTGCTCTTGTTCTTTCCATCTTACATTTTTGTGCTAGCACCTGCACTCATTTTTATTCTGTGTAAAGGCCTCTTTTGTGCTGCTGCTAATGTAAGTGTGCAGACAACTAACTCTGAGTCTCCGTGTTTTCTTACACAGTTTTCCATAGTTCTTACCTCACATCCTTTTTCTGGTCCATGACCCCATCCAGGATCCCACATTACATTTAGTTGTCACATCTCCTTAGCTCCTCTTTGCTCTGGCAGTTTCTTTCTCAGACTTCCTTGTTTCTGCCTGACCTTGACAGTTTTGAGATTATTGACCAGCTATTTTGTTGAATGTCACTCTTTGGAATTTGTCTGACATTTTTCTCAGGATTAGACTGGGGTAATGTTTTTGGAAGGAAGACCACAGAGGTAAAGTACCCTTCTCATTGCATCCTATCAGGGGATATGCCATCAGCATGGCTGATCACTGTTGATATTGACCTCGATCACCTGACTGAGCTGTCTGCCAGGCTTTTCCACCATAAACTTACCCTTTTTTCTCTCTCGAGGAGAAGTCACTATGCACAGCCCACAATGAAGGAATGGGGAATTATTATGCTCCACCTCTTTAAGGGGACAGTATCTACATAAATTATTTGGAATTCTTCTGCATGGGAGATGTGTGTGTTCTGTACCATGTGTTAATTTGTTCATTTCTTCATATCAGTATGGACTCGTGCCTCATTATCCTTTAAGTATTGTTATGATCCTTAGTAGGGTTTCCTTTTGTATTCCTGACTTTGGTCATTTTTAGAAAATCTTTTCTCTTTGTTTATTGAATAGCTTAGCTGGAGGTTTATCACTTTTATTGATCTTTTTAATAAAACAAGCTGTGTTTTCATTGATTTTTCTCTATTTCAGTCATTCCTGGTTTTATCTCTTATTTCTTTTCTTCTGCTTACTTTACTTATTTTTACTTCCTTTAGGTTTAATTTGCCTGACACATAAAGCGATTCTTCTTGGAGGGTTCATCTTGAGAACCTGGTAGAATTCCTGGTGGTAAAATCCATGAAAGTATGGCCCCCCCTCCAAAATTTCTCAGTCTTAAGCTAATCCTCATTCCACCTCCAGTACTTTGTCAAAATTACCACTTAAGTGTTCTGCCAGTTTGTGGCTACAGTGGCTTCTGCTCCAGGCTAGCTGATCCTGGCTGTGATTGTACGTATTCACCTGTCTTTCCAGATGTCAGATTTCTCTGATGGCTCTAAGAAAAGTTACTGATTTTCAGTATGTTCAGCCTTTTTCTTGTTGTAACAAGAAAAAGAAGTGATGACTTCCAAACTCTTCCAAACACGGTTAAACCTGGAAGCAGAAGTTCACTTTGACTTTTTAAAGATATTTTAGCTGGGAATAATGGCATATTAGGTTGGCAGTTACTCTCTTCTGGCATTTTTGAGATATCATTCCATTGTCTTCTGGCAGGTTGAAGAGTTGTTGGTGAATAAACCATTAGTCTTCCTGTTGCACATTTGAATGCAATGCATGTTGTTCTTTCTCTAGCAGTTTTTAGGGGTTTTCTTTTGTGTTTGGATTTTAGCAGTTTTCTAGATGTGTTAAAGTGTGCCTCTCTTTGTACGAGTCCTGCCGGGGTTTGCAGGTCTTCTTGAGTCTGTAGGTGGATGTGTTTAATAAAAATTTTATGAAAAATTCCTAGCCTTTGTCTCTTCTCCTTCTACTCAGTCCCCATTTTCTGTGTCTTGCCCTCCAGTTATGTATGTTAGACCTGTTCACAGTATCTCACTTATATTTCACTCTTTTATGTACTTTTCACTATTTTTTTCAGGGCTTCGGTACCAGAATTTTCCACTGACCTCTCTTCCAGTTCATTAATCCTGTGTTCTGCTTCTTCAAATCTGTGGTTAACTTTATTCGTAGCATCCTTAATTTTAGTATTTTTTCAGTTGTAGGATTTCCATTTAGTTTTTTTTTTTAAGATTTTATTTATTTATTTGACTGACAGAGATCACAAGTAGGCAGAGAGGCAGGCAGAGAGAGAGAGAGGAGGAAGCAGGCTCCCTGTGGAGCAGAGAGCCCAACATGGGGCTCGATCCCAGGACCCTGGGATCATGACCTGAGCCGAAGGTAGAGGCTTTAAACCACTGAGCCACCCAGGTGCCCCTAGTTATTTTTAATATATTCCATATTTGTGTCTTTTCTTCTATCATCTCAACATATACCTCTATTTTCTTAAACATATTTGTAGCTATTTAAGAACCTTCTTTTCCTCTGCTAACTCCAGTATCTGGGTCACCTGTAGATCTTTTCCCATTGTCTTTTGTTTCCCTTGATTTGGGGTCACATGGCTATATCTCCAGACGTGGCAGACAGATTTTTATTAAATATCAGATATTGTGTTAAGAAAATTGAGAGGCTCTAGACAGTGGCACCCTTTCTTTTGCTGGTCAGGTAGAGTGAAGACTGATGACCTTAATTCAGTTAGGGACTGAGTTGATTTGAGGCTGGATTACAGTTTCTCAAGGCTCCATTTGATTTTTTTTTTTTTAAGCCTCTTCCTAATGTAGCATCCAAAGTTTGTAACTCAGAACCTGAATTATTCTCTGAGTCCTTGCTCCCAAGAAATTCTGAACTTCAACCTTTATTTTCTCAGGACCACAAGCTGACAAAAAAAAAATCTCATTTGGCTTTCTGCCTTGATTCTTAGTCTTCTGTCCCACAGACCTTCCAAACTCAGCAAAGATCTTGAGGGTATAACTGGCAATGTTGGGCTCAGTTGTCTGCTTCCCCTTCTCATGAGGAATCTGTTGAAATCTCTGGTTTGGATGTCAGGTCCCTTGAACTCATCATAAGTTCTGTTTGCTTCTCCACCTGCTGGTAGTGACCATCTGCCTGGGCCACCAGTCCCAGGCTGAGCCTCTTGCCTTGCTCCCAAAGTGCATGAGTGAGGGTTCTGAGGGTTCCTGTCGTCTCAGACTGTCGTCCCTTTGAGTCCTGGTTGCCTCAGCCGCTCTCTCTATTTCAAAGAGATGTTTTGCTGTATTTTATCTGACTTTTCTGTTGGTTCTCAAAGGAAGCATAGACCTTCTGCAAGGAAAAGTGTTCCAACACACTGAACACCAACCATTCTGTTTCTGATGGGCATTCATTTCTCTTTTCATTTTTTTTCTCTTTTCATTTTTAAAATCCCTTTAAACTATCTTTCTTTAGGTGTCTCTACATACTGATGTTTTTATTTCTATGGAAGGGAATCCCAGGAGTGGGACTGCTTGGTCTAACGTAATATTTATAAACACATGTTGTCTGTTTGCTTTTTTAAAAAGGTTTATTTATTTATTTGAGAGAGAGGGATCATGGTGGGTTGGGGAGGGGCAGGGGGAGAGAGAAACTCCAACAGATTGCAGAGCTAGATGCAGGGGCTAGATCTCACAACTCCAAGATCATGACCTGAGCCAAAATCAAGTGGGACACTTGACCAGTTGAGCCACACAGGTGCCCCTGTTTGCTTTTTAAGACCACATACTATCACAGTTCCTATTTCTGATAGCTATATAATAGAGTATCTTTTTTCCAACCCCTGTTAGCAATAGGCATTATAGCTCTTTTAAATTTTTGCTGGTCTGGTAGTTTTAAAGTAATAGCTCAGTTTAACTTTAATTTATATTTATTTCCCTGACAGTAAATGTGTGATTTTTTTTTTTTTTTGCTATTAGGATTTGTTCTCCTGTGACTTGCCTATTTATATCTTTTGCCCTCTTGTCAATGTTTAAGAGATGTTTATTATAGATATCATTATTTATCCTATGCTCATAAGAAGGTTTTGAGTTTCAAGTTTACCCCTATCCTCTGGATTCTGACCCCTGGAACTCTCTCCCCTGCAGGGCTCTGTATCTCTCTTCATTAGACCCCAGCCTCTGCCCTCCCAGTTTCTACAGCTCTTCTCTGACACTTTCCCCTTTGACCGGCTCCTGCCTGCTTCGTTCCTGAGGACGCTGCTTCCCAGTAGTCCTCTCCCCTCACTAAGATGTGGGCTCGACAGGGGCAGTTATCTGTGTCTTTTCCATTCTGTGCCCCATCCTCAGCATCTAAAACAGGGGCCAGCACACAAGTGCTCAATAAATATTCTTTTAATGAACCCCATCGATTTTGAAAAGCGTTACAGTGTTTTGGTTTAAAATGTGAACACTGGGGACGCCTGGGTGGCTCAGTTGGTTAAGCTGCTGCCTTCGGCTCAAGTCATGATCCCAGCATCCTGGGATCGAGTTCCACATCGGGCTCCTTGCTCGGCGGGGAGCCTGCTTCTCTCTCTGCCCCTGCCTGCCACTCTGTCTGCCTGTGCTCGCTCGCTCTCTCTCTCTCTAACAAATAAATAAATTTTTAAAAAAAATGTGAACACTGGAGCCAGACCACCAGAGCTGGAATCATATGATACCCGTGTGACCTTAGGCAAACCTCTCTGGGCCTCAGTTTCCTTATCCCTAAAATGGAAATCATAGTAGTAGCTACATCAGATGATTATTAGAATTAAGGGGCACATATATGTGCATCAGTTTCCTAGGGACTTGTAAAAAAATTACCCACAAGCTAGATGGCTTAACACAACAGAAATTTATTCTCTCTCAGAGAATACTTCTGGAGGCCAGAAGTCTAGTATCAAGGTGTCAGCAGAACCATGCCCCCTCTCGTTGCAGAGGAGGATTCTTCCTTTCCTTGACTATTCCAGCTTCTGATTGTTGCCGGCCGTCCTTGGCATTCCTTGGCCTTGTAGTGTCCATTACTCCGATATCTGACATCTTCCTTTGGTGTCTCTGTGTCTTTACTTGGTGCCTCCTCTCTGTGTGTCTGGATCCAGATTTCCATCTTATGGGATTGCATTCATTGGATTGAGGGCCCTCCCTAATCCAGTACGACCTCATCTGAGCTCGATTACATCCACCAAGACCCTGTTTCCATTGAAGGTCCCACTCAGCAGGGCCTGACCCTTGGGTTCACTCTTGTATTCATAGTGCCTTCAACAACATCCGGTGTACAGGTGTCCCAAAAAATCTGTTGAATTAGTTAATTGATCGACACTTTGTTTTCTGTACTACAAATGCATTTTCAAAATCTATCATTTGTCTTTTTGTTTTATCTTTTCCATTAAAATGTTTAAAGTGTTGTGTGACCAAATATATTTGTCTTCTTTCCTGTCTTCCTTTTTTTTTCCTTTTGTTAAAAAATAAGTTCTGGATTTGTGGTCTTGGTTAATAAAGTGTCATGACTCTAGTCCCCAGGTCCCCCTTCCATATCTTATTGATCATTTCCTAAACGTTCTTATGAGAATTTTTACTGTTTTATTTTTTTAATGAAATGCTTAATCAATATAGAATTAATTTTTGTGTATGGTATAAGATAGGGTTCTTCTGTATTTTCCCACCAGATTGTCATTTGTAAAATTCTCATTATACTTGGGTCTAAGTCTGGAGATTTCTATTTTGTTACACTGATCTATACATCATTTCTGTACCAATGTGATACTTCTTTTTTTTTAGTGAAACTGAGGTTTTTTCATTTTTCCTCCTTTTCACATTTTCTTGGCTACTCTGAGGCCATGTTTATATTTCTCCATAAACACTTCATCCATTTGCATTATTAGGATCCCCCCAAATGCATTATTAAGATCACAGTTGGACTTATATTAAATTTATGTATAAAAATGTGCTTTTGAAATCAAGAAGAAAGAACATAATGGAATGTGCAGAAGGGGAGAACAGAGCCTTTCATTCCTGAGGGGAGTGTGGCTGTTCAGTATCCCCTTCTCCCGCCACACTTGACTCGGTGCTCAGCTCTGGGCCTCAAAGCTTGCACCCACTTGCCCTTTGGACAACAGACCCAACGCTACGGCTTGAGGACAGCCTCTGAAGGAGGAGTGGCTCATCTGCTCTTATCTTCCATCTACATAATCTGTTACTCCTGCCCACGGAACACTCTAAGATTTTACACATGTATGCGAGAATGAGCAGGTTCTAGATATTTGCCTCTAAAATTACGTGTCTGGTCGATTTCCTCGTTACACCTGGAATTCCCCTTGACATTGAAAAGCTGTCAGATCACACTGAGGCTGTCTCATTTCACAATTTTTGAAGGTTGATTTTGGTTCAGCATTTTGTCCTCCTGAGCCATCAGGACACAATCTTAGTCTTCTTGGGTTCTGTGGGGATAATGTATTTTTATAAAAGTCTAAAGCAAATCGTCATTGCCATCATCATGCCTGCAACAAAAGAGAAAAGAAAAACCCCTGTTTTACAACTCAGTGATCACTGTTGACAAGCCATTGCTCTGTATGAAAGTCCAGCGTTGGGTGCTAAGGTGGAAGGAAGGATTGCTTTTGAGAATGTGGTGCGGTACCACAGCCAGGGGATTAGGTAGAGTTAGGTGGGCCAGACAGATCTGGCCTATGGACTAGAAATTTCTAGATTTGAGGTGTGGTCAGATCACGATCACGGTATCTTTCCAGTGGTCACAGCATTGCCACCAAGTTTATGGAATTTCCTGGATGTAAAGAGCTGCAAAGGCCCTGAGAGCTTGTGCACCTGTCATTATCCTCTCTCTACCCCAGCTTCTCTGTTTCTACCATCTCAGTGGACTCTTCCCTTACCGAGGGACGTTGGGCTTGGTCGTGTGGCTTTCTTTGACATGGCATGTGACAGATGTGACCTGAGCAGCAGCCTCGGATCTGCTGTGTGCTTTAGCTTGGCCCCAGCAATCTGCTCGTGGAAGAACTTCCCCAGGGCAGCTGTTGTCTCTTCAGTTTGATCCCCAGAATGAACGCACCTGAAACAGGCCTAAAGCCAGCCTGCAGCCTGATGTCAAGCTCAGTCAGCCCACGGCCTGGATCACCTGGCCGGACTGCCCTTGACCTTCTTACATCCATCTTACATCCGCCGGACCGCCCTTGACCTTCACATCCATGAGCGTGAGTGCAAAGGCTTGTTTTCGCGCCAGCCACTGGGCTTTGGATGGTTTGTCAGGCAGAAGCTGGCTTGTGGAGTCCCTGTTCCTGTTGCAACCCTGTTCCAAAGATGTGGAATGTAGAGGCTCAGGGAACACCCACACCCAGTCTCCATGGTGTCCTCTGCGGGCTGTGTGGGCTGTGTCATCTGAATGGGGAGTGACACACTTCCCAGCATGCCACTGTGCAGAAGACACCACTATTGCCCGTTATTTCTAGAGCCAGAAGCCTCAACTGTGAATGCAGACTTCAGTCACCAGTGCTGGGTTGTTGTCACTGGCCACCAAGCCTCTCTGGGCAGTAACCCACACCTGAGTTACTGGGGTGTCTGCCCACTACTCCTGTGCTCCTCTGGCTCCAGGCTCCTCATCTGTAAAGGATGAGGTGGGAGTGGATGCCATCAGGCTTCCCCAGCGTTGCGTCACAAGATGCTGCTGTCCCGCAGTGTCCCGCTAGCATGTGTCCACACCTTTGCTCCGCCACTTACAGCTGTGTCTTTCCAGGAAACAGGTGGCTTAGTTAGCTTCCTTCCTAAATGTTGATCTCATTTGTAAGATGGAATTGGTCATGTTTCGTTGAGGAGCACTGCGAGGTTTAACTAAGATGACTTGTGAAAGTCAAATTGGTAGAGTGGCCGGCACCTTGTAGATCTTCAGTCAAATTCTCTTTCTCAATGACACCTGTGAAGTTTCTATCACCACCTGGAGGCAGGAAGGAGCGTGGACAGCTGTGAGGCCCGCTCTGGCCCTTGGCATGAGGAGATCAGAGCTGGGACTCTGGTCGAGACACTTGTCACCTTAAACTCTCACCCCTGAGCCCCCGTCCCCGGCACACCCACCACCGGCCATGTTCTCATGCAAGGGGTTTTTATCGCTGCAAGAAATGCTGAAGGAAACGCTTCAGGGTAAAGGAGTTTGGTCCTAGATGGAGCTCAGATGACCAAGAAGGAATAAGGAACCTTGGAAATGGCACATAGCCAATTAAATGTAGAAGGCTATTTTTTTGTAATTAAAACATGCATATGGGGGCACCTGGGTGGCTCAATGGGTGAAGTGTCTGCCTCCGGCTCAGGTCATGATCTCAGGGTCCTGGGATCGAGTCTCGTGCTGGGCTCCCTGCTCGGTGGGCAGTCTGTTTCTCCCTCTTCCTCTGTGTTCTCCCTCTCTGTCTCAAATTGATTAAAGGAAAAATCTTTTAAAAATGCATGTAAGTGCTTAAAGCAAACATTTTCATGTTGTCTCAGGCTTATAATCTATGTATTATAATCTTTTAATCTATTATATATAATAGATATCTAGTATATAGATACTACCCTATATATTTTATATATATATATATACTACTAGTATATATATAATAATATATATACTATATATATAATAGATATCTAGTATATAATATATATACTAGATATCTATTATATATATAATATATCTAGTATATCTAGTATATAATATATATACTAGATATCTATTATATATATAGTATATATATTATTATATTATTATTATATATTGTAATATATAGTATATAATAGATATCTAGTATATAATATATATTATATACCAATTATATATTATAATAGATATCTAGTATATCAATTATATATAATTGGCATATTATATATATTATATACTAGATATCTATTATAATATATATGTATATATATGTATATATATAGGCATATATATATGCCTATATATATATAATTGGCATATTATATATTATATAATAGATATCTATTATAATCTATGTATTATAATCTTATAATCTATTATGTGGAACAAATGGCAACAATAGCTTAGAGGGCAGGGGGCCGGGTAAGGCAAATATGGTCACAAGGGTTCTTCATTTTATGTGATGTGGTTTGGTATGAACTCTGGGTAGCCTGTGGAAAGGTAGGGGTGTATATATTATAACCCCCAGGCAACCACCAAAAAGATGACGCAAAGAGGCATAGTGAGCAAGTATTCCTCACGCGGAGATGCGGGTGGGTGTCTCTGTCCGGGGGTGCTCTGCGGTGGCTGCTCTGGGAAAGACCGAGCCACTCACCCAGCTTCTCATTGTGGGCGCCTACTCGGGGCCACGTGTCTTCCTCCACCGAGAGCCAGCGATATTCCCCTGGAACGATGTGGCCTCTTGTGGAAGAGCCCGTCTGCAATGCAGGGGACATCCCAGGGGAGGGGGAGTGACGATTTTGTAATCAGAATATGCCAGGCCAATGGCTTGTCACTCTTTGAGGAACTTCCTTAGGGACATGCCTCCTAGAAAGGACTTGAATGGTTAAATGTTTTGAAATCTGCTTTATAAATGCTGCAGTTTAGGTGTACGTGGTATGGTAAGTTGCCTCCAAGGGCCCTGGTAAATCTAGTTGATTTGCTGCGCTCATCTTAGAAATGAGAGTGTGCACAGGGAAGCTCCTGAAACATGCGTGTTTGCAAAGTGCCTGGTGCCTCTTCTGGCGCGCGCCCCCGCCGGGTTTTGCGTCCTGCGTGCTGCTCTGTGCCCGTCGGCGGTGGCACGCCTGCAACCTCTGGACAGGCTGCTCCAGGCCTGCCTAACCTCCGTGCTGCTTCACAAGCCTCCAGGCTGTGAAACATTTGCCTACAGACATTTCCTGACTCTCCATTACATATGTTTTTGTGAAAGGACTGAGCAAGAGGAACTTGCAATGAATAATTCATGAGTAATTGTTTTCAAAATATAAAGTTACTTTTCAAAGAAAGCAACCAATCTATCCATTTCGGAGTCCCCCTGCCACTTGGGTCCTTCTGTGTGGGCCACAGCTTTCCATCGAAACGCTCATGCCATCCCGTGCTGGGCCAGGCTCCCCCGCAGAGCTGGGACAGGGTGCGCGTCCAGATGGCGCAGAGCCGTCCCAATTCCCAGCCAGCGCCGCCTGCTCCGGTCCCCAGGCGGGCCTTTGGAATCGTCTTGGATTCCAGTGCTGCTCTGCACCGAGCCCCTGCAGGCAACACCACCGCACCTGCATTCCGTTCCCTTTGTGCTCCGCTTCCGATCCCGCACCAAACACTTCCTGCAGCTTGTTCCTCTAACTCATGCACACAAGCCAAGCCAAAGCCAGGGCCTGACCAGTGGGATCAGTACAGATACAGCGAGCCACTGTCACATTCCACTCATTACTGACACCGATAGTGAGGTTAAGGACAAGTCAATGGTGCCAACTCCCTGGGTCCTAGTCCCACACACCAAGAAGGATGCCCCCAAACAGAAGGAACCAATGACTGCACGCGAGCTGTGGATACCCTGCTGCAGCTCAGTGGGTGTACATTCGGCAGTTCTAGTCTGAAGAGGCCGAGGCAGAAGGCTCTGTATCTGTAAAGACCTCAGCACAGTCCTGGCATGGAACAGGCAGTAAGCATGATGATGGTGATGGTGATGGTGATGGTGAGGATAGCGATGATGGTGGTGATATGTGATGACGGATGGTGAGGAAAGCGATGATGATGGTGATGATGGTGATGGTGATGATGGTGATGGTGACGATGGTGATGGTGATGGTGGTAATGATGATGGTGGTGATGGTGGTGATGATGGTGATGGTGATGGTGGTGATGATGATATGGTTGTAGTGGTGATGATGGTGATGATAATGATGATGGTGGTAATGACGGTGATGATGATGGTGATGATGGATGATGGTGATGATGGTGGTGATGATGGTAATGATGGTGGTGATGATGGGATGGTGATGGTGATGGTGGTGAGGCGCATTGTCTCCTCTCATCCCCTGTTCCTTTCCCTCTTCATATTCCTCCACAGAATGTAGTCAGTGCATGCTGACCCTGCTGTCCTCTGCTCTTCAAGTCACTCTAGCTTCGTGTGGCACCAGAGTCCCTGACCTATGTGAACGGCTGGTCTGTTCATTCCCTGCCCCCTTCCCCTCTGAAAACACAGACAGACCCTTCCTTCAAAACCCGTCTCCAGACTCTGCTCTCCCAGACAGATTTCTTTCATCTGTCCTGGGCGAGTTCAGCCACCTTGGATGTCTTTGGCCCTTAGATGCACACATTTCCAAGTGAGATTCGATGTCCTTTTTTGGAAGAGAGACATATTTTCTAAATTAGGTTGTGGTGCTCTGAGAGCAGGAGGGATGTTATCTTCTGTCCTCCCTATATTGCTCTCAGCATCCCTTCTGGGGGGATTCACCTGCAGGCAGGTAACACCTACGGCCTGTTGTTGACCCACTGGCCACTGACAGAGGAGTCCCGGCATCATGGGCTCCTTGAGCAGCCCAGCTAATCAGTTTCTCCTAGGACGGCATCATCTAGATAATTCTGCTTCACTAAGTGCGATGCAGGGAAGTACATCTTCTCATTTGTCCCTCCACCTGCCCAACTACTCACACAAAACGGAAACCGCTGGTAAGCAGTAGGTTCCGTGCGGTGGAAGGAAGGGATCGCGGATGACTTTCAGGGAGTGCGCTTACATGAGGAGAGGAGAGAAGGTTCCACGGATGGTCCCTCCCCCACCAAAACCGCAGGAGCTTGCAGCTTAAACTGGATCATAATGAAACTTTGATCAAAACTTTAGTTTTTTCCCTTCAAACCACCTTGCTGGACTTTGTTCGTGTTTCCCAGGTCGTATGTGAATATAAATCTCACTTTAGGAGACTCGAAACTCACAGCTAGTCCCAGCAGATGTGAATTTGGGTATCTTGGAAAGCGTGGCCTTTAGAAAGGTTTGCAGCACTGACAGCAACCCCCAGGGCCCCCTGAGCCCAAGGCTGGGAGCCCACTTTACTGCTTTGTTTACTCACTTGCTCAGCAAACAAACCTTGCCCTGGGTCAGGGAGCCAGCCACCACCAACCCCCCGGGCCCCGCCCGCAGGGAGCCTGTGGGTGGAGTCAGATAAGTAACAATCCTAGGCTGGAACCCAAGGGCCTTGGTGATGGTGAACCCACAGCGGGGCCAGAGGGGCTCAGGCAGCAGGGAGCCTGGGACAACCTAACGGCCTCTTCCCTTTCTTCCTTTCCAGGTGCTGGATGCTAGCGGAATGCCTGTGGGTGACGACCAGCTCGCTCGGCTGACTGCAAAAATAGGATATAAGAAAGACGGGATGAGCTCTCTTGATTTTGCCGCAGGATTCGAAGGTAGCTAATCGCCAGCGCCAGCCCTGCTGGGACGCGGCTGGTGGCACTGCCAGGCTTTCCGAGCGGTGCCTCGAGGCCGCCGGGGGAAAGTAGTGTGAGCTGAGACACGGAAACAGTGTGTGTTCTAAGACTGGAAACAGACATTTTTGTTTGATTTTTGTCTGACTGTGTTTCGGCCTTTTCTTTTCACTAAACCAAACTGTGAGTTTGCCCGACAGAGCCTTCTACAGACTTAGAGCCCAAATGGTTTCTAAAATTTGCTCCAAAGCCCATGCTCCTTCCATCACGCTTCCTGTCCTTTGATATTTTCCCTCCTGAGAAGAGATCCTGCTTGTCTGTGGTTAGTGGCACCCATACACCACCCAGGCCAGTGTCCTTCCCCTTTTCTGCAGGGAAGGATGCAGAGATCCTAAGAGATTCAGGGACACACCCCCAATCACCCAGCTGCTGGCCCTCCCCTTCCCCTGCCCCAAAGCAGTTGCCAGGAAATTCACAGCCAGGCTGGGGTCGGGGAGGCCCTCCTGTTTGCCGTCTGCTCTTGTTCTGCTCCCCCCCGCCCCAACACCCAGCAGAGAGATGACCACCAGCCAGCTCCCCACCTCTCTGCCGTGTTATCCTCCCCCTGGTCTCCACTCTTGCTGAAGTTTAAGAAGGACAAATAAACCCTCTAGGAAAGCTACAAAAATCACACAAATACGTTGACGGAATCTCTTTTGTTTTGCTGCAAATACACTGCAGGCCAGACAGGGCCGGGCGTGGGAGGCCTGCTTGTGCTCTGCCGTCCTCCCCGCGGTCGGTCTGGGAGATGACTGCGCGGGGTGATGGGTCTCCCCTAGAGACGCTGGCCAGCTGGGACTCCCCATGGGGAAAATGCCCAGGCTCCTTCTGGCCGCGGCGGACTAGCATTTGATGGTCCTGTCCTAGGGGAGGGAAGGTCCCGCTTGCGAGGAAAAAGGCAATTCGAGAAGCCATGAGGTTTTAGAATGTTGACCCTTGGGGTGTATGTTTTGACATTTTTGAAGGAGAACAAAAAGGAGGAAAAGGAACTCGTTTATTTTAGTGCTTCTGGTGTGCAGGCGAGTTCCTCTTTCACTTGAGGAAAGTGGGCCCCCAGGGTGAGTCAGTCACTCGCCCCACGTCTGGGGGCAGCGGGGGCATTGCAGAGTGGAAATGTGACTCAATAGCCATCAGCTGCTCTTGGCTTCCTCCCTGCCCTTGTTCTGCCCCCGCCCCCCGGCCCCGAGCAGTCCCCCGGCACTGCCTGTCTCCCTGCCCAGCCAGATGCTGACGGGGTGGGGGTAGAGACCTAGGCCCCAGGCTGGCCCCGGGTCAGGGGCTGGGGTGCGCAAGGCAGAGGGGAGTTAAGCAGCAGGGGAAGGTGTTATCTGCCATGAATAGTGAACCTGAGAGAGGCCACTCCAAGCCCAGGTGGAGGTGAGGTAGAAGCCAAGTTCAAGACTGGACCGTAGGACGCCCACGAACTCCAGATGCTCTGCCCACCATCCATCCTGCAGAGCTGAGCGGTGGGGAGAGGTTGGTGACAACACGTGCAGAGAACCACATCTAAAACCAAAGCCGAGGTTTATAGCCTGGCTTGAAACAAGGCCACACTCACATTATCCCAACCTGATGGAAATGGGTTGTTTTTTAAGTAGAGATTATGGTTTCTTCCTCTGTTTGGGGGGAGAGAGAGGGCCTAACTCAGTGATTAGCCTGCCAGGCTCCAGAATCTGGTGGACCAGAGCTCAGTGTTGCTGTCCATGAACTCTATGACCTTGGGGAAGTTGGGGGGAACCCCCCCACCACAGCCTCCATCTCCTCATATATAAAGTGGGCAAAATAATAGATTTCCTTGCATGTAAATGAGGCACAAGAAGAGAAGCCACCTCTTAAGATTGTTGAAAAGACCAGCAAATATTTGAAAGCCCCTCATACAGGGTCCAGCAGATAAGCAGTCATGAAACACCTGGTGGGTTATCGAAGATTGACTGACTTCCACATCGCTAGGTTTAGGGCATGAGTCTAGGAACCAAAACCAGGCAAGAGTGTTCATTCACTGCCTCTGGGGATGGAGAGATGAGTAAGATGTGGTCCTGCCCGGCTGGAAGGACGGGCATGGGGTTGCCGCCACGTGCTGGCCGAGAGTGTGGCCCCGCCGTCCCGAGAATGAGTCCTTCTGGCAGTGATGGGAGAATGTCCAAGAAACTGAAGGGAAAGAAACCAGATCATAACCAAGTCAATGCTAAGTTCACTTCCCAGAGCCTTATTCCCATCGGGTATTCTGGCTGGATTCGGGGCAGGTAGAGATCCAGGGTCGCAACAGAAAGAGAGGTAGGCATGCCACTAACGGAGGTCTTCCGGTTTATGTCATTGTTTCAGATGCTAAAATGAATGGGCCGGAATCGACCCCACTGCAACCTCCGGTTCTTTCAAAGAATAATTTAGACAGCGACTTTATAACCGCTGAAGAATGCCTGAAGCAGTTCCCCCGGAGACTGAAGGAAGCCTTCCGGGTAAATTACGGCCTATCTACCATTTAGCTTATCTGGACACTGTCCCCTGTGCTCCCAGCCATTCAGCCGTGCGGGACTGACTCCGGGAGCCCGTCATGTCCTGCTCATCATGGGACACAGCATTGCTCTCCACAGACTCAGGCTCTCCCCTTCTCTCCTTGCCGGGGTGGGGGACTCAGGCTTCGCTCTGCTCTCCCTTCCCCCTCCCCGAGGTCCTTCTGGGCTGCTGCTTTGCTGGCTCTGCCTTCTGCCTCTCAAAGGCCTTGGAGAAGTAAGGAGAGGATGAGGTGGGGACAGTCTGGGCAACCCGAGTTACAGGGAATGCAGGACCCATTCATCCAGCCTCTTCATGCCACCCATTCGCTCACCAGATGAGCAGGATGCATTTAGGGTAGGCTGGAGTGTCTGCTAAAAGGTAGGAGCTCCATCCAGTGTAAGACACAGATGGTGAACAGGGAGTTGCGACCCATGGAATCGCCTGTTGTAGAGGGAATGGTAGCCTGCCATGGGGGCACAGGGAAAAGACCACACTTAGGAGGACTTCCTGGAGGAGGTGGGCCCTGAACCAAATACTAAACCCCCAGCGTGTGCTGCCAGAAAAAGGAAGGAGCAAACACGAGAAGAGGGAGCTTGCTCAAGGGAGGTGGCGGACAGGTCATGGGCTTCAGGGAAAAGCTTACCGGTTGGCAGGATGGGTCGCATGTGGGAACTGGAATGGGTAAGACGGGGGAAGTAGACAGCAACCATTTAAACACAGAGACGGCTTAGAACACGCTAACTGTGTCTGTGGCACAAAGGAAAAGAGAGCAATGAAAGGGGGAAGATCAGTTTAATAAGCTGACCTATTCGCTACGGGGTGGAGGCCCGACAGTGCGCAGGAGCGCGTAGGCGAGGCGGCGGCGAGTCGAGAAGAGGTGGGTAGGGAGCCTCCCAGGGCTGGAGCTCGCGCCCGCGGAGCTCTGTGCTTCTGGAGCTTCCTCCCCGCGCAGACTGCCAATCGGAGATGCGTTTTGGTTACCAAGCTCCCATTTAAAAATAAATGTATTTATGAGGACTGTCTGGCTTGGATTTGCAGGATGGTTCTGACTTTGAACGTTCTGTCCAGCCGTCAGACCCTGCATCCCAATTCTTGTTTGAAAAGCTGCGGTCCCCGTGAGCATATGCAGAGAAGGCCTGGGCCCTCAGAATTCAGCGAATGCCCAGCCCCAGGGAGCAGGAGGAGGCCGGGGTCAGGTAGAGGGTCGAGAGCCTGGTTTTCTGAGGAAGGAAGTCCTGGTTGAGGGTGAGAGGGCAGAAGGGGGGCAGAGAGACCCTGGGAGCCAGTGTTCCCTCTGTGCCTGTCAGCAGAGGGCTGGAGTGGCCCAGAGTGGTCCCAGGCAAACACCCCTCTGCTGTCCTTACTTGGGGCGCTAACTCACCCACTCTGTTGCAAGCCAGACTCATTTTTCCAGCCTCCCCCACCACCTGTCGCCCCTGCACACCTTTCCCGGTGGGGGGACTCAGTGGGGAAAGCCAGGCTCTGTGCCGGCACCACTGTTTTCCTACCTTTGGTCCCCGTGAAGCTCGGTGACAGTGCACACATGTCTCATATTTCCTGGTGATCTTTAGTTTAAATAATTACATAATGAACTGATTCAATGAACATTTGCTGACACCCACTATCCTGCCAAGAGTTTATAATCTAGTGGTGAGACAAAGAAGTGAACCTCTAATTGCCAGAGTGTGCGTGGTCTGTACCAGGAGGCGGGTGACATCTGGGGTCACTGCCAATTTGCTTGTTGTCCTCACAGGTGGGCGTGAACGAGGCAAAGTGTGTGCCTTGATTTTTGAATGGGAAGGGACAGTCACTTTACTTATTTTACTGAGTTCCTATTCATGAGAAATTCTCGAACATCTCTCCTCATCAATAATGAAAAACCCAACTTGTATCGGTTGAGAATACTGTTACAGCCGCTGGGGTTGTTTGGCCAGTGATTTTGTGGCCAAATGAGGCCGTCTCAGTGCTCAGCTGGGGTCACAGGTGAGTTAGTCACGTATCCAGAGCTCAGGCCAAAAACCATGAAGAGCTGAGGAAATAATTCATCGTGACCAAATAAAGGATATGTTCTCTCCCTGACGGTGGTGAGGAAAGCAGGCCTGGAGAGCCCCTGGGTGACCCGGGACATGACCTGACCACGGATTCTCTGTGGCCCCTGTGGGCTCCCTCAGCTGGGGGCTCACTGTCTGGACGTCTCTGCAGGATCAGGCATGTGTCCACGGGTTCAGATGTATATTTTAAAACAATCAGGATTTACCCCCCCCCCGCCCCCATATACACACACACAAATGGGACCACTTCATGGTCTGTCCTTGACATTAGACCTTGCGGGCTGGCCTCAGCACGTGGCCCTGATCAAAGCATCCCCTTTCCTGGTCCACTTAGGACCAGCCCCGGTCCTGCCTGACTGGCCTGCGGGCCCCCTGGCTCTGCACTGGCTGGGGCCGCCTCTCTAGCTGCACCTTGACCCCTCTCCTCCTCCCTTCCCACCAGCAGGGTTCTTCCTCACCTTCATGTCTTTGCACATTCTGTTCCTTTGCCCGGACTGCCAGTCCAACCCCTCTGATCAGGTAACTGCCAGCCAGGCTCCGATCTTTCTTATGTGCTCGGTCCTTCCCCTCGCCTTCAGATCTGTAGGGAGATCAGCTGCTGTCCGTTCCCCTCCTAGCCCAAGTGTGTGTGGTCTTGTAATCCTCTGAGACATTAGGGCTGAGCTGTTCCTGAATCATCTACAGTGACCTGGAAGGATTGCCTACGTGGCCTCGTTTGTTTAAGTCCTTACTCTACCCTATCCAGTAGGCATCAACATCCCCATTTTACAGATGGAGAAACCAGCAGTCTAATGTTGGGAGAAGTTCAGCCAAAGCCTCATGTCTAGTAAAGATTATATCTGTGCGACTCCAATAAAATTAGGCATCTTCAGGCCAGCAATGAGCATGGCTCTCACGCCTGACTTCCAGCACCTTCCACCCTTGACTTGCTGTCATGGGCTTGAAGGCCTTTCTGCCCCCACTGGACTGTGTGAACTCTGATGTCAGGGACCGTGCGGTAGTTACAGTGTGTCTCTGCCCAGCAGTCACATAATAGGTGCTCAGGAAACACTCGTCATCTCCAGACCTACCTACCAGCTTCATTCCGTGGGTACTGATGAAGCCCCGCTCTGAGCTGGAGATACAGGGAATGGATCAGAGCCCTCATCACACATCTTCCTTCCAGAGCGGGAGCAGACAGTGAACACAAAAATCTCTAGTGTGTCAGGTGGTGACATGTTCTATGAAGAAAAAAAGGCAGGACGGGTGTCAGGGACCGATCAGGGTGCCATTGTCCAGAGCAGAGGTCAGGAAATGCTCCCTGACAGGTGGCGTTGGAGCAGACGTGCCGAGGGGTGCAGGTACCGTGGGGGGTTCCCCGAGATGCCCAAGGCATGCTTGGCACATTCAGGACAGTGAGGGGGCAGGGGGGTCGCTGGGTTTGGGGGCCGTGGTGGAGGACGTAGGACTGGACCCTGCGAGTGGCGGAGAGCCAGCGGGGTGAACAGAGGTGCACCTGGTGCTGGCCTGAGCTGTGGTGGGATCACCCCTGCCACTGTGCGAGCCTGTGGTGGCAACAGTGTGGGCGGGGGGTGGCTGCCAGCCTGCTTGTGAGCTCCCTGTGGAATCCGGGGAGAGGCGGTGGAATGGGGAGAGCTGGCTGTGGTGCGTGTGAGGAAAGGATGGGCAGGGATGACGCCGAGGTTTGTGGTCTGAGCGGCTGGAAGAGAGCGCCGTCACCTCCAGGGGTGGGAAAGCCGAGCAGGAGCAAGTTGAGGGCAGGGGCTCGGGGGTCAGGGGCCTGACTTGGGGCTTGTTTGGTTTGACGTACAAGCGGGGATGCCCCAACGCCCCTGCAGATGTGAGCTTGAAGGGTGTGGGAGGCCCGGCGCCGACAGTGTCACAGGATTCCACAGCAAGGAGGTGGCCTGCACCCCGAGCAAGTCCCCAGTGGTGGTGACACAGGTGCCTGCCTGCCGGATGGTGGTGCCCTGCGAGGCAGGGGCAGCATTGGAAGTTGGTCCCCAGCCCACTTAGCACAGTGACGGCACGCAGGAGGGGCTGAGTGAATGCAGCAGTGAAGACAGACCTCTCCACAAAATCCCAAACGTCTGGACTGGACACTTGAGTCATAGCAGGTTTCGCTTTGTGATAAATAAGGCAAGTCCCGGGACGTGCAGGTATGAGCGCAGCAGCGCCCCGGGAGTCACCAGGTGGACCTGCAGGTGGGGGCTGCATCAGGTACTTGGTGGAGACCAGAGGTGCTGGGGCCATAGCGTTGACTTTCCCAGCCTGAGACGTGGGAAGTGCATACAGGGGAGGCACGGCCGTTGGCCGGGACAGAGCCGGTTCAGAGCCCGGGTGCCAGGCAGCAGTGTATGACCGGAGGCAGCAGTACTAGTAAGAGACCGCACGCTAGGGTACCTGGAAAGCATGCCAGGCAGTTGGCATGCATTAGCCTGTTCAACCCTCCCCACCGCCCCGGGGAGTAGGGACTTTCACGATCCCCATTTTACAGATTAGAAAAAGGAAACATGGCCAGGTCAAAGCTCTTGCCTAACGTGACCCCAAAATGAAGTGGCAGAGCTGGGATTTGAAATTAAACAGCCTGCCTCCAGGTAGTGCCACACAGCCTCTAAATCCCATGTTTGCTCCCAGGCTCCTTCTCATCTGCAGGATGGGGATGGCCATGCCCTCCCGCGGCCCCACCAACCCAGCAGGTGCACCTGTGCAACATCCTGGGGGGACAGCAGGCATGCGGAGCTCAGACAGGACCGGTGCCTCAGCACCGTCCTCAAGAATTGGGCCATGGCCTCTGGATGGCCTCTGGGGAGCCCCCCAGTACTGCACTTGTTCTCCTGTAGACCCCAAACACCATGAACCTTCTGTAGAAACATAGATATCTAGATGATTCTGTGTCCCTGAAAGCTTCAGCATCCTCTTACTTCTGGTGCTGGAAGGAGCAGTACAGAAAACACAGAGAGAGGGGAAGGGAAAGATAAGCCTTTCTTGTCCCTTTCCCTGGATTCTTTGCATTAAAAGAGGTCACCGGAGAACATGGTGTATCATTTCTTGGGAAAGACGTATCATGGCAAGGATTTTCCTGGAGGAGTGAGATCTCCCAAAAGCAGGAGTGGGAACGCCGCCCCTTCCTCATTTTGGAGATGAGTCCCTCTGTGTGGGGTTGTAAGTGCTGTCATCGGGGCTCAGAAGGAAGTGCTTTGACGTGTGCATTTTGTTTTTAGGACCCCTACTCTGCCTTCTTTAAAATAGACAGTGACAGGGACGGCATAATCAACATGCGTGATCTTCACAAATTGCTACTGCACTTACTGTTCAATCTTAAAGACGAAGAGTTTGAGCGTTTCCTGGGCCTTCTTGGCTTGAGACTCAGCGTCACTCTAAATTATCGGGAATTTCGAAATCTGTGTGAGAAGAGACCATTCAGGATGGATGACGCGCCTCAGAGACTCATTAGGTAAGAGGGCAGCGCGCCTCAGTGCATTTGCCCGTGCCCGGTCCCATGCTCTCACTGGGCCCATGGCAGGTGGGGAGCAGACTTGCCCCCTGGGAGCAATTATTTTGTCTTTTTTTGGTGGTTCCAGAAAAATCACAAAAGGAACATGCATTCAATGTAAAAAAGCTAGAAATTACAGGCGCCGATGAGACAGTATGACCTCATCTAGCCGCCCGTGAGCCTCGTCGTTGGCATTTCACTGGGAATCCGGCCAGTCTTCTTTCGAGGCACACAAATCGAGACATGCACTTACGTTTTTTCTTTTATAAAGTGGGGGATCAGACGTATGGGCTCAGCCTTCTGAGACCTCTGGGCACCCTGCCCTTTGTCTGAGCTATGCTGGGCCACGTGGGAGGCTGCCCACTAACACTTGTCAAGAGAATACTTGGCCAGGCATGAACATGGCAGCCCATGCAATCCATGTGAACTGGCACCACAGAACCCCTTATGGCAATTGGTGGAAACCGCATATCATTTCAGGCTTCTCTTATGAATGTAAGCGTATACATACACAGCTGACCCTTGAACAGCACAGGATGCTTCAACTCTGCTGGTTAAACTTAAAGTATGGACTTTTTTTTTTTTAATAAATACAGTAAGGTACTATAACTTCGCTTTCTCTTTCTTGTGGTTTTCGATCCCAGGACCCTGGGATCATGACCTAAGCCAAAGGCAGACGCTTAACCCACTGAGTCACCCAGACGCCCCGTCTTCCTTATGATTTTCTTAACATTTTCTCTTCCCTGGCTTTATTGTAAGAATACAGTACATTATACATGTAACATACACAATAGGGGCTAATCGATTGTATTCTCAGTAAGGCTTCTAGTCAACACTAAGCTGTGGGTGGGTAATTTGGGGCAGGAGTTTAAACTTACATGGGGATTTTCGACTGTGTGGGGGCTGACGCTCTTAACCCTCTCACTGTTCAAGGATTGACTGTATATCTTCTTCTTTTTATAAATCTGGGGTCAGCCATGCAAACTGTTTGGGGAGATGCCAGGACCCCTCCAGCCCTTTCCCAGGCGGTGCTCCGCCCCAGGCCCCTGTCCACTCCATGCCAGCCTCCCTCCCAGCGAGGAGGGGCGTCTGCATGTCAGCCCAGCTGGAACTCCATTTGTGTCCTCCATCTCCCCCAATGAGAGCGGATGCCCCCTTAAGTAGTAACAGCGATGCCAATACCATTGAGATCTGTTCAATGCCAATGGGCTTGAATGAAGAAGCCATTCAGCTACTCCTTGACCAATTATTAGAAGGATACTACTACTATTTCTGGAAGCGTTACCATCCACTATGACCGTGCAGGGGCGTGCTTTCTGCATGGTTGTAACGTTCACTGGCTGTTCCGCCCTTGAGGTTCCGCTGGCCCCTCCTTCCACCAGGCAAGGGAGCTCCCTGCAGTGGGGAGCCCTCAGGAGCCCCCAGGAGCCCCCATTGCGGGGCCAGGTTGCATGATACTTGGCTAGGCTGCAGAGGCCCTCTGATATCGCTCTTTAATTTTTCTCTCGAATTCATTGGTTTTATTTTGCCTACACTTTAAGAAAAGCCAGCCAGAGAGAAAACAACTGTAGTCTCTTTCTCAGCGAGATGATCACATAGCATGTGAATTGGACACCTGCTTCCAATCGCTCAAGTTCTGAGGAGTTTTAATATGAGACTTGATTGCTTAACATTAAAACAATTCAAAAATATCCTTCCCGAAGAATTTTCCGGAGAATGTATGCAGAACGAACCTAGAAAATTTCAACCACAAAGCGCCATCTTCCCATTCAAATGACTCAGCCTTCTTATTTGTATGTGTGCCTTCATTCAACAAACATTTACTGAGGGTCTGCGATGTGCTAGACGTTGCCCCAGGCCAAGGTGATACAGAGATGAATAAGGCTCCTTTTGAAGGAGATCACGGCTGTATATGGGACCGGGACAAAAATAAAAAGTTACACGGAAACGTGAGCATGTCTGGAGTGCTACAGAGGTGGAAGCAGCTAAGCCTGCTTGAGGCACACGGGAAAAGTGGGGCATCTGAGTGGGATCTTGAGGTGAGAGTAGCAGTTTGTCAGGTGCAGGCTACCAGATGGTGGTTCAAGGCCAGAGAACGGCATTTACAAAATCTGAGGTGGGAATGTCAAGCACATTTGGGAAATGGGGAGAGGATTCGGGTGTGGAAGTGGCATGCACGGGGGCAGGGGGTGCCGGGGGGAGTCCTGGAGAGGCAGGCGGGCCAGCTGAGAAGGGAACAGAGAACCAGGCCAAGGAGTTCGTCCTTTCCCAGCAGACAGGAGAGGATTTTGTGCGGTGGAGGGAGGGGATCACATCGCACAGCAGAAGGATCCTTCCGCAGCCCCAGAACACAGGATGGATGTACAGGAGGCGAGCCCGCAGCCCAGGGAGACCCTCTGTGGCCTCCGAGGGTCTGGTGGAGACAGCACAGAGACCCCAACTAAGGCACTGCTTTAGAAAACCAGACCCCCCCATGGCCAGACCCCATGCCCATGCTTCATGAAGACATAGCCTTTAGTACCCTAGGGCAGGGGGAGGGCACGACTACTTGACTTTCCAGATAAAGGACCCAGGTGATGGGTGGTGGGCTGAAATGTGAACCCAGGGTGCCTGTTTGGAGGGGCCCCTTTCTCTGCCTAGACACCTCACCCTCTTTCACCCATCCACCACACCAACCTCTCTCTCCTCCCCGAGCCAAACCTCAGTGCCATCCCTTTCTGGAAGCCATCCCAGCCTCTTGCTGGGGCTCCTCTGCCTTCTAGGCCCTCGCTTTCCACAGGCATTACCGAAACACAATACTTTTGAAAACTTGGAGGGTAGTAAATTTATTGAAGAGAGTAAGGCCATCTTGTTTCTTCCATAACTGCAAATATTTTCATTTTTAGATGTATAAATACCAATTAGAGTGATCGGTCCAATGACTTGTTTCACTTTCATATCATCTCTTCCCTTCCAGTCTCTTCCCTTGTTTAAGACACACCTGCCTGTCCATGTATCTCCTGACAACCCACATCAGTACATTCTGGTGACTGTACACCGTAGACGATGAAACAACAGCATCACATGTCCTTTTAGCAAAATTAAACACTCAAGTTTCTTGTCACAAATATTATAGGATCAGATCCTTCCTGTTGAATGGCTAGCTGAATTTAAAATACCAAATTTCCCTTTTGTTCTTAGAAATTTATCATTCACTTGTCAAGAGATCTGGCATATATGATCAGTTTCACCATCCTCACTGGAATCTGGAGTGTGAACTTGTGTGCATTCCTCTTCCAGCTCATCTGATCATTGGGAAACATCTTTTTTTTAAATTTAATTTAATTTCATTTTTTTATAAATACATAATGTATTTTTATCCCCAGGGGTACAGGTCTGCGAATCGCCAGGTTTACACACTTCACAGCACTCACCATAGCACATACCCTCCCCAATGTCCATAACCCCACCCCCCTCTCCCTCCCCCCTCCCCCCAGCAACCCTCAGTTTGTTTTGTGAGATTAAGAGTCATTTATGGTTTGTCTCCCTCCCGATCCCACCTTGTTTCATATATTCTTTTCCTACCCCCCTAACCCCCCCATGTTGCATCTCCACTTCCTCATATCAGGGAGATCATATGGTAGTTGTCGGGAAACATCTTCTTATCTCAATTTTCTTCCTTCTGCCATTTGAGCATGAAATAAGCATTCTGAATTTCTCACTGTGTTCAAGAAAACTAACAGAAAACTATGAAGATGGTGTGCTGTCTCCTTTTATACCTTCTTGAAAGATGCTGGTGTACTTTGGGCAGTGCGATCAGGAGACTGGGGAGTGATTCATTTCAATATCATGTCATCGACTAGGCGATTCCCTCATTTTTTGTTTTCTTATTACTCTCTTAGTCTCTTTTCTTTTTGGAAACAATGAGTAATGATTGACCACTTTTTAGGATAATGAAATCGATCTGTAAAATTGAAATGAAGATCACTAAGACCCTATAATATATATGAGAGGGTCAAAGACCCATGTGGTACTGCAAGATAGGATGAGTTTTATCTCATCAAGAAAATAAATACTTTTTTTGTTGTTCTTTGAAGGATCTCTAAGAAATGCTGAAAGCCATGAATGCCAGTTCTCTTCCATTTTCTGGATTGTATAGGATTGTTATTTTTGCCTTAAATATTTGATATAATTCACCAAAGAAGTGATCAGGTCCTGGAGCTTCCTTTGTTGGAAATATTTGCACTATGAATCTAATTAATTTAATAGTTAGATCATCCACGGTTTCTCTTCCTTCTTGAATGAGTTTTTGTAGTTTGTGTTTTTTCAGATATTGGTCCATTTCACCTAAGCTGTTAAATTTGTGGGAATAAAGTTCATAGTATTCCTCCTTTATTATTATTTTAATATCTGTGGGGTCTCTAGTGATATCTCTTCTTTCATTTCTGATATTGGTAGTTGGTGTCTTCTCTCCTTTTTTCTTGATCTGTTTAGCTAAAGATTTATCATTTTGTTGATATTTTCAAAGAACCACTTTGTTTCATTGATTGTACTCTTGTTTTTCTGTTTAAATTTCATTTATTTCTCCTCCTTATAATTCCTGCTTTGAGAATAGTTTGCTCTTCTTTTTTATTTTCTTAAGTTTGGAAACTCAGATTTTTTTATTTGGGTTCTTTCTCTTCTAAGAAAAACCCTAAATGCTGTCAATTTCCTTAGAGGCACTGAGTTGGCTACATTCCACAGACCTGGATATGTTATGGTTTTAATTTTCATTCAGTTAAAAATATTATCCAATTTCCCTAGAGACTTTCTTTTGATCCACAATTATTTAAAAGTGTGTTTTTGTCAACTTCAAAATATTTGCATGGTTTCCAATTATCTTTCTGTGATTGATTCCTAGTTTAATTCTGTCGTGGTCAGAAGACATGCTTTGTGTGATTTTAATTGTTTGACATTTGTTCAGCTTCATTTTATAGCCCTAGAGATGGTCTGTGTTGGTGAGTATTCCATGGATCCTTGATGAGAATGTGTATTTGGCTCTTGTTGGGTAGAGTGGGCCAGTGAGATCAGGTTGCTTAATAGTGTTCCGGTCTTCTGTGGTCTTATTTTCCATTTGTTCTATCTGTTACTAAGAGTAAAGTGTTAAAGTCTCCAAAAACAGTATGCATTTGTCTATGCTTCCTTCCCATTCTATCCATTTATGCTTCATGCAGTTTGATATCTGAGAAAAGTAGTGTATTTATACTTATCATTTCTGCTTCTCTTCCCTTATTTCCGAAGTTCTAAATTTCTCTCTGCTGTCATTTTCCTTTCTCTGAAGGACTTCCTTAAGCAGGTATTTTAGAGCATGTCTACTGGAGACAAATTGTCTTCGTTTTCCTTCGCTGAGAAGACGCCTCTCGCTCCTTCAGTCCTAACAGGTATTTTGGCTGGGTATAGAATTCTGGGTTAATACAGTTGTTTTCACAGCACTTTGTGAATGTTATTCCATTGTTTTCAGGCTTCCATGGTTTGTGGTGAGAAGTCTTTGTCATTCAGGTGGTCTTGCCCCCGTGGTGGCGCTTGTGACTTTCCTCAAGTTGCATTTAAGACTTCTTTTGCTTTATCTTTGGTTTTGAGTAGTTTTAGTATGATGTGTTTGAGCATGACTTTGTTATCTTTTGGGGGGCTTACCAAACTTCTTGAATCTTTAAATTTATTTTTTTCATCAAGTTTAGAAAGGTTCCAGCTATTATTTCCTCATGTTTTAAAATTTTTCGGTACCAATCTCTCCCTCCTCCTCTTCTTATATCCGAATGACATGAATGTCAGATTTTGTGATTTTGCATCACAAGTCCCTATATGTCCCTGGGGCTATATTATTCTCCCTTTTTTCTGTGGATCAGATTGGATTAATTCTACTCATCTGTCTTGAAGTTCACTGACTCACTCCTCTGTCATCTGCATTCTGTCATTGAGTCAATCCAGTGAAAACTTTATTTCAGTTGTATTTTTCAGTTCTAAAATTTCCACTTGATTCTTGTCTTCCCTCAGCCCTTTTTTTTCAAGATTCTATTTCTTGGCTCAGAACATCCATCTTTCCACTTACTTCAAGGACATTTACTCTTACTTCATGGTTATTGTAGCTACTTTAAAATATGATAATTTCAACATCTTGGCCATCTTGGAGTTGGGTTTCTGTTGTCTTTTACCTTGAAAATTGTTGGGATTTTCCTGGTTCTTTGTATACCAAGTGATTTTGGATCTTATCATGGACACTTTTAATATTATATTATGATGCTCTGGCCCTGTTAAAATCCTCAGTAGCATGTTGATTTGTTTTATATTTATTTTTTAAGCAGAAAATCAATCCAGTTAGGTTCAGACTGCAAGTCCTGACCTGCCTTCTGTGGTTTCCCTGTGAGGTTAGTTTCAAGGCCATGGCAACAAGTCTTCACTACATAGCGGTCAAGTTCTCAAGGTTTCTGCTCTGTTGCTTTGGGCTAGTTTCACATACATGCACAGCAGAGGGGAACCTGGGACTTCCTGCACAGATTTGGGCAGACCATTTTCCAGATCTCTCCTCTCTATTTCTCCTCACAATCTCCAGCCCCGAGAAAGGCCCTTGGTTTTTAGTCTTCTGACTAGAAACTAAGTTTTAGCCTATCTGCACTATTATGTACTTCCTATGACTGGGTCCAATGCCAGGGCAACACAGTGAGAGAAAAACAATAACGTGGATACCTTCCACATTCTTGGAACACAGAGCGTGTCCTCTGGTGAAAGATAAGCGTTGCGGTCTTAGGGACCTACTTGGCCACTACTGCTGCAGGCCCTGTCACAAAAGTACAGTTTTGTAACTGGGAGTCCTGGGATCAGGACCGGGAGGGTGAAAAGAGACAAGAGGCATTCTCCTACCATACTCTTTGTACTTCAGGACCCTCCTTCCGAGTTCTTTGGTCAGAAGAACAGGCTTTCTTTTGGAGCTTTTTTCGTCCATGCCTGCTACACAATTCCAGAATCAGGACTTCCCCTAAGCCTAAGCTGGGAATATGGGCAGTAAAGAACCCATGAAACTCACAGTCTAACAGTCATTCTTCAACTTTTGAATCCCTCTCCATCAGCCTCCTATTATTTACTTTTTAGTGTCCTCAGGGTTACTTTTTGTCTTCTGTCTAGAGTTTTGAGTTGTAATTGGTAGGGGAGAGAGGATGGGAATGTGCTTACTCCCTTTTAACTGGAACCAGAGGCACATCTCAGGACTCCTGACCTGCCTGGAGTGCTAGTCCCTGAGATCACACAGCTGCCTCTTCATCACTCATGCCTCAAAGAGCTGTTCCCTGGCCTTCCTAGCTGAAGATTCCCCTCTCACCCGTCTTCAGTGTCTGAAGTTATCTGATTCATTCATTTTCCCATGTGTGTTATAAGTTCCCACCATTGCAGCATGAGCTCCTTGAGGATGTCGGCTCTGTCCACGTTGTTGGTCAGTGTGTTTGTAGGACCTAGAGTAGCACATAGTAGGAGATCATATATATTTGTGTCTGACAGATTGGCTAATAAGAAGACTATATCTTCCTGACTATCAGGATCTAAAGAGCCAGGTAATAGGAGTGGAAACCAGTAGCTTTGGAAAAGGCCATAGAAAAACCTGATCTCTCTAGAGGAGACTGGTATGTAAAATGGGACAGGGGAGAAATGGATGGGAAAATCATAGGAGTCCCTGGTTTGAGCATGGGTCCCTAAGAAAATAATCAAGGCTAATGGCCTAGAAGAGAAATCAGATCGGTGGGGGCTGTTTGGATATGTGTTTAGATAGTGAGATCAGTGTGGGTACATTGACTTTGCAGACATAGAATCTGCATCCTTTGGGGGAGTTAGGTGAGACCTCTGGGTGCAGGTTGGATTTAGAAGGAGCCTAAAGGTGAAGGCAGAGGAATGCGCATCATTTGGACCTACAGCCCTTTTAAGCAATAATTGTGAATATGCAACATAATCCCACCAACCTTCTAAAACCTTTAGTGGTGAACTACTGGTTGACCTTTGGATCCCTTTCAACCCTTGAAATTCCATGATTCTGTGAAGTCCGGTAGGCAGTTGGAGAGAGATGGAACAGAAAAGCAGGTGACGTTATAGCACTAGCGGTACAGACATGTGGGTAAATGGCATCAGGGGGTGGTTGGGGACATGAGAAGGGACGACCTTTCAGAAGAGAGAATGAACTTTGCGATGGAAGGAGAGGAGTGGTCAAGGGTGGAGGGAGCCAGGGAGGGAGGGAAAATCACACTGACTGAAGGCACACATTTGCCTGGCCCCAGGGTAGGCGTCCCCCCACCACCATGGTGTCATTTAAAGAACAACATGATGAAGGCAACCAGAGGGGGGAGATCATTAACAGTGACACGTGGAACAGAAAGCCAGCAAAGACCCCTGGATTCAGCAATAAAGAAGTAATTGGTGAATTTAAAGCCTGGAGTGAGGGCTTCAATAGAGGGAGGTGTGACCGCCTGGTTTACCCAAGGGCCCCCATGAGCCGGCATTTGCCCAGGGGGAGAATGAAACTGCGCCCATCTGCATTTAGTCCGTTTGAATGGTAACTAAGGAAGAGGGAAGAGACCCCACGCACTCTGCTGCTGGTCCTCAGTACCCTGCCGACTGAGTAAATGCCAGAACTTGGCGTTTGCCAAACAGGGGGAGTCACTGTGTATGTAATTCACAGTTGATGTAATTAAAATAAGACCCTTTCTATGTGGCACACGGGTCAATAGCCCGATGTAGGTTTCTGGGATAATCACGGCCACTGATGAACCTGGTGACTAGCAGGTGCGGGGCACTGTAGATCATCAAGGAATTGGAGGAGTGGTCCAGGACAGCTGTCAGGGAGCAGCAGCATTTCTTCGAAGGGACTGGAAGGAGAAGCCAGGCAGAGCACTCAGTACTGCTTGCTCTGTTGACTCTAGCTGCCGTGACCTGGTCTGCCATCTGTTTGCAAAATGCGGGACAGAGTGGTGCTTCCAGGAGAGCCTTGGTTGGCGGGAGGAAGCCGCAGGCTCCGCTTCTCCAGCCTGGGCACCCCAGTGGAAAGAAGGCTCCCAGGGCATAAAAACCAAAGGTGGCCCTCACCTCCGTGAAATGTAATATTTGGGGGCTCCTGGTGGCTCCACTGGTTAAGCATCCAACTCTTGATCTCAGCTCTGCTCTTGATCCCAGGGTCGTGAGTTCAAGCCCCACTTGGGGTTCCACGCTGGACGTGGAGACTACTTAAAAAAAAAAAAAAGTAATATTTAATGGATCTTGTCCTACAAAGAGTGAAGTTAAAAGAGCACCAAACCTGTAGCTTCAGATGGAAGCAGAAATGGTAGTGAGGTGGCGTCAGAGCCCTGAGAGTGATTGGCTCCCAGGTCCTGGTGGTGTGTGGTTTTGGCAAATTATTTAACCTCTCTAAACCACAGCTTCCTCTTTTGCAAAGTGGGATGGTAATGCCAGCAGTGCCGGGAATCTCAAGATCCTGCGGGTCACCTGACAGGCAGTGCTCAGCCCCCACTGGTCCCCGATCTCACTCTCACGGCGGCCATCATTACCCCAGAAACCCTCATGGCGCTGCTGACCTGAGCGTCACACAGATGGTCATGTTCAAAGCCGCCCTTCTTTGGGGATTACATAAACCTTTGACTTCCAACATTTGGAGCACACAAATGCCTGCATTTGCATGGTGGTTGACTTTAGACTTTATTTCTTAGAGTCAGCTCATTTGTGGAACCAGAAATAATACTTGTTTAAAGGGTCTACATGGAGCTTCTTTGCGGTCTGTCCCCCACAATGGTTTTCTTGGGTTCCGTAAGGAGAAATTTCTTTGAGGGGCTGGATGCCTCAATCAGGTGTCCCTCTTACCCACTCTCAGGCAAGATGTGCTCCTTACCTGACGGGCCCATGCATAAGTACGGGTTCCAAGTGGGGCCTCAGATGGGAACCCATTTCAGGAAACTGTCAGGGTGACGTCTTCACGGCCCGTCTTGCTGGAGGAATGTCTCTGGTGCTCTTGTATCTGCAGAGGGAATATTTCAAGGGCAGATGTAGGTGCAGAAAGCTCGGGTGCCCAGAAATGGAGTGAAGAATTCAGGCATCTCAAATTGCTTCGGCCACAGCCCTCACTGCCCCTTGCCATGGCCCAGCCCCGGTGGTAAGCACCGGGTGTTTATTAAAGTGTCTCTGTGTCCATCATTCTGTAAGGAAATAAACAGAATTTCGATTGTTTTATGTACCCTGAACCCAACCAGTGTGTAGCAGCTGGGACGGAGTAATAAGCAAATCCGCCCCATTGTTCCGGAAGTCTGCGTTCCAGTCATCCCAGTGTGTGAGTTCAGAAAGAAAAGTTTTTAGCTGTTTTCTTCTGGAGATACTTACTATTCTATTGTGGGTTTTTTCCCCCTTCGGAAAATAAATGAGCCCTGTTTGTTTTGTGAGCTGCACAAAAAGTTGAACGGCATTTATCTGAAAATAAACAAGGACTTATAAAATTTAAGAAGACTTCCCTAACATACAGCTGGGGAAATGAGACTGTATTTTAAGAATTAAGTTAGACCAGATGTGAAATCACAGACTTCAGCGGTGTCTTTGAAACGAACGGGGATGGGGAACCCCTTGGGAGATTAATGAGTCCATTAAATTTAAACACAGTTATTTATTTTTTTTCTTTTAAGACCAAAACAGAAGGTCGCAGATTCAGAACTAGCTTGTGAACAGGCTCATCAGTATCTTGTTACCAAAGCAAAAACCAGATGGTCAGACTTATCTAAGGTAAGAAAATGATTATTTCCTTAAAAGGAAAGGAAATGTATTTCAGTGTTCCCAGATCATTGGGATGATCAATCTGTTTAGATCCAGTCTTTGTACACCCAATCGGTGACTTCTACTCTTCTTAAAATACTTTTCTAAAATAAATTCTCACATTCAAGGTCAACTGATGTTTAGAAAAATGACTAATTATTGGAGTTACAAGGACAGAAATTCCTAGCTTTATCTCAAGTTTGATATGAATTAAAAATTAAAAAGAAATGACACCATCATATTATATTTATACAGTTCAAAATATGCATCTTTAAGTGGTATTTCTTCCTGCCTTCCAAAATTATAGGAAGCACGTTTTGAAGGTGAGTGCCCTTGACGGGCAGTCACGTACACCGACTTGGTGTCGAGACAAGAACATGATCTAACGACAGCTGCACCCCCCAGGACAGTAGAACCAAGCATGCAGGACTGGGTTCATCCCAAGTCTGGAGTGTGGGGTCCTCCTTTCACAACGCAGCAAGGACACAATAACTTCACGTTAGGGAGTATCTTCAGAACCACACAATGGAGGTATTTTCATGTTGCTGTGAAGAACGCCTCCACTTTGCTTCATTTGGTCCTTTTTGTTCTATGTTTGTCTCTCTTGGCCTGTGCACAACATGATGTCCTGTCCTGTAAGTCCTGGGCCGCCCCTGGGCTGCCTTACCCCAGTCCTCTGTGCTCAGAGTTGACTGTGCAGCGGCCCAGGGTGCAAATCACACAGAATGAGTCCTCGCACGCCCGCTGGACAGGGCTGGCCTTCTAGAGCCTTCCTCTGGGAGTGCAGGGCCAGCTCTGGGCTGTAAGCTGTGGCCTCACAGGCATGCCAGCTGGGAGAGGGCAGAGACCCCTGTGTGACACCATTCTCCACGCCTTCTCCTCCGCTTCTCTCAGCCTGCCTCTCTTCTCCTCCCCGCTACCTCTGTCCCTTCTTTCTCCCTCCCTTACCACGTGCCCTCCGCCCTCCGCCGGCGCCGCTCTCTCTCCGCATCCTGCCCCACTTTGATTAAGCAGCATAGGTTTGTTGCCAGGGGTTCGGTGGTAACGAAGGTCTGTCTGCTTCCACCTGTCCGCTCACTGGCCAGGGCAGGTGGCAGTCAAGGAGCACAGGCAGCTAATTAACAAAGCAGGCGGCGCTCTGGGGATGCTGGGGTGCGACCAGAGGGCCGCAGAGGTCTTTGTTTCCATCTTCTGGCATCCATCCTTCCTGAAGTGCTTCCCCCGCCAGTTCTAGAATGGCTTTGTGGGGCCTCTTCCGCTCCCTGCCTGGGCCTGCCCTGGCCTGGGCTGGTGACCCCCCAACGCCCCACCCCCGTCTCTGTGTCCACGGCCGCGAGCAGGTCCTCTGCACTCACCTCTCCACATCTTGAATCCTGGGTGCTCTCAAGGTCATCTTTACCCTTGACGCTCTACGGCACCCCCAGTGCGTTCAGAGGAGGCGCGGGGACCCCAGAGTGCTCTGCTGCTAAACCAGCAGCCTCAGGTCTGTCTCTTCTAGAACTGGGCCTGGCGGAAGTGGGGAGAGGGAGGAAGACTCGGCAGGTGGCAGAAGAAGAGCAATCAGAGCGGCTCCGAAGGGGTGTGGGGGGGCTGCTGTGTTGGGAGTCAGGCGTCCTGCCCGTCCCCACACCTCGCCCGGACACCACAGGACTGACTGGCGCTACGTGTCCCAATGGCAGCCTATCAGATGGCTCTGCCAACTCTTGCTTTATTTTGAATAAAGCTCTGAAGGCGCTCGTTCTGAATTCTGAACCTGGAGAAAGTTCGGTGACGCAGAGCTAAGACTAGCGGCCTTCACAACAGCTGCCTGGTGGTGAGGCGGGGGATCCCCGGCCCTGGCACACCCCTGCGGCAGAAGGGAGCCGTGGGCCCCAGCGAGCCACTCAGCCAGGCTGGGCCAAGGATGCCTCCGGCCGAGCGCTCGGATGTGCACAGCCATCATCCCATTCTGGGCGGCCTCACGGGCTCCTTCCCATGGAAGTGGTTTTGGAAAACAAGTTCACTGAGTTCTTCAGCAAACATTATTATGAATTAAGGATGCACAGTTGCAGGATATTAAAGACACAGTGACCAACAAAGGACATGGTCTCTGTCCCCAAGAAACAGAGGTATAAGCACCAGGAAGGGCGCTAAGGAATGGTGTGAATTACGATTGTAGTGGCTTGTTTTCAAGCTTGTTTTTTAAGTTGTGACTCTACAGTGGACTAGAATACATACTATATGTATAACAGAGTACATATTACATGTACAGTGGACTAGAATACAGATTATATATAGCAAGTATATATTTGTATGTATAATATACATGAACATACGTAGTATATGTATATTGTAATACACATAATAGTAATGTACATGCATAGTTTAGTTACGTTGAAGGTAACATGTATCCCAAGCTGTGTCCTGCCACATAACCACCATCCGGATGAAGGCGGAGAACACTGTCCACGTCTGAGACAGCACGGCCCACTCTGTGTAAAGGGCCAGACGGTGACTAGCTTCGGCTCTGTGGGCCATCGACTTCGGTCCCAGCTACTCCGCTCTCCTGTGATGGCACTTGGTACTGTCAGACTTTCTTTTCTCCTCCACACTGGATGCGTGACAGTATTTCACTGCAGTGCTGAGTAGCATGTGTGGGTTACTAATGGGGTCACTAATGAGAATGAGCATCTTCTCCTCTATTCTTGAGTCTGATTTCCTTTCTCTGTCAAGTGTCTGCTTGTAAGTCTTCACACTGGGTTGGTTATTTCTCATCGGTGAACAGGAACTCGTATGACAGTTCGGCTCCCGGTCTGGGATAAGTGATACGTGATGCAAATGTCTTCTCCCGGTGTGTGGTCCGTGTTTCCACCTTTCTCATACAGTATCTTTCAGAAAATATAAGCTCTTCTTTTTGAGATAGTGAGATGCGTTAACATGTCCCTGTAGGTCTCGTCCAAGAAACTGTGTTCCACCCAAAGTTGTGAAGATGTTCTTCCAGCAGCTTTCCAGGGCAGCCATTCACATCCTGGTCTTGAAATCCACACCACCTGTCTCCTGTATGTGGGGAGGCACGGCTCTGCTTCCACTCTTGCATAGGGAGACCCGGCTGCCTAGCCCCTGTAAAGCCCACCTTTCCCCTCCCTGACCTATGGCATCACCACCATCCTGCATTAAGGCCTGTGGGTGTCTCCGGGTCATCACTCTCTTCCACTGGTCATTCTGTCTGTCTTGGCACCAACACCACATCCCTGCAGTCACCATAACTCAGGAACACGTTTTAATCAGCCAGCAGGCTAGTGCCTCCTCCTTGTTCTTGAAGAGTTTATGAATCCGTTTGTCAAGCTGCACAAAGGAACGAAACTTACTGGGAAATTCGTTGGGAAAGAAACAATGTCTTTATAATTTCGAGCCTCCCAGTTTGTGCTCTTAGTATATCTCCATTTATTTTGGTATTTTTAATATCGTTCAATAAAGTTTTAGACTTTCCTGTGTGGCAGTCTTGCAATCATTGGTAAGATTTGTTCTTAGGACTTTCTGGTTTTAATGCTATTGTAAGTATTATTTTCTGAAACCCTAACCCTGACTCTACAGTGTTGTCACAAGGAGTGTCAGATGAGCTATTAACATGCAAACAATTTAAGTCAGTGCCAAGTTCCACACATCACCTCTAGTCTGTGGCTCTCTTAAATGGCCAAAAAATCCCCAGATACATTTTGCTCCCCTCGGTGACATTAAAAAAGCTATAACAGCTGGGGTCTCACGTGCCTTATCCCCCCTTAGGGCCGGAGGGCTACAGTCTCATTTCCCAGGCACTGCTTGACCCTTCTTTCTAGTAGTTTTGAACACAAGTCATAGGTCAGGAGAAGAATCCCAACCACACACCTGAGACCACTCATTACCCGGAAACAAGCCCCTTCCAGTACGTGATACTGGTGTGTGTTTTGCTGTGTTACCTCCTTCACAGGAATGGCTAGGGGATCTGGAACTTTGATAAAAAAGTAATTAAGCAGGTAGATGGGGAGAGAAATATCTTAGATTGTTTGAGATATTGACTACTGGCAATCCTCTAGAGTGCCATGAACATGTTTTATATGTTACTAAATGTTGTCTTGTCATGTTCTAGAATTTTATAGAAACTGATAATGAGGGCAATGGCATTCTTCGGCGGCGGGATGTAAAGAACGCGCTCTATGGTTTTGATATCCCCCTAACACCGAGGGAATTTGAAAAGCTCTGGATGAGGTAAGTGGAATCTGCAGGTTCGGCTCGCCTCTATCCTGCCAGCCCCGGGTTGCTGGCCGCAGCAGACTGACCCCCACCTGGCATGCCACTTGGGGTTGCGATGCGGGGCCTGGAAAGGTTTCCACTGGGTTGTGTCTGTCCTGTGTCCTTACTCCCTCGAGAAAGCAGCCTTGGCCAAGAGGCTGGTCTTTAGGACCATGGAGAATCGGGGTAAAACATTCATCATGGATACCAGACTGGAGAGGTTGGCATTTGCAAGGAACAGGGAGTTCAAGTCCAAACTTGTATCGTTTTAGAAAACTAAGTTACTCTCCCAAGACTCTATTCTAATACAACTAGCGCAGCAGACAGAGTCACAGTGGGTAAGGGGAGAAACCATCTCTCCCCATTGCCTAAAGATGGAAATCAATGTCGCACAACTGTTTTATAGATAAGTAATTTGTAGAGAGAAAATAACCGAACTTTTGGCAACTTGGAGAAGTTTCCCGAGGGTGTCTTAAACTGGACATAATATCTAATATTGGTTACATTTTTCAAAATGAATTTTAGATTTAGCTGTTCCTGAATTAGGCCCCCAGTTGCAATATTCCCCACGTAGATGTCTGAGTTTCAAGGTGCACTAACAATGCGGTCCATTTCCAAGTTCCGGAACCGTCTTTGAATTACCTCCGTCTTCATGATGTGTTCGCCGCCGCCTGCCGTCCCCCAGGGCGGCGCACCAGTGTCGTACCCCCTCTCAGGGCCAGACTCACCAAGCAGCTCATGTAATTTTTTAGCTTTTCATCTGTTCAAAGTGGAAGGCTGAAACGTTGGCCGAGTTTAGAATTAGGTGGGCTGTTTTGTGTCTAATTTAGAAAAGCAACTTGAAGTGCTTACAGAATCCTTATTTTTTTAGATCAGCTCCAACACAGGGCCAATTTAGGCTCCTTATTCATATTCCCTTTCAGTACATGAAATGAGTAGGTCCCACTGAGTAACCAAAAGATTGGGGTACACGGACACATGGATGGACCTCTCACTCTAGGCTTTTTGGATGATGAAAGGTGACTGGTCCCGATTGTTAGGGACCCACCGGTGGGGGGGACACAAGCAGTAACCCAGATGCTGGGGCACAGTGTCACCTGTGACAAATGCCAGAGGAGGGACCATGGTAAGGGGGATGGGAGATAAAAGTGGGAGGGCGGCGGGCCCTGGAGGAGAAGGAAGCTGTCACGGTAGGAGCGAGGTTGGAATGGTTCTGGGGGTTCTTTATTCATTTTTTTGACATTATTAAATGTACAAATGTCTGCCCCATGCTGAAAACTGTGTGAGGTCAGAATTTTATCTGCATTTGTTCAGCTGCCTGTACCCCGTGGATGGTGAGGGGTGGAGAGGGAGAGCTCTGCCACCAGGCATGTGGTCATGGCTCCTGCCTCCGTCCTTAGAGCTGTGTGGCCTCCACAAAGTTACTTAATGTCTCTGTGCCTCACTCTGCTCTGCTCAATTTGTCTGAGCGGTGAGTTGGTCGGGGTAGGCTAGCTGCAGGAACAAATGGGGCCGACATCGCAGGGGCTTGTCCTGATAACGATGTCTCCACCTAGTGTGGGCGTCAGTGTTGGGGGAGGGGGTCTGCCCTCAAATCATTCAGGGGCCAGGAGTCCCACCACCCCCTGGATCTTCTGTGTCTGCCAGCAGAGAAAGGGAAAGAGCACAGAGGACCATGTGGTCAGCCTTGTAGAGACCAGGCCTGGAAATGGGGCCATCACCTTGCCCACGTTCTGTCGGCCAGAGTTCCTTCACGTGGCTGCTCCCACCTGCAAGGGATTCTGGGAGAAGCAGTATGGATGTGTGTCCTGGAGCAAAAAACAAACGGTGACAGGGGAACCCATGATAGCATCTGTCACATGTGGAATTACCTCCGCGGAAGAAGACAGAGGGGTATTCAAGGCAGAAGAAGCTTCAGGAAAGGTCATACCAGGATCTAGGCAGGAAAGCAGAAGCCACTCTACCATCTCTGGCCAAGCAGGGCTGAAGACAGTGACTGATACAGATGTCAGAGGGCCGGAAGTCTGAAGGGGGAATGTGGGCTTGCTCGGAGCCCAGACGCTGCTGCCCCAGTGGGCTCACAGAGTATGAGAGGAGGGGGCTCACCCAGAGATCAGGAAACCGCTCCCCAACCCGGGACTGAAGGGCAAAGGAGAAACAGGGTCTTTCTTGGAGGCCAGGAAGATGCCTCCACCCCCGTGCGGCCTCAGAATCTGCTGGAAGCTCAGCCATGTGCAGAGCAGCAGCCATGGCCACAGCCACAGCAGGACGTGGAAATAACCAGAGCTGCCCTCTTCCCTCCTTCTGACCAGGCACTGCTCCCTGCGAGCTGTTAGGGGGGTAACTCAGAAGATGTGCGGAAGGATGAGCGTAGGGTTGAGAGTCACCAGAGGAATGTCTCTGCTAATGGGCAACAGACGGTGTCACATTCCACGACTGCAGAATAACCGGGGGCCCAGGGTGCAGGTGACTCGGGTGGGCAGGAGAGCAGGCCGCACGTCCGCTGATACGAATCACGAAGGACAGGACAGTGTAGGGAACCCTATCCTAAAGCCAGGTGTTTAATAGGGAAAGACCCACACAGGCCTGGGTCCTAGAAAGATCACTCTGGCCATAGTGGGGAGGACAACCTGCAGGAGGCTGGATGGGAGGCACAGAGATGAGTTAGGGACTCTGTCACTGGCCCAAATGACAACTGGTGAGCTTTCCTGGCAATGCGGGGAGGACTGGGAGGCAAGTGACAGGTGCGAGAGAGATTTAGGAAGAGTAAATAGGCCTTTTGCAGCCTGGAAGGGGAGGTTATGAGAGATCAGATGCTCCTGCAGAAACTGGGAAGAGAGCCGGCGGTGGCCTAGTGGGCCTCGCCGAGGGCCATGCTCCGAACAAGAGCTGCACCTGATCCCATGGCACGCCACCCCGAGCTGTGTGATGGGGGGCCAGTGGCTCGCCTTCTCTGGGCTTCAGTCATCTCTCAGATAGGAGGGCGACGGGGACCAAACGGTAGAGGCAGAGCAGCTGGCATACAGAAGCATAAAAACTGGCAGCAAAAAGATCATATAGATTAGAAATTCCTTTCTAATTGTGATATGAACGCATACTCATTTTAGAAGTTTCTGGAAATCCAGAAAAGCATAAAGGGAAAGAAAAGACAACAACAAAGCACCCGTGACGTTCTCGGCAGACATGATAAATGGTGACCTGGGGTGACGCCTTCCCCCCATTCTCTGTGTGTTCCCATGATCTCAGCTAGTCGTCCTCACCCCTCTCACCTTCCTGGCCTGTGCCTCTCAACCACTGCGTGTCAGCTGGTGACGGCAGCTGCTTAGCCCCGCTCCACACCCCACGTCCACCCCTGCCCTGTGGAGCAGGAGGTGCTGAGCTGGCGAGAGGCTGCCGGCCAGCCGGGGGCTGTCACGCACCAGGAGCCTCCTCCAGTCACCCTAACAGTGGGAGGGGCATTCTCCCCCTGGGGACGCAAGGAAGTCGTGGGCAGCTGGGACCCATGTGACACACGCTGCCAGCTCAGGGAGTTTGCTTGTCAGAACAGGAAAGCCCCCCCAGAATAGAGAGGGGGAAGTGAGTAGACAAATAACATTCTGCCCTTTCGAAAATACAAAATTAAAAACTAGGGTAGAATATAGAATGCAGACGAGAAGAAAAGATAGCATCCATTATCCACTCAATGTTGATTAAGCACCTGTGAAGCGCACTGTTCTAGAGCGTCTAGAGTAGTCTAGAGGGTCTGATCTGTGCCGTGGAAGGAAATTAATGACTTCACCCCCACATCTCAGTGGCTCAGCAAACCAACGTTATGTTTCTCACTCACCCCAGCGTCCACAGCGTTTACCAGCTCTTCTGGGCGATTCTCTTCCAAGTGATGGTTTGGGGAGCCGGCCAGCTTCTAGCTTGTGGCTTCATTGAGCCCTGCGGGGGTGTCTACAGAGCTGTAGGATCTCATGGGCTTGGGTGGGCTTCGACCCCAAAGGGATACCCTTCCGCCCGCTGTCGGGGGCCTGCCCTGCAGCCAACCGATCACTGCACGGGCGCTGGACAGATCGGGGAGCGCCCGATCGGTGTGGTGTGAAGTGAGCCGGGAAGTAGTCTGGCTTATCAAGGATGAAAGGAACAAAATGTTCCAGCCTGGAGGAGGCTGGTGTGAAAGGGAACCTGCTCGCGGAAGCCAAATCAGGAGCTGGGAGGACTGAAATTTTAGGAGCAGGGTGTTTGGTGTGGTCCTGGAGAGATTGCTAAGAATGAATTACAAGATGGAAGTGGATTCATTCATTCCTTCATTCATCCGAGAAATCATGAAGCAGGAATTTCTTGAAACTTTCTAAGTGGCAAGCCTTGTGCTGGAGGCTGGGGTTCCAGAAACGAGGCAGCCCCCACTCGTAGGCTGCTCACAGCTCGGCAGGGAGGGTAAGGACGAAACACAATGGTGCGGGTGGTGGGAGCTGGGTGGGTGTTCAGGGAAGGCCCCCCCCCACAACCCTGGGAGATGCGAGGCCTGAGCTGAGTCTTGATAAACAGTCCTTAGCCAGAGGTGGAGGAAGGGCATCCCAGTGAGCAGAGGCCCAAAGCCCGGAGGAGGGGGAGCTTTGGGATGGGAGAGGAAGGCCACTGCCCTTCACAGCAAAGCCTGAGATCCAGAGCCTGTCCGTCTTGGGGACCACCAGCACCAGGGGGCCCACGGACGGAGGCACTTCTTCGGGGACCTGCTCAGCCGGCAGTGCGCCTCCTGTAGCTCAGTTCATCAGACGGAATTCAACTATTTTGGATTTAAAACTGACTTCGCTCGAAAAGCTATGAAGACAATGCATTAGAAACATGCCCAGAAGGCTGGTGCAGGGAGGCACGTCTCCCAATTAACAGTATGCGACTAGTGGTCTTGATCAAGTGGACTCAAGGGAAAGTTTTGGGGGTCATGGAGGCCCAATTTTTGCATGTTTCTTGATATGGTAGGTAAGTTGTATCTTGGTCTTCCAACACGGAAAGACTGTGCAAGGTACCTGTGCCGAATGCACCAGCTCGTGGGAGAAGCCATGACTCCCAGTTCCTGGGAAGCCTGGCCGTCTGCGTGGGCTCAGCCACGGCCGGAGCCTGGGGGGTGCCGTGCTGTGGGCCACTGAGACAAGGACAGCCCGGAGCGGAGAGAGGACTTGAAAGGGTCCAGTGAGCCAGGTCTTTAGGTTAGGAAAGAGGACACTGAATGGGACATGGTAGCTGGGAGGGAGTTTTGGAAGTACTTGGGGATAACTGGCCAGGTGGGCTCCTAGCTCATCATAGAGAACTTCTCGTGATCCAAGTTGTCAGGCTCTCCGGGGGGTGATCTTTGAAGGAGTGTGTTTCCCCTGTAGGCCTGGCTTTATTTAAGGCCAGACCACCCCTCAACTGGGGAGCATCATGGAGGGATCATGGCCCTGGATGGCCCCAGAACCTGGGACGCCACCAGGACTTGCTGACTGTGCCCTGGTGGCCGTGGCCAACTCGGGCAAGGGGAGGCTCTACCCTGAAGGACAGGGATGGGAGCCATCAGACCGCCCTTGCGGGTGACACCTGAGAAGATTCTGTATGTCCTAAGCTGCATAAGATGACACGTCTGCCTCGGCTGCCTGGCCAGGGTCGTCAGTGGGGCTCACCCCAGACCCTCTAACTCTGGGGTCAGAGGTGGTAGACGGTGGGACTACCAGTGACATAAGAATCATGCCTGAGCTGGGCATAAAGAACTAAGACTTTGAGCAAAGCAAAGCCATCGACGTGAACGTATTCAAATCGTGTGTTGAACTGAGTTGCTGGATGCGTGATAAATGGGCAGAGGAATCGGATTATATCAAAAATTAGCGGCCATGGCCACATGCAAATGCAAGCTTTTATGGGTCCTCTGTGTATGGGCACATTTTCGCTGGCACATCTGTTGCCGAGCCATTTTAAAATTCAACCTTTATAGACAAGTTGATTTTTTAAAATGTTACACAAAGGATTATATAATGAAGGGTGAGGTTATGTCAGCTGAGTTGACTCTCTTATTATCCCCATTCATAACAATGTTTTAGTTGCAATTGTGCAATCTGGTCTTCTGTTCCTTTGCGAGGAGAATAGAATGTTTACGATCCTTATTAATGAAGTAATTAAGAAGTGTCTTTTCATTCAGTTCAAGTGTCATGATTTAGAGTTTGTTGTCAGTAATCTCTTGTGCATGACACGTGCTTCCTTGGGAACACGTGTCCTTTGTACGCAGTGGCTCAGCAGACAAGGACTGATGACCAAGCGTCTCGAGGCCTGTAGCCCGGCACCAGGAGTTTGTTGTAAGGGTAACATGGCGTGGTCGCTGGTGGTTGTCCCTCAAGAAACTTGCCGTCCAGCAGGGACAGAAGGCACGTTCTAAAGACACGTTTGAGCCTTTGGATGGTGAACAGCAGCGGCAAACCCCAGCGGGCAGTCGCTGGGTGCCGGGCCCTGGTCTATGCCCCATGGCACATTTACCCAGTGATCCTCACCGTGGGCACAGAGGAAGTCCAGACAGAAGTGGAGACACAGCACTTTTGACTTAGGAAGAGAGAGGGGTCATTGGTCAGGGAGTGCTCTCCACAGCGTTCTTTTAGGAGCCCTCCTGGAGGAACAGGGAGCCTTGGAGAGCTTTATTCAAGGGGTGTCCTGAGTAGAGTCATGGGACCACATCACTCTGCTTGGCCCCAGGCTAGTCAGGCCCGAGGCACTTCGGGGAGAGAGGTGTGACCCTGGCATCTCCCCAGGAGCTCAGAAGTGGCACCCCTTCCCAGGGACATGGATGGAAAATAACCTGCCCTTTCTGCAGCTGGGATCTAACCACCAGCCACAGGAGGAGCTGTTTGCTACAAGCCCCCATGGGGCCTGGAGGGTCACTGCCCTGCCCAGACCGCAGGACGTGCCTTGGCAGCCAGAGACCCCACGGGCCTCCTTTTGTGGGTGTGTCACTTGGTTCTGTTGTAGAAACCAAGGGTCGCCTGGGTGGCTCAGTGGGTTAAGCCTCTGCCTTCAGCTCAGGTCATGATCTCAGGGTCCTGGGATCGAGCTCCGCATCGGGCCCTCTGCTCAGCGGGGAGCCTGCTTCCCCCTCCCCTCTCTCTCTCTCTACGTGCTGCTCTGCCTGCTTGTGATCTCTCTCTCTCATCAAATAAACACATAAAATCTTAAAAACAAACAAACAAAAAAAACAAATTGACTGGATACAAAGTAGAATGGCATTTGCGGGGTGGGGGTACAAGTACTAAGGTCGCACTAATGACACCTGGAAAGGCCTCAGATGGCCCCATAAATATTGTAAGAGCAGCAGTCAGGGCACTGGCCTGAGACCTGGGTCTAGGAAGGCCTTCAGTGGCTCGCAGAGGAGGGACCAGAGCCCCAGAGTGGCCGAGGGCCTTGCCAGGCTCTCAGGGCAGGTGAGCATCTGTTTGACTTGGAGTTCTCCACCCTGTGCTGCCTCGCAGTTGCTGGAGGAAAACCTCCTTTCCTTGTAAGCCAGAGTACCTGATCACAGTGGGTCGGGATGCCAGTAGGGCAGGTGGAAGTCAGACATGTAGCAGACATGTAGGACACAGAAGTGACAAGTGGAGAAGAAGGGCCCCCGCCCCCCAGCTCTGCAGGCACTTCCTGGAATGGCCCACTTGGCCTTGGGGAAGGACGGATGGCATGCCAGCTCCCGAGATGCTCTGTGGGTTTTACCACAAGTGAATGAAGGGTTTGCCTAAACTTCCTACCCCTTGTCCTCCTCTCACCACCCCCTCACCCCTGCTCAAATGAAACAGTCACAGAGGTCTCTGTGTGTCGGAGGCGAGCAAGCATGGGATCCTGCAGGTTTTTCCACGTGTGGTCAGTTAACGAGCAGAGGGAAGCTCGGCCGCACACATTAAAGCCACCTGTACTCACGCTCAGACGAGCGCCCGAAGAACCTGCTAGAGAATTATGCCCATGACGTTGTTCAGATACAGTCTTGGTCCTTGTAGCTCGGAAATCATCTGGGAAAAATCACGTCCGCAAATGCCATTTTTATCGGTCAGATGAGGATCAAGATCTTTCAGTAAAAATAAATGCTTTTTTTTTCTTTAAGGGAAATTGGCAATTTGCCTTAAAATTTTTTATTGAAGTAATTCTATTCTGTTTGAATAATGCTGGGAGATTAAAAAACCTTCCATTATGCCTTTTTTAATGAATTATAATTCAGAAGCATCTCAATAATAGAAAATGACATAAAAGGTACACAGCATAGTTCTTATCTTGTTTTCCTTACTGGGCTCGCTCGCTGGTTGTATATAATTGGCATCTCTTCAAAGAGGAAATGGGGAATTTGAATCAAATGGCATTCATTTATTTAAGTTTTAAGATTGAATATGCTTTTTGAAAGACTTTCTTCTAAACTTTAGCATAGTTGCCTTACATGTAGGTGCTCAATTAAAAAAAAAAAGTTGAATGAATGGCAGGTTTGATTTTAATTTTCTGTGGTCACAACCGTTTTTCTAACAGAGGGACAAGTGAATGAGTTTGGTTGCTCTTTCCTGGGGTGACCAAGGTCACCTCTCAGGAGGTGTGACCTTTCCGTGGATGAGAGCAGCGGGTTTCCAACTGCGACAAGTCTGTGCCTCCTTGCCTGGGGATCTTGTCAAATGCAGAGTCAGATCAGGTCTGGGTCCTGTATCCTGGGTCCCGAGTCTGCATTTCCGGCTCGCACACTGCGGTGGCTACTGATGAAGGTCTTGTTTGTTTGTTTTCAAAGCTATGACACCGAGGGAAGAGGGCACATTACTTACCAAGAGTTTTTACAGAAATTGGGGATTAACTACTCAGCAGACATGCATCAGCCCTACGCGGAGGACTACTTCAACTTCATGGGTCATTTCACGAAGCCCCAGCAGATTCAGGAGGTGGTCAAGCAGCTGGAGCAGAGCATGGACAGGGCCGTGCTGGTCAGGTAAGCGCATGAGTATCGTGGCCCCGCGATCGGGGGGCCGCCTGTTCGACATACCCTTGCGGCAAAAGTGGTTTTAAAGTGGTACCTCCCAGTGCCCACAAAGTTGTCATGAAATTCTAATACTCCTTTGCTGCTGTAGATTCTAGAAATGGGCAGCAGGTCACAGAGTATAAAGGAGCTAAAAGGCTATGAGCCAACCCTTCCTTATCGGGTGACAGTCTCACACCCTTCCTATTCTGTAGGTCGCCCTGGAGAACATTTTAGGTGTTTACTAAACTATACCCCTGGGCTCTGCCCCTCGCCCAACTAGAAGGCAAGTTCACTCAATGCAGAACAGTTCCTGACACCCCATAGACACCCCGCAAACCTCTGTTGAATGAATGAATGAACGAATGAACATATTCTTTAACTCAGTACTTTGGGGACTATACCCCAAGGAAATAATGTAGTAGAAGCAAACAGTTGAGTGGTTGGAAGACATGATTTGCGCTATGTCTTCAACAACAGCTAAAAGGGACACCTGCAATCCCAGTGGGTATGCTGGCTTATACAATGTGGCCCCAAGGAATATGAAAAAGTATGTGCCTATTCAATTAGCATCACAAAGACTATGGAAATGTGATCAAGGGCTAATGGGAAATGACATTTTAACCAGTATGTGTGTTGTGATTGGAATTATGTCAAAAGTGTATGCCGGTCCTCCACAGGGACCAGAAGATGCTGTCAAAAGGTGATGGGTCGGATTCGGATGGGGGAGCCATACTAGTTTAAAACTAGTTACTAATGTCCTATGTAAGAAATATATGACACAGGAAAAAATGCTGCCACCTTCGGTAGAAACGTAAAGCAGTGGGACGGATGCTCTTGATCTGTCCTAGGTCCTGATGGCCACCCGGCGGCACTCACCGTGGCTGGGACTCCGTCCTCACTCCACAGCTCTGCTTTAGCCCTGTGATGCTCTCCTTTGTCTTTCTGTCTCCCATCTGTCACTTCAGCTGTCTGTCCTCACCACCTCAGATGGCACCTGAATGAGCCAATGAGTTGTTGCTAAAGAATCCGCAAAGGAAATAAAAACTCCCAAGGGCACAGGGAGGAAAGGTAATAGCTAAGAGGGGTTTAAGAGAAAAGCAGTTCAAAGACACCCCCGAGGTATGTCCGAGTGACTGAGTTAGAAAGCCTGGAGGAAGAAAATTGAGATTGTGAGGTTTAAAGTAAAAATATGCGCAAGATTGGTATAAATCAAATACGCCATAAAACTAATGAAAAAGTGGAATTTATCTTTACCAGACAGGGCTGGCCTCATTACCCACTCGTGTCTTCCCTCCTGCCACTTGTGAGTAATGAGGCTCCGAGGGAAATCTCACATCTCGGCACTCTCGGAACATTCTCTCCCCTCCCGTGTTTCTGTTTATTGTGCGAACTGTGAGCCATCAGACCATGCGTCTCAGATCACCAGGCTCGGTTAGCTGATTCACACTCACCCTGTCCTCCTTGCCACAATCACACTTTCTTTACCAAAGAAGACAAGCCTGATTTCACAAAAGTGTCTGACCAACTTCCACTTTCCCAAAGACATCGGATGATAACATTGGCAAGTAACCGGGGTCTTCTACCTCCTCTGATGAGAAAGATGAGAATTGGGTTCATGTCAAGTGACCAAAATTTATATTTTCCTCTTAAATCTAAGAGAATGTATTTGTTTGGAGTGCTCTAAATACATTTTGGAAATTAACAAAAATCCTTTTTAAAACTCACATTTTCCATGCCCTCTTCCTTTTTGCCCAAGTCTGAGTTGAAGATCTGGGACCAGAGCTGCATTGGTGAACTAGCCACACAGCCCCAGCCTGTTCCGAGTTCCGATTGGGGTGGGGTGGGGAGGAGAATACAAGCAAGACCGGTGAAGCCTGGCCCAGCAAGGTCATGTCAGGCAGGGCTCTGTGGCCGTCCCACTGGCCATGACAGTGCCCTCTTCGGACCTCTGATTCTCTGTGCAGACGAGGAACCAGACACGACCGAGAGCAGCAGCAGATTGTCCCTGAGTGTGTGCTTCCGTCGCTTCCGTTCGGCATGAAGCGATCGATGCTCCAAACCCTCATTTACTCTGTGCGCGCATTTACTCTGCAAGGGAAATAATTACTGCCTAGAAACCAGTCCAAGAAGTGCTGAATGCCTCAATTTTCTAAAAATATGGATCTCAAAAAATGTTTTGATTTTTTTATACCTTCATTTGCTTTCATCTTGAAGGATTAAGTGGAATATAATAGTGGTGATGACGAGTAGTCATTTCGTAGTATGGGACTGAGTTCAGCACACACCTGTAAAGGGATCCAAAATGTTGCTGCTGTTGGTATATATTTGCAAAACAATTAATGCAATTCATTTGTATCCATTGCTCAAACACTCTGTGGGCCGCCTCCACACTGGAGGCCAGTGAGGACGGGGGTGGATAGCCCACCGAGGCTTCCAAGTCAGCCCCACTCCCCCTCCTTACCTGCGTGCTCCCACTTGACTTTCTCTCTTCTCGACTGTTCTGTCCCTCTGGATTTTTTCTTCTAGGCATGCTCAAGGAACTGTTTTCTTCGCAAATACATCTCTGAGGTGGTAGACAATTACCAGTAAAGATACAGTGTTTGGAATTTATACCACATTCTCTTCTCTGAATAAGAACCCCACAGCCAAGCCCTAGTCTGAGTCCCCCAGACAAGCATGTTGCTCGGGTCGGTAGGAAGGAAGTCTCTCTTTTTAGAGATCTGGGTGAGCCCAAGTTCATGGAGTTGATAATCAGTCCACCAAGGTCAGGTGCAAGATGGTACATCCCTAAAGATTTCCATACTTTTTTAGTCCTTTAACAAAATATATATATATATTTTTTTGGTCAGGGAAGAATTTTCCTAAAAAATGGGTTTATAGAAACTTGAACGTGTTCTGCAAGAAAAACAGCCTCCAGCAGAAGCTACGGCTGGACCCCGTCTGTCCCCGGAAGAGGCAGGTCATGTCAGGCCCTGACTGCACGGAGGTTCCAGGCACTCTCGTTCCACGTCTGTAAAGTGTGTGATAGTTACCCACCTCCCTTGCTAGGTCGTTGAGAAGCATCAGTGGGAGAGAACGTACACAAAGACAGCACAGCTCCTGGCTTGCCCACTGATGCCCACAAATGGTGGCTGCGTTAACAACACAGTATATGATAAAAAGCCAGGGGTCCCAGGGTACCCCTTCTCCCCGGCTAACACTGAGAGCCTGTCCGCCTTCCTCGCTCCCTGAGCTCCTGCACCTGTGCCTTAGGGCCTTGACGCTGGCTGTCCCAGGGCCCAGGAGAACTATTTGGGGTTAATACCAGTCTCTACTCAAGTGCCACCTTCCCACTGGGGCCCACCTGCACCGCCCCGCGGGAATGGCAGTCCCGTTCCCACTGCCGGTCTTCTCAGCCCCGCTCTGCAGTCTCTACTGACACCCTGTGCTGACCCCTTCTGTCTCATGCCAGCCTCGCCCCACAGGCATGTGGGTTCTCCCGATGCCTGTTTGAATCCCTAGATGCATCCCAGTACCCAGAGCAGTAGCCGGCACCCAGTAGGTGCTCCGCGGGTTTTCATGGGACAATCAAGATGCAGTTCACAAGTCTGTAATATCACTCTAGGTCTTAATTCCTTGTTTTATTTTTAAAGTACCCATTCTAGTAAAAAAAAAAAAATGCTGTAATTTCTCTAACACAGTGTTGCTAATGATAATAATAATAACATGATGATGATACAGACCTATTCTTTTTTCCAGAATACCTTTTAATGTAAGCATTACATCAACGCTGCAAAACATCTTCCAAATCAGTTCTTCAATGAGCCAGCAGATCATCATCAGAACAGTCATGGAGCTCTTGCTTTAAAGACATGATTTGTTTTCCTGGCTTTAGGGTGTCTAACATGTCTTCTCTTTCAGGGAAAAGCTTAAGGACCATTATCAAGATATCAGCAAAGCCCTCACCAAACTAGACAAATCCAGAAATGGCTACATGTCCATGGGCAGGATGCACAAGGTGCTGCAGGAGTGCGGCTGCCCTCTCACAGAAGAGGAACTGACCGACCTTCTAAACAGGTTCTCCTCCGCCGGCTTCACGGCGCTTCTCATGTGGTCCCGGGACTGGAACGCCAGTTGGCGCGATGCTTTCGCTTCTTCCTGTCTGTGCTTTCAAGCAGTGCGGTAACCTCCGGGCCTCCCTGCGGCCAGGCTCCATGGAGTCAACCCAAAGCATAAGGGGGGCGCACGTCCGTCCTCCCCATGGTGATCAGCAGCGTAACCCCCCCCCACCCCCCGCAGCTAACATTAACTTTGCTTCCCCCACCTTCTCCATGCCCTTTGGTGGGAGTCAGGGGGTTCTGTGAGGCTCGGTAGAGATAGCAGCCCCCTTCACCCTGCCGCTCCGCATTTCCCCATCCCCACGGCCCACAAAGCTGACGCTTTCACAGGTACCACGTGGCACTTAACTCGTGGTTGTAAGTGACAAGCTTCTATGCTGCTTCCTGGTTTGTAACTTTCAGGCAGAGTCTATTGACTCCAGACCAGGAAGATGTGGCTCTAACTTTCCTTCTCCCATCACATAGCACCGACCGCCTCACCCGCTCAGCCTCCACCTCTCCGTGCGAACCCACAAGCTTTTCTCCCGGGGTCCCTGTGTGGCTGCCTCACAGTTTCAGGAGATCAGTAGCATTTTGGGTTCCCCGGAATTAATAATGATTTTTGTCTGTTTGCACAGTTTTCTGTGTTTTTCCTATCACTGATGAAAACTCCACCATGCTGCCAGTGGTAAAATCTTTTTCCAGAGTGTTCAGACGCCCCTCTGTCAGCCTGGGTGGCCTTTCTCATGTTCTTTAATTCTGAGAAACTTTCTAGATTCCTCCTGTAGAAGGAACGCAGTCCTGCCAACACCTTGACCTTGGCCAGATGAAACTGACTGCTGGTGCTCAGAACTGTAAGAGAAGAAGTGTGTGGTGTTTTAAGCCACACACAACTCTGTGGCATTTTGTTACGAAGCCATAGTAAAGTCAAGATAGAAGTTCCCACTTAATCCCTCTTTTTGTTAAGAACCCACCCTATCAGCACTAGGACACCCACTTTTCTCCGGAAAGCCGATTCCAGAGCCCCCATCTTATGCTGGGGGGAGGGGGACAGCTTCCCAGGTGCTTGGAATTCGGGAGGGACATGGGGTCCCAATGCTTCCCACACAGACTCTTAGAGAAGTCCTTCTGTTTTTCTTTCCTTTATTTGATGAGATAATTATTTTTTTTTCTTTTCCTTTTTTTCATCATGGTAAGCCAACTCTTTAATCCCCGTCCCCTATTCACGCATCTCCACACCCCTCTCCCCTCTGGGAACCAGCAGTGCGTTTGTTCTCTATAGTTAAGAGTCTGTTTCTTGTTTCTCTCTCTCTCTCTTTTCCTTTGCTCATTTGTTTTGTTTTTTAAATTCCACATATGAACAAAATCCTATGATGTTTGTCTTTCTCTGATGGACATATTTCACTCAACATAATACTCTCTAGCTCCATCCGTGTTGCTGCAAATGGCAAGATTTCATTCTTCTTCATGGCTGAGTAGTATTCAAATATAGAGGGACTCCTGGGTGGCTCATTCAGTTAAGCCGCTGCCTTCGGCTTGGGTCATGATCCCGGGGTCCTGGGATCAAGTCCCGCATCGGGCTCCTTGCTCCGCGGGGAGCCTGCTTCTCTCTCCGCCTCTGCCTGCCACTCTGCCTGCTTGTGTGTGCGTTCTCTCTCTCTCTATCTCTCTCTCACAAATAAATAAATAAAATCTTAAAAAAAAAAATAAGGATACACAACCCACCACATCTTCCTTATCCATTCGTCTACCAGCAGGCACTTGGCCTGCTTCCATAGTCTGGTTATTATAGATCACGCTGCTACAAACATAAGGGTGCACGTATCCCTTTGAGTTAGTGTTTTTTATGCTTTAGATAAATACCCAGTAGTTGCTGGAACTTAGGGTGGTTCTATTTTTAGCTTTTTGAGGATCCTCCATACTGCTTCCTGCAGTGGCTGTCCCAGCTTGCCTTCCCAGCTGCAGTGCACAAGGGTGTCTTTCTCTCCACATCCTTGCAGACCCCTGGGGTTTCCTGTGTTGTTCATCCTAGCCACTCTGACAGGTGGAGGGTGACACCTCATTGTGGTTTGGGTTTGCATGTCCCTGCCTTATGATGTCTGATGGGGGGCCATCTAGTCCTTCTCTTTTTCACCCCACTTTCATTCCTACTTCTAGATACAGACGGGCCCCCACGAGTTTCTCAACCACGCACAGTCCATACACAGCCTCCTCCCGTTTCTCACACGATCCTTGATGTGTTCCTTCTAGCTTCTGGCTCCAAAGGCGTTTCATCCAGGAAAGCACACCTTGGCTGTAATTCTCTGTGTTTGCCCAGATCCCTCCAGATTTAGGGGTGATGTTTTGCCCTGTGACATCGGCTTTCTGATGGGACAAGAAAAGCTATTGGTTTTTAGGTTGTTCAGCTTTTTCCTTATTGTCAGGGCAGAGTGACACTTCCGACTTCTGTGAGTGTCAGCACCCCGTCCTCTTTCTGCCTTTGTCTCTCTGCTCCTTGCTTGTCCCATCTTCGGTCAGGCACAGTTTTACTCTTGGGAGAGGGTAGTTACATGTAACCTTCTGTCCTGGACCCATACCCAGGTCTTTTGTGCTTGATTCATAGGTTGATTCTGAAGCTCAAAAACCATCAACCAGCATTTCACAATTATGCCTACGTAAATACTGTTCAGTGCCCAGGTCATGAATGAAAAGTAGTTTTCTTCCCTGTGGCACCATCCCTGAACTTCTGTGTCTGCCTTGGTGTCCATGTATCTTTTCTAAGTCATATGGGGAAAGGTGGTTCTTTGTGTAAGCTGTTTCCAGGAATATAAAGAGCTTTTTTCTAGGAATACCGGGCTCAGGTAAAATTCAACATTGTCAACCTTTAGCTTTCCCCAGCGTTCCATCCACTTCCTATTCTGATGGGTTTCCCCAGGTGCCCTCTGTCCTACAGCCTGCCCCTCCCCAACCATTGTCCTATCCCAGGTCTGTCCCTATTGTTCCCTGACAGGGTTGGATCCCCTGTTTCCTACACCACATGCCTTTTTGTTGCTAATTTACATTCTTACTTTGCTGGAGTACTTCCTGAAGTAACTTTCTAAGAAAAGGCGGGCAGGAAATAAATTTTCAGAGTTCTTTGTCTGAAAAAATTGTTTAATCTCCTTCACACAGATTGCTAGCTATCTGAGCGTAGAATCCTAGGGATAAAATCATTTTTCCTTAAAATGTTGAAGCCATTGCTCCATCGTGTTTGAACTGAGAGAAGTTCAGTGCCGGCGTGTGTGTGTGTAATGAAAAGAAGGATCATTTCCTCCAAAATATGCCTATACGTTCTCTTCTTTCTTAAACAGGACCTCCTTTCACTAAATGTATTTCCAGCTGAACGAAAATTCATATGCATTCAATGAATAAATCATAAAAAAACAGCACCAGATAAATAATTAACTAAATGATTGTAAGAGAGTCTTGTTAAAACATAGTTAGGCTTGATACTTTTCTAAGTAACAACAAAAAGATTGTGGGATTTCTGTAGTCCACCTTTCAATAGGGGTGATCAACTTTTTTACAAATTGAAACCTTAATAAGAATCCAACGCTTGGTTGCTTGTTTCTTCTCAAAGACCTCTTGATGATAAACATCTCTGTTATTTGTAATTATATGTAGATTATTCGTTTCCAGATCCAAAATAGACTTTTCTAAATAATACTGCGATTAGCATATGCATTTGATTTTATTACTAAATTTTAATACCAAGTTGGCAATTTATCCTGCTGATGAAATAGAGTTGATTAGCCTTTTCCTCCATGTCTCCATCATGTGAGCCAGCAACGCAGGGCCCGTGGAAGGCCGCTCTGCAGCTGTGGGTTGGAAAAGCACAGCTCTTGGCTTGTTTTCTTTAGAAGCAGATATCTGAATCTCTAGAAACTTCTCTCTCCAGCTTACCAACATTCCACACTGTGCTTCTTTGACATACACTCTTCCCTCCTGACAGAAAGTTTGGGTGTCAGTGTCAGAGTGACAGTGATCCCAGAGAGTTTAAGTGACAAAAATGGGAACTTTATTAAATGAAGTTAAACTTTACTTTGAATTATCTTACATCTTCAGATATGCTCTACGTTCTCATGAAACTTTGGAATTTTTCTCTCACGATATATTCTTCTAGACTTTAAAAGTATTTTCTTCCATGTTAGAGGTGAGGGCAGGAAGGAGCCTCTGTTTCTACATGGCATGTCCTCACTGAGACGTGCCCTCAGACAGAACTTCTCTTGGAGAAAATACTAAGCTCTATAGGTTCTGGAAAACTATCTCTTGAGTGCTTTCGGCGTGACAACCGAGTTCCTGTCTTGAAAAAGAATCTGGCATCTATTTTCCTCAGTTCCTTTGTGCCTGTCCACGGTCTTCGACGTATCCCCCTTCTTTTCACATCCCGCTGCCATTTCTCAGCCCGGCTCTCACGACCCGAGGTTGTGATGATCACAGTCCTGAGCTCCCACGCCCTCAGCTTTGCTTCCAGACTGTCCTTGACCCCACTGCCAGGTGTATCTCCCCACACCACCTCCTGCAAGCGTCGCGTCTCTGCTGAGGAACATTCGTTTGCCCCAGTCCGTGGATCAGGTGCCTCAGCCCGGCCTTTTCTTCCCATCTTCTGCTCCCCAAAGCCTGAGCCCTTGGTGTCCAGCCTTCAAGTCTCAGAACCTCAGGGCAGGACAGTCCATGGCCCCGGAAGCCCTCCCTTCTCTCCTTCACCCACTCTGTTATATGACAGTATCTGTGGGTGCCCGTCTACCATCATAGCCAACTGGCGGGCTTGCGCCCACGGGCCAGAGAACACTGTCTTCATGTAATTCACGTTCTGCTCACTGTTCTGTTCTCAGCAGCTATTTGCTGAAAGAATATGTGATAGGGCATTTTTTTGGTGATTAATGTGTTCTTTTCTTTCTTTGGGGACAAGTTGGGGAATCAGCTGGCATGACAACTCCTTCAATTACCTTGACTTCTTGAAAGCGGTGGAGAGCAGCAAGCCAACAAGGCCTCAGCCAAAAGAAAAAGAGGAGAACACGCCAGTTAATTTCTTGACACTGGACCCAGAGGAGATCGTCAGGAACATCCAGGAAGTTGTTGCCTCCTCCAACGTGGCTTTGTCAACGGTACGACAGACTCAGAGTACTTTTATTCTAGAAACTGAAGTTCCGCTGCTCATGTCCATTCATGAAAAGTGGCTCTCAGCCCTCCCCTCCTTCTGGACCCCTGCGCCTCTCCTCAACCTCATGGGGCATCAGAACTCGGACGGGTCAGCTCAACAGCAGCTTGTGCATTTGAGCAAATGTGTATCCGTGTTTGCTCTCCGGGAAGCTCCCACGAGTGCGCCCAGCAGGTGCTCTCGGACGTAGAGGTGCTCAGGGTTTAGCAAGTGCTGTGTCTGGAAGGAGGGCAGGGGGTTCCAGGCCAGGAGGGCAGAGGACACAGGGCTCAGGTAAGGAGGCCCAGCACATCCTGCGAGCACCGGGCCCATCACAGGAGGCAGCCTTGGAAGGTTGGCTGCAGCCCAGCTGTGGCAAAGACTCGTAGCAAAGGCCACCAGGAGCCAGGGGAGGGGCAAGAAGGCGCTCCCCCGAGTACAGTGACATTTTATAGCTAACATCTGTAGGACACTGTGGAGTGTGCCAAACCCTGGCGTGGGTGGGGATGATGCTGTGGCCCACGCTAGAGTCCTCGGAAGATAGAGCTTGGGCCATGCCCCTGGTGGGGTGTTGGTCCCCCAGACTGAGCCACACCTCAGTTTCCCCTGCAGCAGTAGGAAGAAGAGAAAACGCCATCTGCAGAGGACAGGTCTTATAGTTTAACGAGACCGTGAATCCAAAGCATCCTTTGTGATGTGTGTGGAGTCTTGCAGTAGGCAGACTTACAGACCCTCTCTGAACCCACTAAATCCCCCATGTGAAGAATCCTCTCAGCATAGGGCAGCCAGGTGGGCTCTGGAGTCCAGGCATAAGAGACTAGAGAACAGGGGAAAGGCAAGTGCTGGCCAGCCGGCCTATGAAAGTTCTGGAATGTCAGTGAACTTGACCTTGACGCTGGATAGCAGACATTTTTCACATCTAGGGAGTTCTCTATGAGGAGTTGAGATTTGTGTGTCTTATTTTATTCCAGATTTTTTAAAAGCATGCTCCAGGCCAAGTAAATGCATTTGTAGGATGGCTTTGCCCCCTTCTGACTTAAAGGGGCACCACCAACATCTATCAGGGTGTTTCTCAAACTGAGGTCCATGGAACTTTTGGGGGGGAAACCATGGTTCTCACTTACAAGAAACACTCTTTAGGCAAGAGATGCTTTAAGCCACAGAGTGAGAGTCTCTGGCCAAGAGTGACAGATGGCTTGGAGGGAGAGAGGGCATTGGGGGCAGAGCGGAAGGAATGGCGATGTCCGAGGACAGCCATTAGAGAGGACACCTGTCACATTTACACATTTACAGAGCTCTGCAGATCACTGGAGACCTGTCTCAGACGCGTCTTTTTTCTGAAATGACACAACAATACCTTATATTTCTAGAGAGTTTATTGACTTCTAAGCCTCTTCACTTTTGACACTTCCACCCATCCTGTGGCTTGGCAGCTGGGGGGACACGCGGGGAGGCCACGCAGACCCAGGGAAATGCAGGTCCCACAAACACTCAGTTGACTGTACTCGCATCCATGATCCTTAATGGAGATCCACTGTGTGCCAGGTGCATGGACAGGTGTGTAGGACAGGATGATAAGAGTTATGGAGTCCCTCCTTTGTATACCAGGGAAACTGAGCTTAGAGAGGTTAAGGTCTTCCCATAAGGAGCAGAGCTGGGTTCAAAGTCTACTTCCGAACCAGCGGTCCGAGGGTTTTCCATTCCCCACAGCTTTGTCCTGTTACCACAGGCAAAATGAGAACGTGAAGCTAGACGGTATTTTAAGGTTAATTTGGTTTCACATATATCACCACCCCCATGGGCTGATGGGATGTGCCTAATTAGCCCTGAATGAGAATTAACCCCAAGGGAATTTGGTTTTGGGTCTGCAAGCACATTAAATTCTTACTTAAGAAAAAAAGATCTTAACCTACCACTTGATACAGATTTCCTAGTGCAATAAAAATGAATGATTTCGTTTCTACAGATGGGGGAAAAAAGTGCTTTCTTTTTATAGCACGTTTTTGCACTTTTTCAGTCTGACTACTGTACCGCTGGGTTGACTCTGGCCAACCGGCACTGGCACGTGACCTGGGGGCCTTCAGGGGAGGCGAGGCCACGTGGACACCGGCCCAGGGTGGAGAAAGGGCAGCAGCCTCCCTGTGCAAGCCTCAGAGTGGAGTGGGGACGGGGTGGTCCCTTGACTCCTCCTCCTCGCCACCTCCAACATCAGGCTCCACCTTGAGACCCCCGCCCCACACCCCAATGTGGTGGGATTGCACCTGAGCCGCCGTTACAAGGGACATAGGGTCCCAGAAGCTAGGGTGTCATGACAGGGAGAATTTGGGCACATGGTTTCCCTCTGGGAGCGTGTCTCCTCCTCTGTCGGACAGCCCTCCTTGGAGCTCAGGTGGCTTCCCCTGCAGAAAGGGGGTCAGGCCTCCTCCTCACCCCTCTGGCTCTCTGAATCCAAAGAGGAGCCAGCAAAGTGACTTGGCTCTATGGTACGGAGCTCTCACACCTGGCCTGTGCGTTACATGCGCCCATCTCTCAATCATGGTGCATTTTATTAGTAAGGTAGAATTCACACGGTACTTGAATACCCTTGATTTCATTTGCATTCAGAAAAGCAATACTTAAGAAAAATATTTTTGAAATAGTCACTTGACGGTAGCATCTGCTTTTTCTCTCTTTTTTCAAGGCATTTTCTGCATTGGATAAAGAAGACACTGGGTTTGTAAAAGCTTCGGATTTTGGACAAGTTCTTAAGGATTTCTGTTACCAACTAACAGACAACCAGTATCATTATTTTCTGAGAAAACTGAAAATTCATCTAACCCCCCTTATAAATTGGAAATATTTTCTCCAGAACTTCAGCTCCTTCTTTGAAGAGGTAAGGACGTCGGCAGCACACAAGTATCTCTCTTTGAATACGGGCTAAAAGTAGTTTTTACAAAATGGTTAATTGATGAAAATCACACCAGGTAAATTGGCAGTCACCTCACATGATTAGCTAATTCCAAATGAAAATTCAGTAAAAATTCTACATAGAATGTGAGAAGGTAAATATGTATATTTTATTGAAAGCTCTTTTCTTTTCTTAGGAGTTTAGGAGCTTGCTTTTGTCTGGTTGGGTTTCAGAATTCTTGAGAACCTTAGATCCCTAAAGATAATCTGGTGTCCAAAGAGGAGAAGTCCGTAGTATGTCCGGTCCTGAGCTGGAAATGAGGAAACTAGGACCCACTTGGGAGACATCTGTTGAGGACCCACCATATGTTGGGCCCTGGGACATGGACCAGCCAAGTCTGAGGTGGAGGAAACATGGAATCAGTGGGCTTTAACAGAAGCATGCTCAGCACGGGAAAGATTGCTGGGGAAGTCAGGGAGGGCTTCCTGGAAGAGGGTGTGTGGCTGACTACAGGACTTGCTCCTCCCTGGGGCTGCATTTCTGACTGCACAAATTGTTTATTCTGTGGCTGTTTCTTGATCTCTAAATGTGAATGGACCAACATCATTAGCAATAATCACAATCTAGTTTCAGCCAACACAGATTTCTTTGATCGCCATTCTGTACTGGGTGTCAACACACAAGTGCCACGGTCCCTGCCTACCCGGGCCAGGGGATGAAAATAAACATGGGAACAATCCAAAACTAATGCAGCAGTCAAATCACAGCAGGCCTGTCCTCCAGCCCATTGTAGTGTCCCCTTGCAGCTGGACACTTCATGTCATTTCCAGTTGCACACTTTTGTGTGTGTTGAACACCTAAGTACATAAAGCCTTGATCACTGATCTAGGACAAGTTCTTGAAAAGTAGATGACTAGAGCAAAGAGCGTGAACATGCTCGAGGTGTGAGGTTCGTTAGAATACTAATAACAGCAGCAAATGCTGTATAAGAGTGCCTTCCGGGGGCCACTCTTCCTGGTGCTTTACGGATGTTAACCCGTTCGGTCCTTTGAGGCGCTACCCGGTGTGTGCTGTTAACATCCCTTTTTGTAGCGGGGGACCCTGTGGTTTGTGCACAGTCACCCCAACAGGGGGCGGTAGAGCTGCTCAGGGAACAAGCCGGCCACTCCCGACTCCAGCCAGCCCCCTCAGTGCCGCGCCGTCTCCTGTGGGGGCTCTGACTTCTTTCTTCTTTGCTATTTAGACAGACATCCCTAACCAATAGAGTCTTTTTTATTTTTTTTTTTTTACTATCATGTGTTCCAGTCTTGTTTTATTTTTTTGTTTACTATCATGTGTTCAAGTCTTGTTTTGTTTTTTTGTTTACTCTCTTGTATTCGAGATGTTTCCATGTTATTCCATTGGCTTCCCTTCATGCCCTTATGGGGCAGCTATAAAATCAGCCCATGAGGCTATGATGAGTGCTGTGAAATGTGTAAACCAGACGATTCACAGACCTGTACCCCTGGGGTTAAAAATACATTATATGTTTATTAAAATAAAAAATTAAAAAAAAAATCAGCCCATGAAATGAATATATTCTGTCAGGTGGACACGCCCCGTTCAGTTCTCCCCTCCTGCTAATGACCGCGTAGGTTTGCAGTCCTCTCCATGACAAGCCACGCACCAGCCAGCCCTCTGTGTCTGTCTCCTTGTGACTCTTGGGAGTTACCCTGCGTGGGATCGGGTCAGGAGTGGGGGGGTTACAGGGACCGTCTCTGTGGCTTTACCAATCCCGCACGCTCCTGCTAGCCTCGCCTGAGAGCTCCTAATGCGCCAGCGCCCCGGTAATCCGTGCTATTGCCAGACGTCTTCGTGTCTGCCGTTGTGATGCGCCGTTCAGGTTTTGCTGCCTGTGAAAGGGTTTCCAGTCCTTTGTTGGAATGAGGGTGACAAACACCTCCTTCCGGCCCGTGACTTGTCTTTTCTCTCTGTTTACGGTGACCCTCACTGTTTTCAATGATTATACTCCTTCTCCTGACTTAAGAAGAAATACATATGCATTTGGAACATACAGGAAAGTGTAACATACAGGAAAGTGTAAAAAAGCAGGCAGGGCCGTAAACCCCAGAGTGATGCTGTGCTGGAAGAGAACAGCCCTGCTGTGCACGTGCCAGTGCACACGCCGGTCCCCCCAGGGGGTCACCCAGAAGGGGGTGGGGTCCCGGGGACATGGAGGGGCTCTGGAAGTCAGGCTCCTGCATGGCCTCCTGCCCCAGCGGTGGACACCAGGCAGCTTCAGCTCCAGAGCTGACCTCCTTGCGGTGCACCACACTGCCTTGGACATCTTTTTTTCTCCCTTTTTAATGCATTTCTCCCCAATTCTTTAATTGTGGCAAAATACTCTTAACATAAAGTTTACCATCTTAAGTCATTTTTAAGTGCACAGTTCAGGGGTATTAGGACCCATTCACACCGCTGTGTGACCACCAACACCATCCTCCTCCATTTTGCAAAACAAACTGTAGGCACCAACTAACTCCCCGTAACCCCTCTGCCCCAGCCCCTGGTGACCACTGTTCTACTTTCTGTCTCTGTGGTTTTGACTGCTCATGTAAGTGAAGGCACACAGTGTAGCTCTTTCTATGGCTGGTTTATTTCACTCAGCCTTGTGCCCTCAGGGTTCACACGTGTTGTAGCACGTGTCTGAATTTCCTTCCCTTCTAAGTCTGAATACCATTTCATGGTGGGGCACACCATGTTTTGCTTCTCCGTTCATCTGTCACTGGATCCTGCCCTTGCTTCCTCGTTCCAGCTGTTACGTGTAACACTGCGGTGGACACAGGTGTGCAAACGTACTGTATTCTTTTACACGTTGGAGAGAACACTGGCAATGGATCTTGCTTTTTTCTCCTCCACATTAAATCGCACCATGTCCCTGAAAGGTCTTCCAAACGTGGGTTCAAAGGTCTATGTAGCTTTCCATCAATTCACTGATTTTTAAGTGTTTAGACGTTTATCCAGCTTTTGCCATTATAAGTTACTCTGCCGTGAACACTCCACATGTACATCCATTGCTGCATTTTGGATTCTTTCCTAAAGAAAAGAATCCAAAGAAATAAAATAACTGAAGTCAAGAGATAGGAATGATACTTTCACAGATCTTGAAAAGAGTCCCGTATTTTTTTAAATAATTTTTTTTCTATTGGGTTGAATCATATGAAACCATTTTTGGAGCCATAAATGATTGAATACTGATAGTTTCCTGTGGTTTAAGCTAATATTTGTCAAAGTCGCTTATGTCAATTTTACTTGATTTGGAATATCCCAGTAATTTTGAAGGAGAAAATTAAAGTCATCCCCAGGGACAACCACTGTTAACATTTTGGTATATTTACTTCTGATCCTGTTTTCTAGATGCGAATCTTTGGGGGTGGGATCAAGGACAGGGCGTATATGCCACTGATTTGGGGGTTGTTGGGGATTTTCTCAAGTCTTAAAAGACTCTTTCTTAAACAATCATTTTGTATTTGTATCAAAGTCATATATCCCCCACGGAGAGGAAATTGAACAATGACAAAAGCATTAAAAGGAGAGATCCTTAGATCAACTCTTCGCAGCCCAGCTCTGGCCCTCGGAAAGTGGCCACTGTAACTTGTTACCGTTGTATACCTTCTTTTTAAAAACATTTTTACTTAAATTCAATTAATTAACATATAGTGTATTATTGGTTTCGGAGGTAGAGGTCAGTGATTCACCGTTTACATACAACACCCAGTGCTCCTTATATCACGTGCCCTCCTCCATGCCCATCCCCTAGTTACCCCGGTCCCCCACCCCCCTCCCCTCCAGCAGCCCTCAGTTTGTTTCCTATGATCGAGTCTCTTATGGTTTGTTTCCCTCTCTGATTTTGTCTTATTTTATTTTTTCCCTCCCTTCCCCTAGGATCCTCTGTTTTATTTCTTAAATTCCACATATGAGTGAGATCATGTGATGATTGCTTTTCTTTGATTAACTTATTTCGCTTAGCATGATACCCTCTAGTTCCATCCACATCGTTGCAAATGGCCAGATTTCAACCTTTCTGATAGCTGAGCGGTGGTACTCCATTGTATATATACACGACATCTTCTGTACCCCTTCAACTGTCGGTGGACATCTGGGCTCTTCCCGCAGTCTGACTACTGTGGACGTTGCTGCTCTAAACACCAGGGTGCAGGTGCCCGTTCAGATCACTACATTTGTATCTTCGGGGTAGGTATCTAGTTTCTAGTAGTGCCATTGCTGAGCTGTAGGGTAGCTCTATGTTGAACTTTTGGAGGAACCTCCATGCTATTTTCCAGAGTGGCTGCTTCCTCTTAGCTCCTGGTCACCCTTCGATTTCCTAGACAAGCCTGGGCGTTGTTTGCAGACTGGTGGGTAGGAGAGGCGAGGTCTCGCTCTCTCACCCCCCCCTCCCCTCCAGGCCCCCCCGCAGGGTCTGTCCTGCTTTTCACTTCCGGTGCTGAACCTGGCATCTTCCTCTTCATTGATTTTTCTCTAGAACGTGGATTGCCTTTGATGTGTGCCATCCCATGTGTGGATTCGCCCACTCCTCCATCCACCAGCGTTTCCTGTGGGCCAGCAGTGACCTGGTGCTGGGTCAGCAGTGAACCAAACTGACATGGGCCCTGCCTTCCAGGTGCTTGCGTTTGGGTGGGGGGGGACAAGAAATGAGAAGCGTATCCTATGTCAGATGCCAGTACATGCTGCCGAGAAAAATAAAGCCAGGGCAGAAGGAGGGCGTATCTGAAAAGCCTGGAACCAAGAGCCAGAGGCGGTGAGGAAGGGAGCAGGTGACCTCTAGGAGATGGTACCAGGGGGCACAGCGAGTCCAAGGCCTCGGCAGGAGGGTGTCCCATCAGCTCGAGGTGTGGCTGCCCCCGGCCTGAGAGAAGGAAATGCAGTCAGGGACGGCTGGGGCAGGCGGCCTTGTCGCTTGGGGACATTGTAAAGACTGTATTGCCTTTGACTCTGAGTAACAGACAGAAGCAAGGGCTTGGAGGAGCGTCAGACCTGACTTACACGTTAGAAGGGTCAGTGTAGCAGCCATATGGAGAAGGGACCGTGGGGGCAGGGGCCAGAGCAGGGAGGCAGCTCCTGCTGGCGTGGCTCCGCTCTAGATACATCTGGGAAGTGGACAGATGGGCTTTGCTGATCCGCTACACGAGGGAATGAGAGTCCGGACTGGCCCCAGCTTTGTGTCTTCTAGAGGGAGGAAAGAGGGAGGAGGGGGTTGTGCTGGGACAGTGTCGTGCTCATGGATGGAGCCGGCCTCCTAGTGCCGGCGCTGCAGGTGCCTCCAGCGTTCAGCCTTCTCGCGCTGCTGGCGCGCCTCTGGTGAGCCCTTCCAAGTAGGAGCCAAACCCTTCCAGTGGCTTACTGCCTGACCACCTGGGGTCCTCACCGCATACCCAGGGGCCTAGGGGCCAGCCTGCCCGCCAGCCGAGGAGGCAGCGCTCCAGCCTCAGCATGGCCACGGCCATCCTCCCTCGCGGGTCATCGTGAGCATCTCTGCCCGCTCTAGAATTACCCGACTGAGGATAGAGCTTCCAATGTCGCCCGCCTGCTTCCCTCGCATCTCCTGATTTCCTTCACAGGGTCTCTTCTACCCCTGGAAGCACTTTGCTGAACATTCTTGGGGCAGAGTTTTCGGATTAATTGCAACATGAGTGATGAGAGGAAAGATGCTTAGGTACACAAGTGAGCACCCTGGGCCGGAAGGGGTTGGGACTGGGGGACGCTCATGGCACCGCCGGAGCCACCTTCTGGCCGTCGTCCGGCTCCTCCTGGCTTGAGGAAGAAGCTTCTACTTGGGTACAGGTATGCTGGCCCGGAGGACAGGCATCAAGGCCTTTTTAAGCTGAAAGCGTGGAGACACAGGGTGTGTGGCCACAACGTGGGGCACCCAGAGGCCCCTGGAGTCAGGGCAGGCCTCGTGGGGGGTTGCCTTCTTCCTGTTTCTCTGTGGATGACTGGGGAGGCACGGCAGGGGCAGACCCCCGCCCCTGACCTTTGTTCGTGGCTCCAGAGTTCAGTTCCTTGGAGATCGTTGAGACTTCTGGGCAAGGACGTGAGTCAGCTTGGTTGAAGTGGCTGGAATGGGGAGGAGAGTGCAGCGGAGTCGAGCCCGTCTTTATTGTGATGATTTCCGAAGTTTAATCCTGGGCTAGTGTTTTTAATAGAAGGGAAAGAAGTAATAAATAATGGTAAGAGTTAATGCATCCCCCCAAGCTCATTAAATATGGTACCAGTCATCCTTTGCCTCTAGGGGACGCACAGGAGGCAAGTAATTAAAAGGAGATCACCAAAATGTAATTAAGACAGCCGGCGCCGCTCTCTGCAAAGCGGGTTCACTGTGAATAATCCCTCCCCAAACCCGACCCATTCTTGGAAGAGGAACAACTGGAAATTGTCGTTAACACGTTCCGGAAGGCCTGGAGTGGATTGAAAGTGCGCAGAGTGGAGATGACAATTTCGCACCTACTCACAATCCGTTTCTTCTGTCGGATACCCTGCTCAATCTGTCCTCCAAAACTTGTATTGATCTCCTGTCTCATGTGCCTGTCACACATGACATGTGAAAATCACGTGAGCGCTTCTCAGAACAGATGCTGCATTAACTTCAAATCCTGGGATGCGGCGCAGGGTCCCCTCCTTGCTCCTGCGACTGCTTCAAAGAAGCACGGCTCAGGGGACGGGTCAGGGGCCTGGGGCCAGGGCCGGTCAACACCCCCGGGCCCGAGCTCGGGCCCCGGGGCGCCACGCCATTCTCGTGCCCCACACTTGGCTTTGAGACCCACGCTCGGGATTTCCTGTGGGCTCAGAGGCTTGCGAGCTGGGGGAAGAAAGGAGCCTCCCCGCTCCTGCCAGATGAGAAACACGAACCTGGGTGGCATCAAAGAAGGGGAACAGAGCATGGAAACCAAAATCCTACCCAGTGACTTAGCGAAAAAGAAGACAAGGGGCAATTCCTGAGTGACAACGTTCGTAACTTTCCCACAAGACGCCCACAAACCAGGTGAAAACATTGCCCGAATTTCCCTCCTCAGCAAATACCTCTTTTTCACTTCTGGGAAAAACAGTTTACATTCAAAATGCTGTGTGCAAAATAGAGCGGATCACCTTGTTTTTCGAGAATCGTTCCTGCTTAACATTTCTTTTAAGTCTGAAAGTGCACTTTCAGTATCTTCCGTGAATATAAAAATACCGCTCGGAGCAGAAATAGAATTTTTAAAAGACATACGAGAAACCCATACAAAATCTCTCTACTTTATTACCATGGAAATAATGGAATTTTTTTTAACAGAACGCATACTTATTTAAGGCAGAGTAATTATTTTGTCACATCGTAGTGCGCAGAGAGCCAATGAGCTCTTCCCTTACTTTGTGTTTATAATATATGGTCCTTAAAGTCATGCAGTGAGATGTTAAATAATCGGAAGACGGGTGTTTCGGGGGGAGAATTTAAGATTGTAGTTTTTAACTGCAGAAGGAACCGTAAAGCACATCAAAATGTTTGTCCTCTTTTATGAATGTTGTATTTATATCAGTTCCCAACAGTGTTACTTTGATTCATCTTTCTTTTTATTGTAAATATAATGGTGTCCATGTATTTTTAATGAGTGGATAAAGAATGGGGGCGTTCCCTTTTCGGGAAAGAGCTCTAAGATTGTTAGGGATGAGTTAAGTAAATTATTAAGATTATTATTACTGTCACTTACTCTTGCTCCTGATGGCAAGAAAGGCTAAGTCCTCTCAATACTATTTCAGGGATTTTTAAATGTTCCCTCTAAATTTCACTCGCTCGCCACTTGCTAACCAACATTTACTACCTGTTGTCTTGGAGACCATTGATGTGGCAGGTTGTTGAAGGGGCAGCTCAGGCCAATTTGGACACCAGGGGTGGCCTTGGTGACTGGCCAGGGGGAGGGGCTGTTGGCCTCACTGTGCCTCAGCTGAAGGAAGAGGAATGTTATCACACATAACCTTGAATATCAGTGGCACCTCATGGGAACCAGGCAGACCAGACCCACCCACCTCCCCTCTCTGGGCCTTTGAGTTTGGAGAGCTGGCTCCCCTAACCGGTGGAGAGCACTGGTACCTTGGCACAAGCAAGGGCCTCTTTCTTCGGAACATTGGCATCTGCACCAGTCCTAGCGCTGACCTGGTATTTGCACTAATACAGACAGCCCACTCAAAGCCAACTGTAGTGATAAAAGCCACAGACCAAAAATAACATTGTCCCAGGAGATGAAGAATTAGGTGTACAACCTGCTAAGCTTGATTACCACTTAGCATATGCAGGGTCACTCTTTTAAGGTTAAAAACTCCCAGATCTGCATCTGTTACAGTTCCTCCCCGAACACATCCCGGGCGGCACCTGGGTCTGGAGGCACCTCGGGAGAAGGACCAGTGGCTGGGTGCCTTCTGCCCTAGCAGCTGCCAGGTAGAACACCGCTGGAAGAAGGACAGGCATGGCCCCCAAAGGGAGCGTGGCCTGGTTTCTGATGCCCCTGGCAGAAATGTGAAGGGGCCCATGCCAAACTGGCTTCCACCTGGTGGGCGGCAGGGGGGCAGTGTCGCATTGCCCCTCCTTCTCCATCTGAGGGACCTCTTTTCAAACGACTGTTTCAGGCAGACCATAAAGTGATCGTGTCCAGTCAATGAGGTTTGGAAGAAGTCACAATTCTGAATTTCTAGTAAAGCAGTTACTCTGAATTTGAGTGAGTAGATTTTTCTCAAACCCCAACATCCTGTGCTCCTGGGGGGCAGGGCTGGGTGTGGTCCACCTCCCTGTCCCAGCTCCTCCGATGCTCCAGCCTGGGTCTGTCACTCAGCCTGGTGTTCTCAAAAACACTTCCACAAGCATGTCCTCTCCAGTCTGAGTTGGCATCCTTTCCTGATTCCCAGTCCCAGGGGGACGCTACCTGGATGTTCCAAATAAATGGACTGCGGCCCGGCCAGTGCAGGCAGGCCCCCATCCATTTGTCCCTCCAGAGTCACGACAGACTAATTTAATTGCTGTTTTGGCATCAATTAAGGACCCGAGTTGATCTGTACCATTGATTGTACAAGGTCATGACCATAACAGGAAGCCTAGAGACAACCCAGTAGGTCATTGTCCCAAATAAGTCTTGCAGAGAAAATCCAAAATACAGATGGTGCTCATATCTTGGTTATTGTCCTATGCCTAGGTGTCTAACTTGTCGGTGAGCTCTCCATGTTCTGGCTTTAGATGCCCCATTCCATTGAAAGATTCTTAACTTGCAACGTTCAGCAAATGTGGATAAGAATGTGTGCCAGGCGCTGGACCCACCCCAGGGGGGCTGGGCAGGCCATGCAGAGATACAGCTCCCTGGGAGTAACTCCTACTCCGGCAGAAATGGCTGTGACCACTGGCATGCAATCCAGAATGTTCCATCTCTTGCCTTTTAATGAGGCCTGAATTTGGATGGTCAATTCTGAGAGATTAAGACGAAGGAGCAAGTCACACACACCCCCAGCCCCTCCCCCCACCCCCTTTGATGGTGCACATACTGGAGCCAGGCGCTGCTCTAAGCCCCTATGTACATTAACTCGACCAACCTCCTAACAGCCTTTGAAGGTGTGGGTTCTATCATTATCCATATTTTGTGGTTGAGCAAACAGAGGTCCAGTCCCAGCAGGTCCGTGCTCTCGGAGGCCTACGTGGCTGATGGGAACCATCCTCACGTCCACTCCGTGGGGCTGTTACTTGAATTAAGTGCGTCAGTGCAGAAAGAGCTTTGCATGGTCCCGAACAGAGCGAACCTGAAATGTTTGCATTCTCTATTTATTTTTTTAATCCTCTCTTACTTCAGTGAGTGTGTGTTTAATGTTTAATGTTTAGTAATGATGTGATTATATGGTGTGGAATTTATTTGAGTGGAAGAATTTATTTTAATAGTTTCATAAATGACTTCAGCCATGAGTTTATTGAATCATTAAAGGGTCGAAGGGGTGGCTCGAATGTTTGCTTTATTTCTCTGCGTTTTATGGCAATTTCACGCTACCGAAGGGTTTGTGAATTGGGCGTTTGCAAAAGCATCCGGACAGATCCTTCATGAGCTGTGTGATGGAAGTGAGCTTGGAACCAGAGGAAGAGGAGAATTTGTTCCGCATCATCAGGGCCAAGAGGAGTGCAGGCAGTTTTGATGAGCTTGCGCCAAGTCTGGGTGTCGGGAGATGGGGTTTCCCAGGCATGGGGACCCTGTGTGCAGGGACCCAGGAGGGGAAAACCTCTCCCTGTGGGCATGACTGGCATGGCTTGGGTGGGAGTGAGGCCAGATGAGGGAGGGCCCTGGGAGGCAGACCCAGGGCAGCTCTCCTCCCTGCTTGTTTCCTCAGCCGTCTCCAAAAGCTTCTGCTCCTCCAGGGCGGGAGATCTGTCTGCCATCCCCTGCTCTGTGCCCGGGGTCTGAGCCAGTGCCTGATACACAGTAGGTAGGCTCTCATCACATGTATGAGTCGTCACCTCCCTATTATTGGTAGGGGCTTGGATTCTCACACATGGAGTAGGGGACTGGAGTCAGGATAAGGTGGGAAGAGCATAGCTTTGCCATCAGTCCGTCTTAAGCTCCATCGTCAGCTTGCAGGAGAGTAGCCTGGGGACCAACTGCAGCTGCATCCTGACCTCTCAAAGCCCAGCCCTGCAGACTAAGAGCTCATCTTGGTTGTACCTTTCCAAGGGAAGGATCTTTGGACGGACCCTTGTGCATTGCCCAGAAAGAATTCTTTTTTTTTTTTTTAAGATTTTATTTATTTATTTGAAAGACAGAGATCACAAGTAGGCAGAGAGGCAGGCAGAGAGAGAGAGAGAGGAGGAAGCAAGCTTCCCTGCTGAGCAGAGAGCCCGATGCGGGGCTCGATCCCAGGACCCTGGGGTCATGACCCGAGCCGCAGACAGAGGCTTTAACCCACTGAGCCACCCAGGCGCCTCGCCCAGAAAGAATTCTTGCACGGAGAGACCTCAGGTCCAGGCCGTGGTCGCGCCCCCGGGAAACCTGGATTCTGCCTGGAATTCTAGCATCACTCCCCCACTTCTGCAAACAGTGCACTGGGTTATCGGCACCAATCCCCTGATGGCACAGCTCTCGGGACCTCCTAATAGACACAAATGCACTGTTGGGGGTGTGCGGGGGGCTCTCGATCGGGCGGTGAGGGTCTGTACCCTTGCGCTGGCACACAGAGCTTCTCCTTTATTTTTGTCTGGATTTTTTATGTCCTATCCTTTTTGGTTTTTGGTTTTTTGACAGGCAGTTTTGCTGCTGTTGTTATTTTTAACATTCATTTATTCACTGTAAATACAAATGGAGATACAGTACAATTAATTTCTTTGCTAATCAAAATATTTGATCAAATGAAGCAATTTTTCAATTCTTAGAAGTAATTATCATGTTCTTGAAAAGGAATTCTTTACTGAGTATTTCTAATTAGGAGTTTTGCTACCTGCTGTGTTCTTACTCTGTGTGAAGTTTTAGGATTTTTTTTTTCTCCTGTAAGGAATGATAGAAAAACTATATAATTTTCCCCCAAGTATTCAGAACAAAACTTAGTGGAAGAATCATGTGATCTGATTAACTAATTTTAACCTTCGTAATAGTTACATGAATATACCGACGTGTTTCTAATCTGACAGCTGAAATGGACTCGCTAAACCATGCTGGCTGGCCTTTCACTCCCGGCCATGTGACTGCCACCTTGGCCACCCACAGGAGGAGGGTCACAAAGTTCCCAAGCAAAGTGCCCACTGTCAGTGAACACCAACAGCCAGAAAACCATCTGCGCCAAACAGCTTCCTTCTTTTCTCTGTCCTCTGAGCTCACCCCTTTTTCTCTCTTGCTAACTAGACATTCAGAACTGTATTGGTCAGTTACGCCAGGTAACAAACAACCCCAAATCCCCCATGACAATGAACACATATTCCATTTTTGCATCTGTAGGGTGGCTGATCCAGGGTGGCCCAGCTCAGGGGACCTGACTGGGACATCTCTGCTGTGTTCTCACCTCCTGCTCAGACCAGAGCTGTGCCCAGGTCCTGTTCTCAAGGCAGTGCCCCCCTCCCCACACACAGGAGGGTTTGCCCTCTCATGCAAGAACTTTTTATATTCTTTGTTCCTGTTATACTTGCTAACCTTCCCTTGCCCACAGCAAGTCACATGGCTGAATCCAAAGCCATATTCCCAGCTTCTTCAGTCCGAGGAACCCCAAAGTCACATGGCAAAGGATATGGACACAGGGAGAATGGAAGCGATCAAGCCTTGAATGCAGTATTCCACAGGAAACAATGGACACGTACGTCCGTTTCCTACCCTACTGGATTATTTGACACTTCAGTCTGCCTCTTCCCTGTTGTGTTCTCTCTTCCCGTTATCTAGAAAAGTTGTTTGAGATATGACTTAGTGGCAAATTGATTTCATAAGTCAACCACGATCGTGGCTGGATGGAACTTGACAGGAGGCCAGAAGGCTCTTTTCTGGAATCATTCCCTTTTCCAGCTGTTGGAAGAAGAGTACGATAGACAGCATGTGAGCTAACAACCTCCCAGGTTCAGCGAATCCTTCCGGAGCACACCCTGCCTGCAGCTGGCTCTTATGGCCGGTATAACCCTCTCCTCGGGGGCTCCTCCCTCCCTCGCTCCCCTTGGTTTGGTCAGGTGTGGGTCAGGTCAGCAAGCTTCTCACTTGGAGCTTTCCCCACCACCTCAATGTGAGTTTCCTGCAGCAGAGACACGCCCATCCATCTTTGTCTCAAACTGGTTGGTACAGTGCCTTCCTGAAATGGATGGTGTGGTCCCTGATTATGCCTGCCTTCTGGACGATTCTTACAGGGCAGTTCTCTTCCACTGCTGCGGCTATCACCGCTTTACAGATGGGGGACCTACACCCAGAGAAACGAAGCAACTTGCTTAAAGGCACCAGCCCCAGGAGGCCTGAGCAGGGCTGTGGCTCAGCCGTCCTGAATCGGAGCCTGGGGCAGCTGGTCAAGAGACAAGGGCTCTGTGGAGTGCCCACGGTGTCGCTGGGCTCCTGCCCAGGCTCCTGGGGTGCATGACCACATCTCAGACCTGGCTTCCACCTCCCTGGCAGGTGGCTTGACCAGAATGCCTCCGTGATGACGCAAGATAGAAACGGTATTGGCCAGGAGCCAGAGCTCAAACCCGGGTCTGTCAGACTCAGACAGAAATGTCTGGAATCACAGCCCCCAGGGGCAGCAGCAGCAAGAATGGCTGCCCACGTGTGCCAGGGGTGTGGCCAAGCACGCACGTGTCGTTTTGTTGAAATCCCAGGCCCATCTTTTGAGATGGTTTTGTTTTTATCCCTGGGAGGAAAATGAGGCAGAGGGGGGTGTTATGTCTTGCTCAAGGTCACAAGAAAAAGGCAGAGCTCAACTCCATTTCGCTCTGGCTAACCCCAAAGCCCTCGGTTGATGGGAGACTGTCCTCGCCCTCCAGGCCCAGCGCCCTCAGCCTCACCAGTGTGACCCCTGTCCCCTGCGCTCCCTCTAGTTTGGTGAACCTGGATTAATGGGGCCACTGCCTCCAGCTGTGGTCCAGCCAGAGCCAGGCAGGTGGACCCCTTCTTCTTGTGCTGGTGTGAGGCACCCAGAGATGGCAGGTCTGGCCAGACCAGGGAGGATGGGACATGGTATGGGGATCCCAGCACTGTGCCTCCAGGGCTCTCCCTGGCTCTTAAGCTGCGTGCGCTGGGAGAAACCCCAGTCAGAGCCACAGACAGCGTCAGAGACCTCAGGCTACAAGAGGGAGAGGAGCCCTGGAGCTGGGCGGAAGGCACACGCTCCAGATGAGTTCTGCACAGGCCCATGCTCGCCACTCTCTGGCCACTCCCACCCCAGACCTCCTCCCTCTAACCGCCCCCCACCCAAGCTGCCTCCATCTGACCACACCCCACCCAGGCCACCTCTCTCTGACCTGTGCTCAGACCTCCCCCCTCTGACCTCTACCCACCCAGGCCGCCTCCCTCTGACCACCCCCAACCAAGGCCACCTCCCTCTGACCTCCACCCAGACCTCCTCCCTCTGATCCCCACCCACTAAGAGCAGCCTCTTGGGTGACTCCATGCAATGACAGGACTTAGAACCACAGGTGTCCATTGTAAAACTCGGACTTGCTTTTTACTAAATGAGATCTATGGGCACGTTTGAAACCGAAGAGCACTCCATGTTACTCACAGGCTCTTTGATGATTATATACTTCCCATATTGGGACGTGGTTTCTTTTATATATTTTGCCAACATTATAAAGTCACAAAAGGGACAAGGAATTTTCTTCTTGGCCGGGGTGGTCCGTGTGTCCCTGCAGTATCAAGAGGGGCAGTTGTTTTGGTAAAACCAGACTCCATGAATGCCCTTGAGTAGATGAGAGAAAATTCCTTCAAAACAGAAATTCTCCAGCCGGGTCAGACCTATGGGGTATAAGATTCCACTTCTTTTAATTTGTTTGTTTTAAGTACCCAGGACAGCCCAGGGTGTATACAGGTGTTAGATGAGAGGGTGCAGGCCCCACGGCTCCCGTTCCAGACAACGGTGTGGACGAAGGTGGGTGCACGACACCTGATCCCTTCCCTGTGGTTCTCCATGTCCCCGCTATCATTCCGATCCCGATGGTGCCTTTTATGGAAAGCCTAGTTAGTAGCGGAAAGTGACATTTACATCGGAAGATAGTGGTGTCTTTTCTGATTAGGAGAAACATTCCTTCTAGTTATAGAAAAAGCACCATTTTCCCCCATTCAGATATAATGATCACGTGAGAAGTGCCAGGGACACAAAAGCGCCAGACCAAGAGCCATCTGTTCTTCCCTGGCGTCTTCAGTCACTCGGAGCGAGGCTGGCGGTGGCTGAGCGGCTTTGTTCAAAAGCAGGATGAGAACCAGAACAGGGGCGCCTGACAGATTCCGCCCCTGCGTGCCCTGATGGGAGAGCCAGGAGGCTCTGCCCTTGCGAAGCCAGGGAGGTGGGGAGTGCTCTGGGCGGCATAGTGTGAAGTGGGGGCGGCCCTGTCCGCAGGGTCAGCAGTGCACCCTGGTCACCAAGGTGATGGCCATGGTGGCTCAGGGAGCAGCGGGAGCGGCGATCTCTGTTTATTCTTTGTAGTGTTTTTGTCGTTTCTAAGTTTTCTGCAGTGAAAACACGGTAATAACTTTTGCAGGAGGCCAAAGACGATTTCTAACTGGCAGCAAAACCCCCTTCGTGAGAAGATTCAGTTACCCACACTCTTGTGTGTCTGGACAGGAAATTGTGTCACCTCTATTCTCATTGGCAAGTGCCCATGTGTGTGTGTGACCCCTGGCCTCCCACCTCCTGGCCCGGGAGAGGATGGGGGCACCTCGGGCTGCAGCTCAGGGCCTGTGGGAAGAGCTGACTTTGCAGGCCAGCAGCCTTGAACATGGCCTTGAATATGGCCTCGGGCTCTGGGTTTTCAGCTGACTTACACCGGCACTTCCTTGGCCTCCCTCCTCCCACCGCGGGGAGGCCAGTTGTGTCCACGGCATGGTGCCCCCCTCTAAGAGCACACAACCTGCTTAGAATCTGCTCTCAGGTGAGCTTGGCCCTGGTCTCTCTCTCCTCCTGGAGAGTCCTCCTGGGTAGAGACCTTATTAAGGATTACTTCGTACCTCTGCCTCCCCAGTATTTAGACGAGCACCTGGCACATACCAGACATCTCACGAGTGTTCGTGAAAGACTCAGGACAGTACTCACGGGTGTGCACTGAGCATTCATTCTCTGTGAGGGCAGTGTGCATGTCACATGCACCCAGCACAGGTGCTCCCCGATCCTCGGGGCTCTGGGAGTCAGATAATAGCAGGGGTCCGACTCAGCCCAGGCTGTCCCACTGAGCAGGATTCCCCACCAGGCTGTCCTCAGCATCACTCATCAGACTGTCCCAAGCTTCGGACCTCAGGACCCCTGACCCTCCCAGCTTGGGAGCTCCAGCATCCTCCTGACTTTGCTGCCCTTCCCTCTCCACCGAGAGAACAAGCATTAATACTTGCGTGTGCATGCGTGCGTGCATATGCACAATCATTTGGACCATTTTTTGGATCCTTTTCCACTTAGTACATCACAAAAATTTTATTATATTATTAAATTATTCCTTGAAAGATTCTAAATAACTACATTGTAATGCATCCTATAGAACTATCAAATCTTGGGGCACATGGGTGGCTCAGTCTGTTAAATGCCTGACTCTTGATTTCGGCTCAGATCATGATCTTAGGGTCGTGAGACCAAGTCCTACATTGGGCTCCACGCTCAGCACGGAATCTGCTTGCGATTCTCCCTCCCTCTCCCTCTGCCCTTCCCCCCACTGGCGCTTGCACACTGTCTCTCAATTACATAAATAAAATCTTGAAAAAAGAAATATCATATCTTATTTAACTGTTTCCCTACTACCAGGCATCCAAACTGTTGCCAATTTTGTAAAATCTTGTTAATTTTGTAAATCGTTCTGTAATGATTGTAGTTCCATGAGCTCACCTTGTTTATTTCCCAAGTCACTGGAAGGACTGTCTCCCTTTGCCAAGGTGGAAACCTAGGAGGACCGTGGTTTGAAGTGGATGGGTCAGGAGAGAAGAAAAAATTTTCCTTTCTGAAACCTGGATGTTCTTTCTTGCTTACAAGATCACTCTGAGCCAAAGCTGTCTTGGAGTCAGCCACGCCGTTCCATACTGCTTTAGTGGTATCATGGCTCGGCCACAGTTAGAGGCCCATTTCTCATCCACTAACAATCTAAGCAGGTGGACACTGATTTCCTTGCATGTTTCCACTGATTTTCTTGCATGTTTCTGGACCAAGCTACACTCCTCTGATTGTATCAAGTTCATAGCATGTTAATATCTGGCAGGTCAAAAACTTCATTGTTAGCCTTTCCCAAGAACTTCATGGCAATTCTCCTATATTTATTGTCCCTATCAACTTTAGTGTCTATATGTGTGATGATTCTCCCAAATATCCACTGAGATTTTTATTAAGATTCTATTAACTTTATTTATAATTTGAGATCTTTTGAAATGGCGTCTTCCTATCTGGGATCACAGTACACGTCCCTTTGTATTCCAGCCTGCTCCGACAGCCCCTCCGTAGCACGTATGCAGCACGTATGCAGAACGTATGCAGCACGTATGCAGAACGTATGCAGAACGTATGCAGAACGTATGCAGAACGTATGCAGAACGTGTGCAGAACGTATGCAGAACGTAGAACGTCTCTGTGTAGGTCTTGTGCTCTCATATGACATTTATCCCAGAGTATTCAAGAGCTTGTTACCAACGTAAATGTGGGTCGGTTTCACGATACAATTTCTAACAAGTTATCATTATTGCCCCAAAAAATGCTATTGCTGTTTTGTATTTTTGGCTTTATTCCAGCCACTTTCCTCACTGTCTGGAGAGTTTCTAGTTGTACAATCACATCCACAAATAACGGTGAATCTCGTTTGTCGACATTCATTCCGTTTATTTCATCGTCTTGTCTTATTTTGAAAGCTAGAGCCTCTAAAAACATGAATAGTAGAACTGACAGTCGAGCGTGCCTGTCTTGTTTCGGACTTCAGTGCTTTAATATGCTACTCATTTACTATCTTTGAAGACAGTATCTGGCTAATACTCTCAATTATTTGAGAGAGTATTACACACAGGATCTTCATTTTATCTCTATGTGGTGTAGTTATGGCTACACCATTTCTAACAGGATTAGCTGCTGGACTTTGTTAAATGCGTTTTGCCATCTGTCAGTATGTGACCTAATATAAGGAATTGAAAGGTCTGCTAATCCTTGGAGGATTCTTATACTTGGGATAAACCCTAGTTGACTTTTGATTTAAAAATAATGGTGCTAAGTATTCCTAATAGTCTTTTTAAAAATGTTTTAATGTCTTCATGTTAGTGCTCGTAAACTAGGTGAGTTTATATTTTTTGCTTCAAGTTTTTATCATATTTTGGTGTTAGGGAAATAGATATAATGAGTCAATACACCGTATATTCCTTTCTGTGTTCTAGAATTATTTGACTAATGTAAACATTATTTATTGCTTAAAAGTAAGATACAGCTTGCCCTTAAAATCAGCTAGGTCTGGCACCTTTTTAATAATAGATGATAGATCTTTTAATAGCTTTTTCAGTTTCTTTTATGGTTACCTGTCTATTCAGGCCTTTCTAACACTCAAGTTAAATTTAGTAATGTCTCTTTTGCTTAAAAATGATCCAGTTTCAAAAAAAATGATCCAGTGTCCTCTGGAGTAGAAACCATATTAACCCAGGTTGCATAATCTACTTAGTGAGAATTCTTCTACATCTATTGGTAGAATGAGAGGATTTCCAATTTGTTTTTTGTGTTAAAACTTCCAAAGAGCACTTACATAAACCATCTCATGTCAGTCCTTCCTTATTCCCTCTGGGTCGATGAGGAAACCAAGGGGAAAGGGGGCTAGGGGCTTGCGTGGGGCCACACAATGTGTTAGAGGCAGAGTCTAGCCTCACACCCAGGACTCCCGCCATCCCGTGCTAGACTTGTCCACCTGTGTTCTTCCCAGCTGGGGGCCCATCCTTCTCAGGGCACAAAGGAGCGCCAAGTGTCAGGTCAGACTTTGAGCACAACTCTCCTTCTGGAGGAGGCTCCTTTGCACTCTGAATACCAACACCCCGTGGAGTGTTTAGGGAAACAGCCCTGTGCTTAGCTATGGGAGGTGAGCTGTAACTGTCTGGAAATGTATCACATCCACCAGTAAGGTCAGTCTCGTTTTCTAGAATGGGAAAAGAAAAGCATTCACTTGCTTGAATGGCTCCAAGTGGATGTCTTTAAAACCTTCTGTTTACCTTTCAGTGGTTGAAGATGACACAGGCTGGGGTCCGAGTGTGGGGTCATGTTCTTGAGGGTATTTTCAGAATCATTCTGTGTTTGATGCAACTTCATAAAGTAGCATTATGCTCTGTCCTGAAGGAGAGTAACACAGAATACATATATTGCTGTGGAATTACTGAAAATGAGACATGACCAAGTTTTCTTTTCATGTAAATTCAATTAGCCAGCATGTAGTACATCATTAGTTTCAGATGTAGTGTTCAATAATTTATCAGTTGTGTGTAACGCCCGGTGCTCATCACATCATGTGCCCTCCTTACTGCCCATCCCTCAGGTACCCCATCTCCTCACCCCCCACCCCGCCCCGCAGCAAACCCTCAGTTTGTTTCCCAGAGTTAAGAATCTCTCATGCTTTGTCTCCCTCTCTGATCTCTTCCCATTCGGTTTCCCCTCCCTTCCCCTGTGATCCTCTGTGCTGTTTCTTATGTTCCACGTGAGTGAAACCATGTGAGAATTGTCTTTCTCTGAGACTTATTTCATTCAGCATAATCCCCTCCACTTCTGTCCATGCCAATGTAAATGGTAAATATTCAATCCTTCCTGACAGCTGAGTAATATTCACTTGTGTATATGGACCACATCTTTATCCATTCATCTGTCGATGGACATCTCGGCTCCTTCTACAGTTTACCTGTTGTGGACATTGCTGCTATGAACACTGGGACACATGTGCCCCTTCAGATCACTGCATTTGTATCTTTGGGGTAAATACCCAGTAGTGGGATTGTTGGGTCATAGGGTAGCTCTATTTTCAATTTTTTGAGGAACCTCCATACTGTTTCCCAGAGTGGCTGCACCAGCTTGCGTTCCCACCGACAGTGTAGGGGAGTTCCCCTTTCTCCGCATCCTCGCCAACACCTGTCGTTTCCTGACTTGTTAATTTTAGCCATTGTGACTGGTGTGAGGTGTTATCTCACTGTGGTTTTGATTTGTACTTCCCTGATGACAAGTGATGTTGAACATTTTTTTCACGAGACACAACCCAGTTTTAATACTAGTTGGGGGGATGAAAATCTTGTGAAGGTCTTAGCACAGTGCTATGCATCACGAGAGCTGTTACAGCTAACAGTCACGACAGGTTTTGATGGAGGAAATTCGACAGATTTCAGAATTCACCCTCGTCGGGAGACAGCTGTCATGCATTGTCACCCACACATTCTCACAGAGCTGTGTCCCCTCCCATCCCACAGCCTCACCCCTTCCTTAAACTTCAGGAGCTGAACTGCTGAGGCAGCAACCTCATGTTTGGTTTGGGGGTCATTTTTGGGCTTGCAGCAGGCAGGTGGATGTCAGCGCTGTTTCCCTGTCCACTCCCCCGACCCTGTCCCCTCACAGAAGGCTCAGGACACCACAGCCCTTTAAGCCCCAGTTGCCCAAGTCTGTCTTCATCGCAAGCTCAGTCTGTCCTCCTGACTGGCCCCAGGCTGAACACAGAGACCCCTGTGATCTTAGCATCTGCTGGTGGTCACTAAGTAACTTCCTCAACTGCTATTCCTGCTGTCCCGCCTGTCCACCATAGTGGTCATCAGCACACGTAGAACGTGGTCTGCGGTCCTCCCCAGGCTCCTCTCTGCCCACCTTGCCTGGCCCGCTCACCAGCACACAGCCTACACATCCAGTAAGAAGCTCCTTCTCTCCCCACCCCTTTTCCCCACAGGCTGTTCCTCCTCCCTCCAGAAAGCGGCCCTGAGCCCAGGCCATGGCTCGCCCCACCTCCAGGCTCCCAGGCACCATGGACAGCGCCATGAGGCCCTGACATTCGGCCTCCAGACTGCCCGGGAGAGGTTTGGAAAGCCTAGGGCTCAGCAAACCCGCTCCACTGCCCTGCTCAGCCTCCAAGCCCACAGATTCTGCTGAAAGCCCTGTGGGCCTCGAAGTTTTAGGCTTAAGGAAATCCTTAGCCAGCAGTGGTGCTGCAGCATCATGTCGTAGTAAGGGCCCTCAGAAACTGCCTTTCCTATTCTAACCACTGGGAGTGTAAATCCATTGCACTGATGTCCAGAAATAAGAGCGGTCTGGATCCACGTTTACTCACCCTTAACTCAGAGCGGACACTCGCTGTGTGTTTGTGAAGTGAACCAAAGGACAGAGCAAATGAGTGAATGCAGGAGAACAAACGCCTGACCTCCCCAGGGCATGTCCTCCCCCTGCACAGTGGCCCTGACTTGTGGCTCCCTCTCCGAGGCCAGGGAGCCCGGGCTTCCCTTTCAGACAAGTCTGAACCTCTGGTTGGATCCTCTGAGACCCGCCTCTGGGTGACACTTTTCCTCATGGAGCCGGGGCTCCCCTGGGACCTGCCATGAGCCGTGGCCCCGGAGCCACAAGATGACTTACTATTTATTATAAGGATCAATCTTCCTTTTTTTTTCCCCCAGACTGCTGCTGAGTGGGCTGAGAAAATGCCCAAAGTCCTGCCGTCTGTGTCTCCCAAGGGAACGGCAAACCAGGAGCTGCTGGCTCGGCTGCACAAGGCGGTGGGCTCCCACTACCACGCCATTGCTCAGGAGTTCGAGAACTTCGACACCATGAAAACGAACACCGCCTCCAGGGATGAATTCAGGGCCATTTGCTCCCGCCACGTCCAGATTCTGACAGATGAGCAAGTAAGAAATGCATTTGGTTCATTGTCCTACGCGGTGTTATATGAGCATTGGGCCAAAGTTTAGGGCTGTTCTCTATCTTGAAAGTGCTGGAAGGTTTTGGGGGGTGGTGTTGTTACTGTTTTGTTTTCAATCTTACTAAAGACTCACAGGAGCCTTCTGTTTGTGTAACAAGCATGAATTGCACCTTTTCAATCAGGGCGCATATAAAATCAAATTTTTAAAATCAAATTAAACTGGGCTCCACGCTCCCTCTTCCTTCCCTGGATAATCGCTGGGCTTTTGTGACCCAAAGAGGCACCCAGTCTCTCCCCACACCTGAACGGGGCGGCATAGAGCCTGGGAGTTGCTCTGGGCCTCCCACCAACCCCCTTTCCCTCTCCCCGCCCTCCCCCTGGTTCCATTGCCAGTGTTTCCAGAAGCTCTGGGGGTACCACTGTGGCCATGCTGGTGACAGGTCCACCCCACAGGCTGGACACAGGCCACCCTCTCTGAGGGCCTCCTGCCCATCACAAAAGAGATTCTCAGCAGTCTCCTCCTCAAAAACTGAATGGTGCGCTTTTTAGCTCTGACAACCTGTTGCACTGGCTTCTCTGCCCTCCGTGATGACCCTCCAAGGCCAAGAGCACCTCCCAGCAGGACGGCCTCCTGAGGGCCTGCCTCGCTTGCTGACTTCAGTCCGCAACATCCCTACATGTCAGCACCCGGGGCTTGTTCCTCACTGGGGCCCAAACGCCAAAAAAGAGCCCAGCACGGAGCAGGTGCTCAGCAAGTCCAAGTGAATGGATGGTGTCGTGGGTTCAGTGTCCACGTTCTCCCGCGGCACGGTCCCGTGGCCAAACAGCCAGGATGACATAGAGCACCAGGGATCCAAGCACGGAAGCAGAATTCCCTCCCCAGCAGACAAGGCACTGCTCCGAGCACTCTCCACTGGTCGAACAAGCTGCCACCCTCATCCCAGAGAATGGCTCAGGTGGAAACTGAAATCCGAAATGCTTCCGGAAGTGCCCCACCTCCGTCCTTCCTCTGACTCTGCTTCGGCTCAGCCCGGGTTCCTGGGTGGAAAGGTCACTCTCGGCTCCCAGGTTGGGTCACTCCACGATGAGGCCTCACTTTCTCGGGGTTCCAGGATTAAGGGCTAAGAGTATTCATACAGCCAACCCCTCCCCACTCAGGCCTCTGAACTCGCCACACCACAGAAGGAATTCATTCATAATGAGTAATATGAACATCAGATTTCACTTTCCTAAAATCCCACTTTTTTAAAGCATTATGATCATTTTTATTAACAAATGGAAGTTCTTTCCCCCCCAACAGTTCAGTCCCAGAGATGATCAAAGCTGAGCGAGATCACTATTTGCAAATACTTCTCTCCATTACCATAAACGAATAGAAACTTTTAAAATTAATCCAGTTGCATTTATTATTCTATGGGGCCAACTAACAAAGGTTTTGCTAATAAAGATTTTCATTTCATCTAAATGAGCAAAATTTTACTCTGATTATCGATGTAAATTAATGACATGCTGGCATATCCAGCATGTATAACAGAATTGGATTTGAATTGTCCACTAAGAAAGTTTCCACCATCCCCAGCACATCCAGCCCCCCACCTCTCCAGCAAAATCAAGCACTTATTTTTAAATGCTGTCTCTAAAAATACGCAGACACATCTCAAATATAGACTGCATCATCGAGGCATCAAAGTCTGGCGTAAGTACCATGGTTTAAGTTGGGGAATGATTAGCAAAAATTGTGCTCTATTTGGGAAGGACGCTTCTAGATACAGGCTGGCAAACAGGAAGGCAAAGCCACAGAGATGCACATTTTCTCCTTGCGTGAGTCATGTACCAGGACCTTCTTGGGTGGATGGTACCGTGTCTGTACGGGGAGACACAGAAGTAATTTGGCACCCCTAAATTGTCTGGACCTCGCTTGCCACTATTCAGAAGGGCTCCCTGAACACGCTGGGACCCTTCCAGCCATGTTAACCAGCATCCTAGTAGAGATATCCTGTCTTGGTTTATCTGCCGTATAAAAACTAGCTCATCCAAAAAAAAAAAAAAACCATCACGAAGCTGAGATGTCAGCTTTCTTGACTTACAGAGCTCTGTAAGCAGGGGAAGTGCCACATCTTTTGAAACCTTTTCGTGTCATTAACCTTTCAGAAAAGGAGAGCGACTTTCGGAGCCGGTGGAGTTGGAGACTGATGGGTCTTTGTGACTCAGCAGAAAATGTCTAATAAAAGGCCACAGGAGCTGGGTCCACTTGGATATGGCTTAAGAAGATAGGGACCCCCAGAGAGAGCCTCTCCTGGTCAGGCAGTTTAGATCTGTCCTGACGAGTGCATGGGGACTTGGCTCTGTTTGCGGCTGTTAGGGAAAGGAACCATTCAACATTCTGAACATTTCAGACATGGCATTTCTTTAACAGACACCTCTAGGAGGTGAGAAACACGCAGGCAAATAACAAACAGCCCTTCAGACAGGCAGACCTGGGTTTCAATGCTGCTTCTGCACTTGTCCAGCTGGATGACCTTGGACAAGTTACTCAACCTCTCTGGGCTTCACTGTCCTTGAACTTCGTTTGAGTTTGTTGTTGCTGCCGTTACCCTGAGGGTGCGCGGTGCGCAGGCATCAGACTCCTCCAGCAGGAGCCGGCCTCCACTGTGTGGGCCCCATAGCCGGCACCTCTTCCACGTTCCCACCCCTGATACCCCTTCTGTGGCAGTCAGACGTGACCTTGTCTCTGTGGTGGGCCTTGGGCAGGAGAATTTCCCAATCCTCCCCCAACCCCGGCATCCTTGACCTCTGACCTTTGCTCCGTACAGGTGCAGACTCTGGGGTTGCCGCCCCTCCTCCAGGCCTTTTGCTGACCTCCTTCCCCCAGGCGCCATGGATCCGTGGCTGGGCCCTGAGGGAGGGAGTTCCTACCCCTCCTAGAGGCAGAAGGGTTTGCTTCTTCCTTCCCTCCCCCGGGGGCCTTGGTCTTGAGTGGGTTTTGCTACGCCTGCCCCAGCGGCTTTAGGCTTTCACTTCCCCTGAGCCGAGGCTCTGGAGAAGCGAATCTGTCTGTGCCGACGTCATGCGCATTGTCTCCGGAGCCTCGACAGGGGCGGGTGGAGGAGAGCCTGTGAGCATGAGCGTGACCTGTGTCTGGGCCTCCCGGCCAGTCCAGCCCCTGGTGCCAGCCTACACTTGCCCTGGACGGATCTGTTAACATTGTAGCCGATTTCCTCCCGAGCTCTGCCAGGCGGGAGGGCTGGGGTGTCTGGTTCTACTGGAGACTTGGGGCTCCGTGACATTCGGTCCCCTGGGCTCCCTGGAGCCTCCGCTCTCTGATGGGCCTTACACATTCTGATTTGGTAAATATTTGACTTTCCCTTGCTGTGGGGATGGGAGGGGCGCTCTCCGGCGGTTTCCCCATCACAGCAGTGGACCCCGAAGTCACATGTTTTTCAGTGTTCAGAAGGCAGTTGCTACTGCGCGTTGGAAGGGGACATTTCAGGGAGCGCACGATCTGCCGCCGTGACGCGGAAACTGACTCACTTTCAGCTCGTTCACAAACCGCCAGAATTTTGCCTGGGTTTCGCGCCCGACTCCCAGGCCTGTAATTTCAGAACACACTCTCGTGGTGCCCATTTCCGGTCCTCTTGATGCCTTTCCAGTCCCTGCATCCCCCAGCAGCCTTGTCCTATGCCACATCCTTGGCCTCCATCGGTGTTCTTGGGTGTGCCGACCTATCAAGATTGAGGGGCCACCTGTGGCCTTCCACTTCCCACCCGTCCAATTCCACGTCCTCCTGGCAGTGTTCATTCTGCCCTTCATGGTGCAGAGAGGAGTTCCATGATCCTGCCTTACTTTCACTTGTACCACAAGATTTAATTAGGAGTTGGTCCCTCCCGGCTCCTCCTGCCAGACCAAGAGACACCATTATTGTCCTTGTGGTTCCATAAATACCCTCGCTTCCATGCTTCAGGTGTTCACCGCATCCTCAAGCATTCACACCCTCCTTTGCATTTACCCTTGATAACATGACCTTCCTCCTCCTTCCTCCCCCCGTGTTGCTAAGGCAGGCATGCAGGAGAGCCCTCCACAACCCACTTCCTCTCATTCAGCCACATCTCACTCTGTTTCCTGAAAGCCCTGCATGAGGACTGGGATCATAATATGGCTTTGTGCCCTCTGTCCCCCCTCATTTTTAAAGGGTCTTACCATTGTCTGGTCAGTCTTCTGTGAGTTTTGTAGGACTTTCAGCAGTTGAGCAAACATTTCCAGAGTACCTGCTGTGTGCTAGTCCTTTTGTGAGATGTTCAACATTCGAAGATGAGTCTCGGACGACCTTCAAAGAGCTTCAGGACCAGGAAGGGCGATGTCACTTGCACGGGTGACTTCAGCACAAGGGGAGAATGTAGAGAAGAGTGCCAGTCATCTGTCCTGGGAGGTTGGGAGAACCTTCCTTAGGGGAGACAGTTGGGGGTGGTCACTGCCCGTGGTGATGGTGAAGTCTCTCCAAGACCACGTGGCGAACCACTTTCTCAAGGTCTCTCGCTTCCACATGGTGCCTCTTAGAGCCATCCCTGTGACTTCCTGCAAATCTACTGTTCTTTTGAAATAAAAAGTTTAAAACACTAGTCAAGAATATTGTCCCAGACTAAACCTGTTTCCCTTCTTAGGGCCTGGAACATTCCCCGTCTCTTCCCCACCCCTCAGTGCTTCATTTCCAGAATTTCAGACAGAGCCAGCAGGGCCTCTCATCACTGCCTTTGGGACACCCAGAGGCCAGAAGCGCTGGCCAAGGCCCTCAGGAAGGAGGGGACACCGCTCCCCTTGGCGTGTGCTGAAATCTGGGGCCCTACCAGTTCTGAAAGGCCCTAAAAACCAACTCAGAATTAAGTTATCCCTCTTCTTAGTTCCCCGAAAGCCCTCAGTCATCAAAAGTGGTTCAGGTAGGATGCTGGGGTCACTTTGCTCTCTATCTGTGCTCGTATGGTCCAGACACGGCCTGGAACCAACCCAAAGCCACACGCTTCACTCTGGTTTCCCTTTTCCAGCCGGTGGGGAGGCAGCGCTGGCCCTCTGTGGGCTGCGTACTACGGCTGTGAGCACAGCAGCGGAGCGTGGCAGAACTCAGGTACCTGCAAGGAAGAGAAATGAGTCCGGCTGGCCTTCCCCGGGACCAAGGTGGACCGGGCTTCGATTTGCATTTCCCCCCAAAGTGTCCTTATATACCGCAGCTCAGGCTCTGTGACTCATCACAACATTTAATGGCTTCAACTACTCACTAAGGGCACAGTTCAATTAAAAAATGTCCTGCGGAAGCCATGAGTAATCCTCTTGAACGAATGAATCCTCTTGAATGAATAATCCTGTTCGTCTTTCAGAGGCTTCCATCAAGCACAGACCAAGTGGGGTTTTCCCCCCTTTTCAATTTTTTTTTAATAGATGTGGGTCTCGGACCTCTGCTGTGAGCGCTGGCCTTCCCTAGCTCCCGTCCACGTCTCGGGGGCGCCGCGGGAGTCTCCGTTGGGCTCTTACGCTCACCCTGGGGACTGACTTCTGCTTCTTTGCCAGTTTGACAGACTGTGGAGCGAGATGCCGGTCAATGCCAAGGGCAGGCTGAAGTACCCGGACTTCCTGAGCATGTTCAGCTCCGAGAGAATGGCAACACCGCTGACCGCTGGCAGTTCCGTCAAGGCCCAGAGGGGCATCAGTGTCCCCAAAGTCTCGGACAGAAGCAGGTCTGCAGTGTCATCGCCCACTCACGACCTGAAGGCCGGGCTGAAACCTCTGAGCCACCCGTGTGTGAGTCCTTCTTGATGTCGTGCCGCCGTCACCAGGGCCCCGAAGCCACCAACCCCCCTGGACCTAAGGGGCCTACAGTCTCTAAGGGACAGGTGACTGAGAAGGTCGCCCGGGCAGAGCCTGGGGTAGTGACACAGGAGAGGAGCCCACAGGTGTGTCCTTAGCAGTCACCCGCCTGGAGCAGGAAGGGCGGAGGTGTGAGCAAAGATTGGGGAGAGGGTGGGTGGAAGGGAGGTGTGGGGTGTGGAAGGAGGAATAAGGCAGCTTTAGGGTGAGAAATGGGTACAGGAGCAGGGGCAGGAGACTCTAGATGTCAGCAAGCTGGGGTTTCATCAGGCAGGAAAGCAAATGCCCTGTGGTAGGGAGGCAGTGTGTGCAAGGCCCCAAATGTGTGCCCTGCTGTGAAGCGTTGCTCCCATTTTACAGCTGAAGATACTGAGGCTCAAATAGGTATCCTTACATTAGATGCGGAGAGACCCAATTTCAAACCAAGGCTTGTCCAACGTTGCGGCTCTGTCCCCAGGCTGAGCTGCCCAGCCTGGGGCACAGGAAAGAGGCGGGATTCACGGAGGCTCTTGCCTCATCTGCAGGAAGGATGATGTTGTCTCTGGGGAGGGGGGCTTGAGAGTATCCCAGCCATGTACTTAGGGCCGCCATCGCTGGGCTTCGTGCATGGTGAGTGCTCAGAGGCAGAAGTTATCCTTCCTTCACTCAGTCGATGCACGTTTACTGCACACCTACTATGTGCTGCGTCTTTTCTAGGGCTGAGAATGAACAAAGGTGCCTGCCCTTGTGGAGTTCACATTCTTGGAATAATAGCCAAGAAACGGTGAATAATAAGTATTTAACAAGATGAAGACAGTGAAGATGAAGCAGAATGAAGGGAGGGGTCAGGAGGACCCCAAAGATGTCCACGTCCTAATCTCTGGGACCTGTAATATGTCACCTTACATGGCAATGGCGAATCAGGGCTACAGATGGAGTTAAAGGTGCCCACCAGCTGACTTAAAACAGGATTATTCTGAAGTGTCCGGGAAGGCCCAAGGCACCCACAAGGGTCTGTATACGGGGGAGGCAGAGGCAGAAGGGAAGTGTCAGAGAGACGCCATTGGAAAAAGGCCCATCTGATGCCACTGACTTGGAAGGTTCAGGAAGGGACCACAAGCTCAGGAGTGTGGGCACTTCTAGATGCTGGAAAAAGTAAGAAACGGATTCTCCCTTAGAACCTTGGAAAGCACTCAATCCTACTGACACCCTGATTTTAGCTCAGTGGGACCCACTTCAGGCTTCTGACCTCCAGAACCAGAAGAGAATAACCATTTGCTGTTTTAAGCCACGAAATCTGTAGCTCTGTTACGGCAGCCGCAGGAAACATGCTGGGGAGGGGGGGCGGGGGGCAGGCACAGCAAGGAGCTGGGCTTTCACTCCTGGGATTAGAGCCCTGCAGGTGTTTAAGCAGAACAGCGATGTGGACAACAAGCCTCTGGATAAAGGTGCCTGTCTGTGTGCTGAGTAGGGGCTGTGCGTGGAGCGGGTGCTGGAGGCATGGGCAGAAGAAGCAAGGAGTCGGGGAGAGGCTGCAGTGGTCCAGGGGAGAGGCCTGGTGGCTCCGAGCGAGGTGGGCAGTGGGGAGCCGGTGGCCAGAGGTCAGATGCTGGATGTGTGTTTGAGGTAAAGCCAACGGGGTGTCCCAACAGATTAGGTGTCGATTTGAGACAGAGAGAGTCCAGGCTGGCTTCTAAGGTTTTTGCCTGAGCATCTAGAAGAAAGGTGTTACGTCCACCCAGATGGGGAAGGCGCAGGTGGTACAGAATTCGGGAGGAAGAGAGGAATTCAGCTGAGTTGGTTACTGTAGCAGATAACCTTAGGATGGAGGATGCATGGGCTACCCCCAATTCATTCCCCGTATTTAAATGGATAATACAATAGACCGAAAACAGCCTCATACTTGGTCCACATGATTTCACAATATTGGACATTCTGGAAGGGATTAGACATCCATGAAAATGACAAGTGACTCCCTTTCTTTGATAAGACTCTTCCTCTGGTGAAAAATACGTTATTGTCACCACACACACACACACACACACACACACACACACACACGGAGTCATGTACCAGTAATATCTTTAAATAACATCTCCCTATACATGAATCTTGGCTACATGTTTATTTCCAAAACTATGTTGGTCATTGCATTTAGGCGCAAATACAGCCGACTGATGGAAGTAGAAAATCAAATGGCAGAATACCATCTCTGTTTTGCTCCTCCTTTATTTCTGAGCTAATACTGCCTGTGAAATCTTGAACCCCAAACCTGAGCCCTGCCTGTAAGTTTGTGTCATGATTTCGAATCTCACATTACAAGACAATTTCCGTTCCTTTCGCTCTAGACCCCCACCAGTGCTGGCTCGGCTCCGGGCCCTCTGCCCTTGCAGAATTGCGAGCCCATAGAGAGCAAACTCCGGAAGAAAATCCAGGGCTGCTGGCGAGAGTTCCTGAAGGAATGCAAAGAGAAGGACATGAACAAGCAGGGCGAGGTCACCACGGCTGAATTCCTGGGTGCGTTCTCATAAGAGTGTCACCTGTTGGCACAAGCCCATCCCCCTCCCCTCCCCCCCCCCCGTGGCAGGGTGGGGACCTCCATAAACGCTGCCTAGGGGGACAAGAATTCCTAAGGCACCTCAACCCACCACAGGGCACGTTCGCGCCCACATGACCGAGTCCGCACGCCGTGACGTTCTCAGTGTTAGAAATCACGGACTTGCTTGTGGTCTCTGGGCGGCATGAAAGGTTCACAGGCTTGGAGAGCGGGTGGAGGTGGGACAGGCAGAGGAGGGCCACGGCTGGGGACAGGCCAGCCCACCCAGGGCATCCGCTTCACCCCATTGATCGGGTCCTGACCACGTGTCGCTTTGATGAGTTGTTCAAATGACATCAGCCAGGTTTATAGTCACCTCATGGTTGCATGTGATTTGTGCAGCATTTTACGTTACAGAAAGGTAAATCTGATGTTGTCGCTCCCCTGCTTGAAGTCCCCTGTGGTCAGCTCCCCCTCCTCCTGACCAATCTTTAGGTCCCTTTTTAAGGAAAATGTTTTTCTCAAGAACCTCCAATATTCATATAAATCATATAAATGATCATATAAATCATATAAATCAATATTCATGATAATCACGGCTTAAAAGTATGCAAATGAAACAAGGTGTGAACCCTGTAAGTGAACAGCTCCTATGAAAAATAACCATTTCTAAATGAAATATAGAAGATGAAATCAATAATAAACAAGCATTGTTCCACTGATTTTACATGACATGTTTTGCTAAAACCAAATCAGCAATGTTGGTTTTAATGCATGTTTGAGTTCCATTTGGTTTTTAGTTAATTCTTTTGATTTTGAGGCTGATGAACCTTAGCTTGTCTCGTCGCTGTGTTTAGTGTTTACCCGGGAACCCGCTGAAGCCGCCCATCCATTATCCTGCTCGGCTTGTCTGGCTTCAGTAGCACGTCCAAAATTCCATGCTGTAAAATATACACTTATCAATTTTCAGGAGTCCTTCTGTATGTTCTGAGCCCTGCTCATGACTTTCTGCAAGTCGGAACAGCAGAGCCGGGCCGCCCCTGGAGGCTCCCCAGCCCAGCCCCGTCCCGCCCCACATGTCCTGGTCGGCATCGCGATCTGCTGTCTCTCCACAGCAGTGGCGGCTCCAAACCCGACAGCCCGCCAACACCAGGCCAGCGAGGGCCCAGCAGGATGCAGGGGACCCCTCCCTCCTCACCGCGCGGAGTTTGCCGCGCACCTGCCTGTCTGCTTCCGTGTCTGCCCAGCCCCACCCACCGCCAGCCCGTGAGCCAGGACCCAGCCCTGAGCCCCTCGGCAGATGAATGAATGCAGGCGTGAACAAATGAATGAGTGAACAAATCGCCAGCAGCTGAACCGGTATTTCTGTCTTTAGCCCTTGTGGAGAAGTTCAGTCTGGACATAAGCAAAGAGGAATGCCAGCAGCTCGTGGTGAAATACGATTTGAAGAACAACGGGAGGTTTGCGTACTGCCACTTCATCCAGAGCTGTGTCCTCCTGCTGAAAGCGAAGGAAACCTCCCTGATGCAGAGAATGAAAATTCAGAATGCGCATAAGATGGTAGGCAGAATCACCCTCCGGCAATGCTTGGGGCCGGGCCAGAAAGGCTTTCTCACCTCTCTCAAGTCATTGTAAATTCGGATCGTCTGGCTTCAGAGCCATGGTGGGCACAGTGGGCACGGAGCCTCTGGGAGGGGCCGCTGGCCAGTGAGGACCCACCTGTCAGATGTCCCCGGTCTCACTGCCACCTCCCCTCGGACCCCAAAAATAGGCTCAGATTTTGTCTATACACATATACATGCAAATCACATGTGCGTGATAATCATGGTATCTGTATACCACATCTGTGCAATATATGTGGACAGGTGTGATGGGTGTGTACTGTATTCATGTGATCTGTGCATGTGGATGTGTACACGTGACTCTCATGATGCATGCACGTGTTCCCATGATAGTGCATGTGTACCGCGCTTGTGTTATGTGTGCGTATACGTATGATGTGAGTGTGTAGACACTTGTCGAGCGCGTCTCTGTTGTCCCGTCTTCTCCATTACATAAAGGCCTGTATAGCCCCAGCACTTTCCAGGCGGACACATGACCCCCAGGGTCTGCTCAGTGGACGCAAAGCCAACGAGCTGGTGGTTTCCTCAGGGAGGCAAGAGGTACAGGTAAAGGCTTTGAGAGCATCACAAACAGCTCAAAATTTCCTTCCTTGGAAATGACTCAGAGATTTTCTTTCTCTTCTCCTGGAGCCCCGTAAGCGCCTGGAGACCCAAGACTGGGGACAGTAGCCTGGCTCTCTGGCTCCTCCCCCAGCACCAGGAGACACCCGTTTTGCAAACAGAAGTGAAACTTTTTTTTTCTTTCACTACAATAGAGTCTGTGTTTTAAGGACTCAGGTGATTGGATTGGGTCCCCCAGGATAACCCAGGACAGTGTACATCTCTCTTTTTTTTTTTTTTTAAGATTTTATTTATTTATTTGTCAGAGAAAGAGAGAGAGAGAGCACAAGCAGGGGGTGTAGCAGGCAGAAGGAAAAGCAGGCTCCCTGCTGAGCAAAGAGCCTGAAGTGGGATTTGACCCCAGGACCCTGGGATCATGACCTGAGCTGAAGGCAGAGGCTTTAACCCACTGAGCCACCCAGGTGCCCCAAAGTGAAACATTTTTAATGGAAACATCCATGTATGTTCAAGCTTCTGGGGCAAGCCAGACCCTTTCCTCTGGGTTGGGGGAAGAGGGGGTTGGAGATTCATCATCTTTCTTGCATAAACTGTACCCACAAGGCATTGTCTACAATTTCCTTTTTGTTTTTTTGAAGAGGAATGAGAACCGAAAAATGCCTAAATAGCGGGTGGAGGGCACCGTCCTGGGTTTTTACCTTTTCTCTCCATTATTTATCAGTTTTGTGATCCTCACTCACACCCAGTCCAACCGGTGTGCTCATGGACTCGCCGTTCTCCTGTCTCTCCGAAACATGAAGCAAACAAACAACAGCTTTTCCCGCTGCTACTCCATCATCTGTGATACTGAACTGAAGGGCAGGTGCAGCTAGCGTGGCCAGCTCGGGGGACAGACAGCTGGCTCCAGCCACCCCAGGACGCAGCTGCAGGGACCAGCGTGCAGGGCGGACCCGGAGGGGACCGCCCCAGCCGCTCCCCGTGGGTCCCCGTCACGCCCGGCAGCAGCAGGGTCATGCTGGGTCAACCCAGCAAACAGTAGATCCCATGCAGAACGTTTCTATGCAGCTAAATTTGCATGTGATTTTGTGCAAAATCGGGTGTCGTCTTTGTGCAGTTCCTACTTTAGACGAGAGCAAGCATCAGAGCCTTAGGCCAAGCGACGGCAGAAAAAGATTAGGACAGTTGTTTCTCTAGCTCTGTTTTCCTGTGAGCGGAGAGACGACTGTCTGCCTTATGTCTTCAGGGGACCCAGGAGCACAGGTGCGAGCTATGGAAACTGCACAGCCTGCAAGGCCCCTGCCAGCTCTGGCCTTCCTCCACCTCTCTGGGCCTCAGTTTCCCCTCCTGAAAATGAGGGAGGAAGCCGCTGGGTTCGAAGGCCTATGAAGGGTGACCCCTTCTGAGCCCTCCCCTGTGCAGAGACTGCTCATCCGCACTGAGGGGCCGAAAAGCTGACTCCTAGTCTCCTGGAATTGTGTGCAGCAAAGCGACAGGTGCTCCAAGACGGCCCCACTGGGAGCCAAGCGTCGGGGCAGATACCAGTGCACTGCCCGTGAGCTGTGTCACCGCTCCCCCCACCCCGCCCCAGCTCTGGACGTTACACCAGGAGGGACTACAGCTGCCACTCCGACCCTACCCTGGGTGCGAGTGATAGGTGGGAGACAATTCTCAGGGGCTTTCCTAGGAAAGCGTGGGGCCGGCACCTCCAGAAGGCCTGCCCCGCCTGGTCCCGGTCCTGGTCCGTGTTCCAGTCCCGCCATTTCTTTTTCTAGCTCTTTGGGGATCTTCTCTGCAACCTTCGGCCGCAGAGACAGCTCTCTGGGGAAGCCAGGTGGGACTCGGCTTTCCGGCCACACCCGAGCTACCCTAAGCTAGGATAGAAGAGCCTTTCGTGAGCCAGGCATGGGTGTGGGAAGAGCCAGGAAAGCACAGAATCCTTTCTTTCTCAAGTGCAGATTGGGTAAATCAGGAGCTAACTAAAGCTAGAGGGTATCTGGTGAGTTTCCATCATAGGTGCTAAATGATGGGAAAATTGAAAGCAATTTAACTTTGCACTAATTTGTTTTATGTAATGCCATGTTAAAATTAAACTTTCCCAAAATGTGTTACACATTATTGCCTACAGTTCACCTCTGTGGTATTCAGACATGTGTTAAGGCGAAATCATGCTAAAATATCTTGTTTTCAATCGAATAGCACCTAAATGAAATAATCACAGTGTAGTGTACTATCTAATTACAAGATATAATTACAACCTTGTGATTTTTTTTAAAAAACTCTGTTCATTATCATAACCTACTTAGAAGACCCAAACTGAAATCTCTTTACCTCAAAGTATTTCGCAATCGGCCAGCTATCTCTCCCTGGCCCCCTCTCTCCTCCCTAACCTGCCCAGATCTGTCCTGGTCCTGCCCCTTCACTTCCCTGAGCCTCCCGTCTCCCACTCTGTGAAATGGGGATCAACGCCGCCACCTTCCTCCCAGGCGGGGGGGAAGCGGGTGGGGAGTAAGTGACACGTAATGAACAGCAGGGTTGGTGACCTGCCAATACGGCGATGAGCTCTGCTTGGAGACCCCGTTCTGGAGGGGAGTGGGCCAGGGTAGCCCAGGGTAGGGATGAGCAGGGGCAAACCAGGTCCTCAAGGGGAACTCATGGCCGCAGGGCTGAACCTGTCTGCCCCACGCTACCCACCCAGAAGCTCCATTCTCACCCTTCTTGGTTTTTGTGTTGGTTTTTTCCCCAGAAAGAAGCTGGTGCTGAGACTTCTTCCTTTTATTCAGCTTTACTGCGTATTCAGCCCAAAATTGTGCACTGCTGGAGACCGATGCGGCGCACCTTCAAAGCCCACGATGAGGGCGGGACGGGGCTTCTAAGCGTGGCTGATTTCAGGAAGGTGAGCTCAGCTCTTGGGTGTCTGTTATGTCTGCACGGGGAGAACCAGCCAGATGCCAGTGGCCAGAAAACCTCAAAAGAGGGGCCCTCACCTCCCTGGCGAAGTCCCAGGTGTGAGCAGCTTTCCTGGGCCTCGTTTCCTTGGGGCCCTGAGGTTGTCACGTGCTCCTCACCTGAAGACTCCAGGTTCTCATCCCTGAAATTTTCTAGAACCCTGGGGGGCATGACCTGAGCCCTCCGGACACCACTACAGGGGCCACTGGTGCTTGGAGCCCAGGCCGGACCCCACACAAGGCTGGGCCCGTGGTCTCCATGGGGGAACCAGGGCCTGCTCTACCTTGCAAGCAGGGTCCCAGCTATGGGACCTCGGCCAGCAGAGGCCAGTGCTGCCTCCTGGGAGACGGTCGCCCCCTCTCCTCCCCCAGCCGCCCTCCCCGTGGCGCCGGCCACCTCCCCACACAGCAGCTGGCCCAGCCGCCCTCCCCTGCAGTGTGAACTCCGGTGCCTCCGACGTGCCCACGGAAGTATGCAACGCTCCGAGGACGCAGGGTCCGCGGGGGGCGACCACAGGCACCTCCCCCCAGACCAAAGAAATGGGCCGCACTTGAGGCTGAGTCAAGAACTCCCACTTTCCGAATCACGTAGAACTCGTTGACTTAGCAGATTCTGGGCCCCGATCCCTACCTACCCCCTTTCTCCATACCCGCCCAGCCACGGAGGTTGAGAAAGTAATTGCGGTCCAAACGTTAGATTCAAAACCACATGTTGCAGTCAGGCAGAACGCTCAGAGCGTCAAAGGGTGATGACCTCAAAATGCACTTCCAAAATGTTTTCCTCAGGTTCATCTCTGCTTCTACCAAAACAAATTTTAAAAGTAAAACCCTCTCCCTTCAAGTCGGGAACATGAGCAGAAGTTGGTGGGTGGGCCGAAGGGGCTGCAGGAAGGAGGAGGGGACGTCCCAGCAGCCCCCCTGGGGACACCTGCCCTCAGCCCGTCCCCCCACCCCACGCCCCCAGTGGCTTTCCAGCTCAAACTGTTTGTCTTTACTTGGGGCTCAAGTCAGCTCTCGGCCTGGCCTTCTCCTTCTGTCTCCAGGCCAAGAGGGGAAGGAAACGGCGTCCTGTCTGCATCCCAGGAACTTGGGGGTGGGTGGCAGAGGGAAGGGAGTACTCGAAAGGTAGATGTGGCTTCAACAGAGCCAGATTCGGAGATGAGCTGGGAGTCAGGGATACACAGGCTCAGCTTCCTTGGCGGGGCCTGTCGTCCCGCTGCCCGGAGGAATCCCGGTCTCTTCCAGCCCCGCGTTCTAGCCTCCCGTTAGAAACAAATTATAACTCATATATTTCCAAGATAGGAAATCTGTAACTTAATCTTTACTTTTACTTATGAGGGACACCATCTATTAGGGTCTGTCTTGGCTGCATGTCACAGGGGGGGACCCAGCAGCTCAAAGGCGGTGGAAGTCTGTTTCTCTGTCACATAAAAGAGGCCCCGGGCTAGCAAGAGCTAGCGCGGTGCTGGACAGTCACTGGGGACCCCATTGTTCTCGCTCTACCATCCTTAGCACCTGCCTTCCTTCCACAGGGTTGCCTCGTGGTCGGTGGTGGCTGCTGGGGCCCTAGCATCACGTCCGTAGTCCAAAGGGGCAGGCAACTTTTCTTTAGAGGAGGCTTCCCAGAGGTCCCCCATCACGTTCTCACTTAGGTTTAACCGACTAGAACACACCTAGCTCCGAGAGAGGCTGAGAAGTGTGGCCTTTTAGCTGCACACACAGCAGCACGGTGAAGACCAGGGGGTCTGAACACCAGGGGTGTGCGGTGCAGGGAGAGGGCTGCTGGGGCCGCTTTGGGGGTGGGATGTTGGGACTGGGCGGCGGAGAGGCGGCGCGCGGCCGGCCCCTTGCTGGCAGCCCACCTCCTTGAGCGCGCAGAGGCCAGCGGGGGCTCTGTCCCGGGGGGGCTCTGTCCGGCAGGTCCTGAGACAGTACAGCATCAACCTCTCGGAGGAGGAGTTCTTCCACATCCTGGAGTATTACGACAAGACGCTGTCTTCCAAAATCTCCTACAACGACTTCCTCCGGGCCTTCCTCCAGTAGGTGACTGCTGTGGCGCATCCGGCGGGGACCAGCCGGGACCACGGGACCTGTCCCTAAGACTAACGAAATCCCAGAATCAGGGTGGGGTTGGGGGGGGGGGGTCGTGAACGTTCGGCGTGTCTCCAGAAACACAGCCAGGCCTGTGTCCTTCCCGGCGGTGAAGGCTCAGAGCTGCCCCGCGGCTCCGACACGGGCGGGGTGTCTGCAGGTGGCTTCGGGGCCCCCAGAGCCGTGAGACCCTGCACTTGGTTGGAGCAAATAAAGCTGTTAGTCTTTGTGGGAATGATTCTTAAGGGTTCATAAGAACCCCCAACGATAAAATGCTTAAAAACTTGGGATTCCTGGAGGTTTTTATTCATAAGAGCCTGGGGGACCCAGAAGGCCTTCCTGCGTCCTGGGTGAGGTCGGTGCCTCTGCTGGGCTTGTCCTCATGGCCGCCTCTCTGCCCTGGAGACACGGGCACCAGCTCACATCTAAGTCCGGCCTCGTTCCAGCCCGGCTGGTGGCTGACTGGAGGCACCCGTCGGTGACCATTGGGGGAGGGACCCTTCCTCAGACATGACAGGGTCTGACAAGCTAAGAGAACTTTTAAATCCCTGCAGTCCTCACCACCTTTCGTGAAGCAAATGGGAGGACAGAGTTTGCTGCCTTCTGGAAGGTTCTGGAAGGGAATAGGGAGAGGCAGCTGGGCTAACTACCCCTGAGTTGCGTGGCCACGGACTGTCAGGGAGGGGTGAGTGCAAGGAGCCCCCACTGTCACCCCAGTCCAGGTGACTCCGGCAGAGAAGCCCCTGGGCCAAGACCCCCCCCCCACCCCTGCGCAGGGTCCGCATAGGCCACGGGCTGAAGTGGCCCAAGTTCAGGGAGGCTCCGGGCTCCAAAGTGCATGATGAGGTGTGGGAAGAGGAGCTGCGGCCGCCACAGGCCCTCTCTGTCCGTGAAGATGTTTCACTGTCCCCTCTGTCTCCTTGTGTCCTGGGTTCCAGCTCAGTTCACACCGGACCCCAGGCTGGGGGCGGGGGGCGGCTCACGGGGAGGCTGCGCCAGCTCCGAGCCAGGAGGAGGCCCCCCTGCCGGGCTCTGGCCTCGTGGGTCGGCCCAGGCCCGGGGTGCCCAGCTCGGGGAGCCCCTGCTGCCCAGGTTGGAATCTGGGGTGCGGCGTCTTCTCTCCGCTTCATCGCCTGTGATTTTTCTCTGAACCTGACCTACGCCGGGTCGTCTGCTCTCCGTGCAGCTGTGATACCTGCGGGTCCGAGCAGCCCGCCCAGCCGGCGCCTGCATAGACGCGCGGGCTTCGTTTTCCCCTGAGGGAGGCCCGCGGGGGCCCGGGCAGTGGCCGCGGCTTCTCCTCCCCTTACCTGCGGTCCTCACTGATTTCTCCGGAAGCAGGGGCAGGAGCAAACTGTCCTGTGGGCGCTCTGTCCCACCGGCCGCACCAGGTTCCCAGCCCCACTGTGGAGACGGCGACACTGAGGCCAGTGCTGAGAGAGGGGGGAGGCCCCGCGGGAAGTGCAGGCAGCGGTGGGGGGCTTCCTGCCCCTCGGTCAGACGTCCCCAGCCTGGCAACGGGGCATCAAGGATGAGGCTGAGGGGTTCTGGCTGGGGCAGGGCTGGGGTGGGGGGAGTCCCAAGACTCCAGAGGACCCAGGGAGGAAGATGCCCGCTGCAGGGGAGTGGGTGCTCGGGCAGCCTGAGTTCAGGGAGAAGGAGACCCCAAGTGGGTGCCGTGCGGCAGGGATGCCCTTGGCCTCAGCAGCTCTTCTTAGGAGTGAGGGGCGAGTAGATGCCCTTCCCATGTGCCCGTGCCCCTGCCCCAGCGTTGGAGGCCCTGCCTGTGTGCCCAACCCTGTCCGCCCACCCCCGCCGTGTGCCCACCCTCGGCCTTCCCGGAGCAGACCCTCGCATGGCCTCACACTCTGCCCCTGCTCTCCCTCCCGCCCACCCGGCAGTGCCCCTCAACTGTCCTCTCAGCCGCATCCTCCAGGCGACCTTCCTGACACCCAAGGCTGAGTCAGACATTTAGCCTTGTGCTGTCCAGTGGTCTTTGGGTCTGTCATCGAGGGGTTTGGACAGCCTCCCGGTCAAGAAGGGCCTTCCAGAGGCAAACAGCTCATCCTGACCCAACACGGGACCCGTGTGTGCTCACAGCTGGCCAAGGCGAGGCAGGCGCACAGGTGGCATTTTCAGGGTAGCTGTGGCGTTAGTGAGACTGGGTTCGAGTTCCAGCTCTACCATGAAACCCGGCCAAAGTCACTTCCCCAGTCTGAGCCTCAATTTCCACATCTGTAGATGGGGCTCAGTCTCACCTCAGAGGACATTGGGAGAGCCGAGTGTGGAAAGAGCTAGCGCGGAGCATGGCCCCAGGAAGTGCCCACATCTCTTCTCCTTCTCGAGCCAGTGCGAATTGTCCCTGGGCTGGGCTCGGCAATGGGGTTTCTCGGGAGTTAGCACAACTTCCAAGCTGAGGGTTGCCGGTGAGTGGGCTATTAGCCATCCCCTCCCTTAAGCCCAGAAGAAGTAGGCCAGCCACTTTGCTGACGCCCGGACCTTTCAAGCCCAAGTCAACAGGGCCAGACTGAGGGTTGGGATGTCCAGCCTTCCCCTGGCCTGCCCCTGGGGGGTTTCAACTTACCTCTCTGGACTGAGCCCCTATTTCTGTATCCGCAAAAGGAAGTTAGATAAACCCTCTCTGCCCTCTTCCTGGGACCATCCGTCCATGGCTCCAGCCAGCCAGCCAGCCCATTCTGTGCCTGGCCCAGAGTTCAAACACACACTTGCCCCCTAGAGCTCTAAAGACGGTAGGTCGCAAACAATCGAAAACGAGGAGAGTCAAGGCTCTGGTGGGAGAAGCCCTCAGTCTATGGGCACCCAAAGTGCCCCAGCCCTAAGCTCAAAGTCTGGGCCTGGACCTCAAGACCAGATTTCAGCAAGGGCTTGAGGGAGGGGTGTGCTCCAGAGTCCTGAAAGTCAAAGCCAGGAGGCTGAGAGGCCTGGGCTTCTACCTAAAGATGGGTAAGTCCCAGATAGGACCGCCATCGCCTCCTCCTCTTTCTTGGGCCCTGTATCCCAATCAGGTGTCTTCAGTTGGGGGCAGCCTTCCCTGAGCCACACTCGGCTGAGTGCAGCATCCCCTCTGAATCCCATCATGTTACGAGGTTCAAGTCCTCATCTCTCCACCTCCAGGGCAGCGCCTCATATCAGGACAAATGACTTCATTCATCTCGCCCTCACATGCCCATGCCCCTTCCATCTAATCTTGGAGTTCCTGTCTCTGAAGAGGTGACGTCCATTTCCCAACTCCTGAATCCATAAGTCAGTCATGTGACCTAGTTTGGCCAATGCGTTATTGGCTAGCAAGCAGGACGCAGTAGAGACTTGGGAAGCACCTGCGGTTTTTGGCTTCTTGGAGGCAGAGAGCTGGAAAGAGCATCACTCCCAATTGTATGACAGGACAAACGCAAATTAATGACTTTTCTTAAATCCATCTGAGAATGGAGTCCACCACAAACTCACCAGAATCTGGGGCGAGACAGGTGCCCGTAGGGAGCAGCAGACCCAAGCGTTTGCTCACCTGCAATAGTGACCCCCAGACACCAGATAAGCCAGTAAGAGGATTCAGCTGGAAAATTCTAACTAATTGCTGAAGGCTAGCCTGAGAATGTGAATGCTCTGGGAGCTGTTGACCTAGGGATGTCTGCATTGTTCAGGAACCCCACCGGGAGCTCACAGAGGTCAGGGAGAATCCAGAGAAACTCCCCCCTCCACCCCTTCTGTTTCCCCAGTGGTACTGGCTGGAAGGAGAGAGCAGCAGCCACTGCTGAAACTCTGCCAGAACCCATCTCCCACCTCTCAGAGGGAGGAGAACGGTAATATGCAAAAGGATGACAAAGCTGTAGCTGGGGGCACTAATTGGAACCCAGTGCAGGTGAGGGAGTGGGACACGAAAATAAAAGGCTCTGCTCCTGCGGGGAGAGGCAGAAATACATGCCAAGCCCGCAGTACATCTGCTTAGGGGAAACACTGTCAGAATCCACTTTTTCAGAATTCTAGACATTAACCCAATGTTTATACAGGAATCCAAGGAGCGTTTATTCAAGAAAAGCAGCTGAATTTTAGGGGGGAAAAAAAAGAGCACACTTTGTGACATCTCAACTTGTTCTAGTCCAAAGAGCCACTCTCCAGCTCCACGATAGCTTTGAAAAATAACAGTCCGCACTCCCACTGCACTGTGGCAGTCACCAAAGGAAGTAGAATAGAGCTGGAGCGCTTTCAAAGCCTCACTCGCAGAGATTGTCATATTTGACCTGCCGAGTGATTCCCCGGAGGACCCCCTTTGCAAGACTGTATTTGAACTGACTCAGAAATTGCTCAGGTACCAAAAGATCTTTTCCTCGGAGTACAGAGGCTACATTTGTCAAAAACAATTACAAGCAAATATTTTAACTTTGTGGCTGATTGGGGTAGAGGGTGACAGTTGGGTCAACCAATTTAAGAGAGCTTAAAAGGCAGAGATGGGGAATAAGATGCTCATAGAGACTTTGAAAAGTTCCCAAGATTTCCTGGGGACCTAGAAGTCCATGTATGTGCCTAGGGCTGGCACATGCCCAGGGATGTGTGCATGCTCAGAAAAGATATGACAAGGCCCTAAGCTCTCATCTTTGACTGAACTTAAGACTCTGCACTGGCAGGAGATAAAAGCTAAGGCAGAGTTTGTGCTCCCTGGCTCAGTGCTGAAGACATGACTCCACATGCACACAGAGCTGTCAGCAAAGACTGGGAGATTTATTAGTTCTAAGTGTTTAAGGAAGTCTCTGCCTAATCATTAACTGACCATTAAGCTAACTGAAAAGAGACTTCACTGGCCACATGGGACAAAGAATATAGACTTTACAGAATTAGTTCAGAAAAGGAACTAAATGAATAATTAAAACAAGCAACTATAACAAACTTTTGGAGGGGGATGAATCTTATTTCCAAAGTTGCCACATTATATTATTTAAAATGTCCAGTGCTTAACAACAAACTACAAGATGTAAAAAGAAGTAAGAAAGGGAGGGCCTGGGTGGCTCAGTTGGTTAAGCATCTGACTCTGGGTTTCAGCTCAGATCATGATCTCAGGGTACTGAGATCGAGCCCCATGTCAGGTTCGGTGCTTGGCACAGAGTCTGCTTGTCCCTCTCTCTCTCTCTGCTCCTCTCACTGAGCTCTTCCTCTCTCTCTCTCTCTCTCTCTCATAAATAAATAAAATCTTTTTTAAAAAATGAAGAAGAAGAAAGTATGACCCATACATGAGGCGGGGGAAGTAATCAATAAAACTGTTCCTGAGGAAGCCCAGACGTTGGATGTAGTAGACAAAAGCTTTGACTATATAAAATATAGTCAGATAGCTAAAGAAACCCATGTCATGAGAATAATGTCTCACCAAATTGGGAATATTAAAAGTATTAAAGAGGTTAAAAATATTAAAAAGGACCAAATAAAAATTCTGGAGTTTGAAAACTGTAACTGAAATTAAAAATTCACTAGAGGAGCTTCACAGCAGATTTGAGGATGCAAAAGAAAGAATCCGAAAACCTGAAGATAAGTAAATTGAGATCATCCAGTCTGAAGAGCAAAAAGAAAAAATAAAGAAGAAAAATGAACAGAGCCTCAGAGACATGTGGAGTATCCTTAGGCATACCAGCATACACACAATTTGAGTCCCAGGAGGAGGTGGAGGGGTGGGGGGAAGCAGAAAGAAGACTCAAAAAAACAATAGCCAAAAAACTCCCCAAACTTGAAGAAAAACATAAATCCGTGTATCCAAGAAGTTCAATGAACTCTCAAGAGGACAAACTCTCAAAGAGATCCACACTTAGACCTACCATGTCAAACATATGATCACGTCATTGGATGCAGAAGACGATGCTTGACAAATTCAGCATTGATTTTTAAGAAAAACTCTTGGCAACCTAGCAGCAGAAGGGAATGTCTTTAACTGAATAAAAGACATGATGAGAGATTTAAAGTCTTCTCCTAAGATCAGGAACAAGGCAAGGATGTCTTCTCTCATCACTTATTCGTCATCATACTGAAAGTCCTAGACTGTGCAATAAGACAAGAAGAATTAAAAGGAAAAATAAAAATGGAAAGGAAGAAATAAAATTGTCTCTATTTGCAGATGATATGATTATCTAATAATAAATTCCAAAGAACGCACCAAAAAGGCTAACTAAGCTAAGTGAATTACAAAGTACAAAAGTTAATCATGTGCCTACATATTCACAGGGAACAACTGCAACGTAAAATTTAAAAAACAATACTATTTAAAATATAGCCCCCAGTGAAATACTTAGATATAAGTCTAACAAAATGTGCACAGGATCTGTATGATGAAAACTGTAGAACAAGGATGAAAGAAAACAAAGATCTAAACAAATGGAGAGAGAAATGTTTTTTCATGAATTGTGAGTCTAAACATTGTGAAAATACCAATTCTTTCCAGTCTGATTATAAATCCTATGTAATCTCCATCAAAATCTCAGCAAGATCTACTTTATATGTCAACAAGCTCATTGAAAAATGTACATGGAAAGGTATAAGAACTAGAATAGCCAGAACAATTCTGAAAAAGAAGAACAAAATTGGATAACTGCCACTATCCGATTTCAAGATTTACCCATAAAGTTAATCAGGAGAGTAAGATATTGGCAAAAGGACAGACTTATCGATCAATGGAACAAAATAGAGAGCCCAAAAGTATACCCATACAAATATAGTCAACTGATTTTTGACAAACATATAAAGACAACTCAACGGAAACAGAGCATCCATACATAAAAACATGAAACTTACACAAACCTCACACCTTATACCAAAATTAACTTCAAGTGAATCATAGACCTAAATGTAAAACATAAAACTATAAACCTTCTACAAGAAAACATCAGAGAAAATCTGCATGACTTTTAGCCTGACAATGAGTTTTTAGGTACTACACCAAAAGCACGGCTCATAAAAGAAAAAATTGATGCGTCGGACTTCATCAAGATTAGAAACTTTTGCCCTGAGAAACTGTTAAAAGAATGAAAAGACAACCCACCAACTAGAAGAAAAGATTTGCAAATCACATATTCAATTAAGGACTTAAATCCAGAGCATAAGGAACATTTAAACAAAACAAAACAAAACAAAAAACATTTTTAAGGAAGAGGACAAAAAAATCCGAACAGACGCTTCACAAAAGAATATATGTGAATGGAAAATAAGCATATGAAAAGATGTTCAACACCAGTAGTCATTAGGGAAATGGAAATTAAAACCACAAAGAAATACAAGACACACCTTCTCAAATGGCTAAATTTTTTTAAATGAACAATACCAAATTCTGATGAAGATGTGAACCGAGAGGAATACTTACTCAATGCCACTGGGATTGTAAAAACATACAGACATTCTGGAAAACAGTATGACTTAAAAGGGGTCAAAGAAGGGGAATCTTTCAAGTGATGGAACAGTTCCCTACGGTACTAGGGTGGTGGATACATGACTCTGCCTTTCTGAAAACCCTCAGAACTGCACACTACAGAGAGTGGCTTGACTGTAGGCAAATTTAAAATAGTCAACTAAGATGTCAGAGAATCCAGGATGTAAGACAGACTGTGACAACAAAATCTAATTGCACCGCACATGTATGACATAACCTCCCTGAGTTGGGTTGGGAGAAAGGACCTGACCAATTTAACCTTGGAAAACAGAGTTTGGTTTATCAAACTAAAGACAAAAAGGGTTGCACAGGAGCCTTATACTGTAGTTGGTAACTGTGTTTCTCACAAGGGTCCAGACCAAGAATTCTGAAACTGCTTCATGGAGGTACCAGGATTGAACACGCACATGAGTGCAGGTATGGGAGCCAGGCTACTCCTTGTCAAAGGAAAAAGTTACAAATAAGCAGGTGGAAACAAGAACAAATGATGCATTGCTGCATTCAAATCTGGGGTGGGGGTGGCATATCAGTATGAACTAGTGATTATCGAAGATAAGTAGATGATAGCTAAGTAGGTGGATGGATGGACATTGGATGGATGGATGGATGAATGGTTGGATGGATGGATAGATGGATGGACAGACTTTGGGTGGGTGGATGGGAGGATGGATGGACGGTTGGATGAGTGGATGGGTGGATGGATGTTGGATGGGTGGATGGGTGGATGGATGTTGGATGGACTGTTGGATGGATATAGACATAAGAGAGAGAAAGAGCGTATAGATGGATTAGAACATTCATATATTTCCTCCCGCTGTCCACTGTGAGGACCTAGAAGTAGTAATACCCTAGTAACAACTAGCACATCTATCACCTAGATCTTATTTTCTAAATAAAAGGAGTTAGAACTCTCTGGAGAAATGGCTGGTTCTAGGCCTGGGGCAAAGAAAATGCAAGATGGCCTTGGAGCACCCTGTAATGCCAGAAATCAAAGAAGTCAAACAAACAAAAGATACAAATATGTCAAAAGAACACAGGAGCCAACTTAAAGAGCTCCCAGCGGACAAAGTTAAAACAATCTGAGTCACAAAATAAATAGTGATAGTACTAGGTTTTAACCTAATGAGTAAAATAAATAAGCATGAATCTGTGCTGATATAAAATAAATAAATGGCAGAGAAGGGACGAATCTTCCTTACAGAACAATTCCAGATAATAAATGTATGAGGAAGGAAGAAGTTAAAAATTGCCATGAGAGTGCTTCAGGAACCATTAGTCCGGGCAGGATCCATAGACAGATGCTCGAATTAGCAGACAAAACTTTAAGAATTGGGACCTTTGCATAGCCTGAATATACCCCCCAAATATTTATTAACTAATGCAGTGGTTTTAACTGTGCCCACAAATTCTTTGCTGCTCCTACCCCTAGAAGGGAGAGCTTGAGTCACTTCTCCTTGACCGTGAGCTAGACTCATGTCTCTTTTCTAACAGAATATGGAAAAGGAAGACCAGCATCTTTACGGTGGAGAAACTTGGCAGACATCCATCCCCCCTACCATGTGCTCAAGATCAGCATCGGCGGCAATAAGTCACGGTACCACCACGTGACCCCAGGTGCCTTGAGGACCCACCAGCTGGGTTGCAATCTCATAACGCATAACCCCAGGCTGATCGTGAGAAAACATTGACAAACCCAACTGGATGGACGTTCTACAGAATATTCAACCGGTATTCAAAACTTTCAAGGTCAGGCAAAGTGAGGACAGACTGAGAAACTGTCGCTGTGGACACGTGACAGCTAAAAGCAACATGGCAGCGTGCACTGGATTCTGGAACAGAGAAAGGACCATAATCAAAAACTGCTGAAATCTAAATAAAGTTTACAGTGTAATAGTGTTGTACCAGTGTTCATGTCCTAGTTTTGGTAAGAGCATCACAGCTATGTAATGTATTCACATCCGGGGAAACTGGGAGAAGGGTATTGAGGAACGCTCTGTACCACCTTAGGACTCTTCTGTAGATCTAAAATTACTTCAAAATAAAAAGGTTTTTTTGAATGGGAAAGTCATGTTCTATTGTTCAGGGTCCAGCCACACTCCTTCCTCCAGGAAGCTTTCCCCGATCTCCCTGTCCCCTGGGCTTGCTGTTCCTCAGGGCCCCCCAGCCCGCCCCCTCTGCCACTCTTGGGGCCCCCAAGCATGTAAGACCTAAAGGGCTCCACTTCTTTTTTGGGATTAGAGGAACCTTCCAAAGCACACTGCGAGATTCCAGACAGCAGGGGCTAACTCTAACGTCTGGGAGTCCTTCAGAATCCGTGCCTTCCATGGGAGAGTGGAACTGAGGGCCCCCAGGTAGGCTTGGGCCCAGCTGGGAGCTGTGGGCGCCATTAGGGGAGAGCATTGGATGAAATCCTTGTCCACAGAGCTTGTTACCACCACTGGTTTATTCTGGGGTCTGGGCAAGGGTCTCTCCTGGAAAGTGAAGTTAGACCCAGGAGACAGCTCACCGGATTTGCTCACTAGACTCTCATGGACGATAAGAGGGTTATCCAGGATGCCATCCCATATGGGGGACACCTGGGCAAAGATGACAGTGAGTGCCTGAGCCCTGAGTGCAGAACCACCAAGACTAGAACCACAAATTCTTTGCTGCTCCTCCCTCTAGAAGGGAGAGCTTGAGTCACCTCTCCTTGACCGTGAGCTAGACTCGTGTCTCTCTTCTAACAGAATATGGAAAAGGAAGACCAGCATCTTTACGGTGGAGAAACTTGGCAGACATCCATCCCCTCTACCCTGTGCTCAAGATCAGCATCGGCGGCAATAAGTCATGGCCAGAACCACTAGGCACTAGGTGCCCTGGCACCTTTGCTGTGGGACCCCCTCTACCACTTGTCCAAACCCCAGACAACCCATCTACACTGAGGGCAGCAGGGGCTGTTTCTGGACTCTGAGCAGGGCGTAGGGACCCGTGTGCTGCAGGAGGGCCTACAGCACTCCCAGAGGTAGCAGCTGCCCCAGAGGGTCCCTGCCCCCCACCACCCCCCCGCAATCAGGAGCCCTGCTTGGGCTCACATTGGCCAAGAACAGCAGCCAAGTCTACCTATGGTCAAGCGGTTCCTCCTCATTGCCCACTGATGGGGAGCCAAGGCCCAGGGCCAGTTGGCATAGGCTCCCTGCAAGGCCCTGGTGAAGGGTCAGGTGACAGGTGGGGCAGTCTGGGGACAGATAAGGGCCATGGAGAGGCTGACACCCATAATCTGCCCCAGGCTGCCCTCTTGCCCTCCACTCACCCCTCTGGGATGTCTCTTCCAGACCCATGGCTTTGGTTATGACCCACAAATGCAGATCTCAGAGAGGTTCTTCCTCCTCCAGATCCATTTATCCCTCCAGCCACTGGACCCTTCCCCTGAATATCCCAAGTGTGCCTGCAGCTCCAGTCCCAGACAAAACTCAGCCTCTCTCCTCACACCTGTTCTTCCAGTTCCCCCTCTCCCTTCCATGACTGGCAGCCAACATCCATTGTCATCCTTGGCTCTCCCTCACCTCACCCCCACATCCATCCCTCAGCAATCCTACCTCCTTAATCTATCACCACCTCCCTAGTCCAAGGCAGGCCCACGGGAAGTGATCAGTGAAAGTTGTGGTAGGGATGGACGGATCAATGAAGGGAATGTGGATTGGTGGTTGGATAGCTGGGTGGAGGGTGGATGGATGGATGGATGGATGGTTGGACGGGTGGGTGGGTGGATGGGTGGATGGGTGGGTGGATGGATGGATGGATGGACAGACAAGACCAATGGGTGAATGGATGGATGGACAGACTGATGGGTGGATGGATGGATGGGTGGTTGGATGGGTGGGTGGGTGGATGGGTGGATGGATGGACAGACAAGACCAATGGGTGAATGGATGGATGGACAGACTGATGGGTGGATGGATGGATGGATGGTTGGATGGGTGGGTGGATGGATGGGTGGATGGATGGAAGGGAGGAAGGAAGGAAGGAAGGAAAGAAATGATGGGATTTATACAGCTTAGGCTGCTTTGAGACTGGAGTCATTATACCTGTCAGTGCTTTTCTTGGGCAACACCTGGCCCCTTAGTCTGGTCAGAGCTAGGTTGAACATACTGCTTCCGGGAAGGTCCCAGAGCTCAGACCATCTCAAGGTACTCTGTTTTGAGGAATCAGGCAGTCAGAATACTTGAATTTCATAGGGCACAGAATAGCCCATGCCAACCACTTCTGAGATTGGCCCATCCCGGGGGAATGCTGGAGCAAGCAAAAGGATGCCAGTTGCTGCCACATGGACGGTCTTTGACTTCTGAACTCTGTCCAGGACTCAGGACTGGAGCGGGAGGACGCCATTCCTCCCCCATGTGCCTCACAGGCCACCCAGAGACATACACAGGAAGAGGCGTCACGTGGACATCTCTTTCTTTTTACAAAGACTTTATTGTCTGACATGCTTGACAAAAAAAAAAAATTACAGCCACAATCAAGTTATGCCAAAATGATTGAGGAGCACGCCATCATCTTTCATACCTCAAGGACTTTTAATGAATTTTCTTTCAAAGTAACAGCTGCCTTCATAACTTTTCTTTTCCACATAAAAATACACCATATTCTGAAGATACCTTAGGAAAAAAATTTATTTAAGTTTATAGTTCTCGGTCCGCATAGAAATTCGGTAGAGGTGACTAAAAGGGCCTGTGTCTTCTCCACCCGACATGTGCCCATGCGCCATGCATCTGGGCTTCCCCAGAGACTTTGTAAACATCCTCACCCACCAGGAACCACTCGGTCAAACAGAGTCCCCGAAGTCCCACACCCCACAGAGCGCGCTGCTGCCGGCAGACTCCCCTCGTGGACAGTGAGCCTTGCCCCATGGGGACCCCTGCGTGAGCAGGGAAGGAATTGTGGCCTCCCGGGATGCCAGGGTGCTGGGATCAGAGAACAGGATCCCTCAGCGCTCCAGGGGCTCTCTCTGAGACACAGACCAGAGAGGCTCTGAACAGGACCCTTAAAAAAAGAGAGGGAGAGAGAGACTTGGGACCATGCATTGCCTCGGAGGGGCGGAGCTTTGAGTCCCGGCAAACCAGAGGCCCCGGAGCCAGACACTAAGGCTCAAGTCCGGCTTCTGCCCCTTTTGAGCTGTGCACCCTCGGGCAAGTGACGTCCCCTCTCTGATCTCAATCTCCTCATCTCTAAAATAGGGCCAACAGAGCTGACCTTGCAGGACCGCCTGGCATGAATCAAGATTGTATCTGCAATGGGGCATGGTAAGGGCTGGCCCCGGGGCTGGGCCAAGGGTGAGGTGGGTAAGGCCCTCCTCTCAGGTGCCCGATTTAAGGAGCTACCAAACAGCTGGGCAAGAGAGAGAAAGGATGCTATTTAACCCCATGTCTTTCAAAATCAAATTTGATTCAGAAAAATATCCATGATGAACAAAATATCAAAATTTTCAATAAAGATAGAATTGGACCCTGCACATGGCGATCCCGCCTCTCTGGCCTCGCTCCGATGAGACCCTGCTGGTTCCCTCGCCCTCACAGAATCAGCCCAACCCCCCACCCCCCCCAAACCCGGTCCTAATTTAAAGGAAAAAAAGGAAAGGCGCTCTACATGAAGCTGCCAGCGCCAGGGCCTGCTGTGCCACTGGGCCACCCTCCCGTTAACAGGACACACTGGCAAGGACCAGGAACCACTCAGCCCCTTCGGCTGTGGGTCCAACAGACAGAACCGAAATGGTGCACGGGAAACTGCACTGAGGAATGGAACCCCCTGGAGGACAGTAAGGGGAAACCCGGGGTCCACTTCATTAAGTTAAGAAGGACTCTGTGTGTGTGTGTGTGTGTGTGTGTGTGTGTGCGCGCGCGCGCGCGTGCACACGTGCACGCCCACATGGGTACAACCACATGGCAGGGTGGCCTCGGTCTGTGGCCCCTCCAGCCTGCTGAGTTCTGCAGAGCTCCTCAGCCCCTGCAAGGCTGTGACTCGGAAACCTTCCATCTGGTCCTGGGCACCCACATGGCTCATTCTATAGAGCCACTCTCCCGGGTCCAGGCTCCACGCAAGCACCCAGGGTGCTCAGGCCACTGTTCAAGATGGCGAAGATGCCCACAGGAAGAAAGCAGGGTCACGAGGTGAGGCAGACGGCTTGTTGGCCTTGTTGGCCTTGTGGCCCGAATTCCTGAGACATCCCTGATCGCTCCCTCAAGGGCCTCAGCTGTGAAGCAGGCCCATCTCCTCCCCAAGCCCAGTGGGGGGGGGGGGGCAGGAACAGGTGCCACTTGCACGCAGGCTCCAAAACCTCCCACACACCCCCAACCCCAGGGCTTGCTGCCACACAGACCCTCAGTTAGAGGGAGATTTTGTGCGAGAACTTCCAAAGTGTGTCCAGGAGCAGCGGCTTCCCAAGCCCACGAGTGGGTCCAACTGAGAAGGATGAAGAGTCCGTCAGTTCCCAAGCAGGACAGGACCGCAAGCTTGTTAGGTCCTTTGACAAGGTACACGCAGAAATGTACACGCAGAAAACAGTAATGAGCACAGAACCCCTGCCAGGGACCCAGAGGGTCCTGACTCCAGGTGACGGAGGCTGAAGAGTCAGGGGAGGTTTTCTTCATTCCAAGGCCTCAACCCATCGGCTGGGCTGCTCCCCGCGGCCAGGCAGCTGGTCTGCATGGAAAGAAGGGTGGTTGGGGGTCTGTGCTCTCGGCCAGGCATATGTAGCTGATGTGAGCAGGAAGGGCTGAGACAGCAGGGGCAGTCAGGAGTTCCGGGGTGTGGGGAGGTCAATGACTATGGGCGGATTCACAGGCTGGTAGTTCACCGTGCACACAGACGCGTTCACATAGGTGGTCGTCCCATCTGCCATGACACCGTACCCTGGAAAGTAAGCACACAGCCATCAGGGCTGAGGGAGTAAGGCCAGGACCTAGGGTAGTGAGGTGGCCTAGGGGGCATGGTAGTCAGAGAGCACTCCGCTACAGCAGGCTCAACAGGCCAGGGCAAGCTACTGAAACCCTCAACTCGACCTCTTCATCTATAGATAGAGGTGATGATAGATGCTCCTTCCCCGACTGCTCCGAGGGGCAAATGAGATACTAATCCACATACAGTGTTCAGCCCGGTGCCTGGAAAGCACATGGGGAGCACACAGTGAGACATCACCATTGACATCATCACCACCATCATCATCACCACTACCACCATCACCATTACCACCATCACCATCATCATCACCACCATCATTGCCATCATCACCATCATCGCCATCACCACCATCATCACCATAGCCACCCTCATCTCCATAACCACCATTATCATCACCACCACCATCATCATCACCATCACCATCATCATCACCACAATCACCATCATCATCTGCACCATTACCACCATTATGATCACCAATATCACCATCATCATCATCACCATCACCATTATCGCCATCATCACCATCACCATCACCACCATCATCACCATAGCCACCCTCATCTCCATTACCACCATTACCATCACCACCATCATCATCATCACCATCACCATCATTACCACAATCACCATCATCATCTGCACCATTACCACCATTAAGATCACTACCATCACATTCATCACCATCATTGCCATCATCACCATCATCATCATCACCACCATCACCATTACCTTCACCTCCTACCATTACCACCATTACCATCACCACGATCATCACCATTACCATCATCACCACCACCACCATCACCACCATCCTCACCATCACCATCGTCACCATCACCCACCACCATTACCACAATCATTGCCATCACCACCATCACCATCACCAGCATTACCACCATCATCACCACCATCATGATCATCACCTTCACCACCATCATCACCACCATTACCATCACCATCACCACCATCATCACCATCATCATGTACTTTCTTCTCTTAGCCTCTGCTGTCATCATACCCTTTTTCCACCGTGTCTACTTGTTAGAATCCTCATCCTTCAGCTCAGATCACCTCCACGCCAAAAAGGCCATTTCCCCTCCTCTTGTAGGTTACCCATTCCCTGGAGCCCCCATTTTGCCTATACAATCGTGCAGGAGTGTGGTTTGGGTCACACATCACCTGGGATCTGATGGCATGTCTGGGCTGCAAAAAATGACGGCAATATTGCTATCCCACAGCACGTGGGTTGTCCACCCCCTGACCTCTCAGATTCTGCCTTTGACTGCCTATCTGTTTCCCTCTGTGATCTCAGGGCCAGGGGAGGCCTGATCACTTCTGTCCTCCAACACCACCATGCAGCAGCCCTCAGGGAAAGGGCTGAGGCTTGTTTGCTTCTGAGCTAGAAAATGACCTGATGCAGACCAAGCATATGTGAGGCCCAGGGACCCTGGCCTAACACGGACAGAGGTGCAGGAGACTGGGAGACAACTCTGGGGGAAACCACATCCGTCCCCATGGCCCATGGGAGCCCATGTGCTTTCTGGTAGGGTGGGATGGGACAGTGTGGCCTCGGGCAGGTGGGATGAAGGCCTGAAAGGAGTTAAAGGAGGGGTCTGCCAAGCTGACGAATCAGGCTCCAGGCTGAAAAGGAAAGCCCTATGTGCAGGGCGTGGGCTGATCTCACCCAGCACCATCACACCCGCCTTGCCCACTGCCCCCCAAGTGGAAGTGAACCCCCCCCCACCATTCCAACTGTGTGGACACAGCAAGTGTCCCCACCCCCCACGAACAGAGCCAGAATACCAGGTCTGTATGTGTATGTGGTGGGGGTGGAGGTGAGGTGCCACCAGAATGTCTCAGGCAAGCAAGGGGCCCTCCACATTTATTAAGCACCAACTGTATGCCAGGCTGTAGAGTTGTAGGTAACCGCCGGTCTTAAGGAGCTCACAGTGAGCCTACCAAACCTAACACATCCTCCATGTTCCATCCAATGTCTCCTCCTCCAGGAAGCCTCCTGCTCACGTTCCAAAAGCCTCCCAGGCTAGAGGCAGCAGCCAGGCAGAGTCGCTGCACTCCCAGGGAGCGAAACTTAGCCCTGAGTCTTGCCAGACTTTGCAACTGTCTTCCCACTGTTAACCATTTCCGCGGTAGCCAACTGACGGCCAAGTGCAGACAAAGCACGTACAAGAGCGTACGTCAGGAAGGAGCTGAGAGCAGGGAGGGGGTGACCGGGTGGGAGGGCGGTGAGGGGGCCCCTCCACAGGGCCCATGAGGAGCCCTTCCCCACCCCCGCGCCGACCTTCGTGGATGTGGCCAAAGACGTGCAGCCGCGGCTGGACGCGCCTCTGCACCGTGTTGAGCAGCTCCACGCAGCCCACCCGCTGCATCTTCTTGGGGACCCAGTCCAGGAAGCCTGTGTGAGGAGACAACAGCAGGGCAGTGACAGCAGTCGGACGGCTGGGCCCCCAGCCCCGCAGGCCCCACACGGCAGCTTTTGAGTCTCAGAGACACGGGCCTCACAGCCCTGGGTGGCCCTGCCCCCCGGAGGCCCCAGCAAGCTCTCCGGAGGCTGCCTGGGCCCCTGCCTTCAGGGAGGGAAAGCCCAGGGCTCGGCCACGTGCTGCCTAGGGCCTGGCAGCCCCGCCCTTCCTCCCCCGCAGGGCCACCCGGAGAGCATGGCTTACAAGAGCCCAGATTGGGCCGGGCACTTGGGGGGGGGGCAAGTGAGCTCCCCGGACCTGTGCTCAAAGCGGCCTCCAAGGTGTCATCCCCCCCATTGCAGAGACAGGCACACTGAGGCCTGAAAGGGACAGGGGAGGCCCAAGCGCACCCTAGGGGCTGGCAGCTGAGCAGAACCAGGAGCGAGATTTCCACATCGGAAACTTTCTAAACAGATACCCCAAAATCATGAAAATGAACTCCATTCGCTGCAGCCTGGCTCACGGCTGGGTCAGGGTCTGCTCGCACCGCCAGCCTCCCGGAGCCGCCCCAGATGGCGGCGGCCCATTATTCACACACGGCTGCGCAAACGAAGAGTAATCGATGACTCCCAGCGAGCCGCCAGGGTTCGTCTCGGCCCCCCTTGGTCTGGGTGGGGGAGACAGGTTCCTGCATGCTAGGAAGGGGAAGGGGGTGTCTCTGAGTCCCCAAACCAGGCAGGCTGCCTCTGCCACTGTCTTAGTGATGAGAGAGGGAGGGAGGGAGGGAGACGGAGAGACAGAGAGGGAGGGAGGGAAGGAGAGAAAGGTCCCACCAGGCTTGGCCATTCCACGACCCTCTAACCCACAGCCTATAAACCCTGGAGGCGAGCACTGCCCAGGTTTACCCCTTGTCCAGGATTGCCCGCCCTGGACCCCAAATGCTGCGGGAGTGATGGCAAGTTCTGTGGAGGCAGCAGGAGGAGGAGGAGGCTGGGAGGGGCGGGGCTGCTGGGAGTTTGGACAGCATTCTAAGGCCTAGGGGAGCTATGAAGTGTTGTAGAGGGACGGCATGGCCTAGCTGCCAATTCAGAGAACTCCCTCCCCTGATCTGAGAGTGGAGCGGAAGGGACAGGGCTCTGGGACCAGGGGACCAGAGAGGAGACCATGGCAATCATCAAAGGGACAGAAAACATTGGCCGGGACCCAGGTGGGGACAGCCGCAGTGCAGAGGAGAGAAAGGAGCTGGGATCCAGTTTGGAGGTGGAATCGGAGGGATGTGCAGATGGACAGGAAGTGTGGGTGAGGGAAGGGGGAGGGGAGGCCTGAGAAAGCCCCCAATGGGACAGCCAGTGGGGCCCAGAAACAGACCAAGTGAGCGGTGACATCAGCTTGGACCAGGGAGGCGGCAGTGGAGCCTGGGACGAGAGCTGTTGCGGATGGAACCCACAGGCCCTGGAGACTATTGGAATGGGTGGGGGTGCGGTTCCCCAGGTGTCGACGGGTGAGGGCAAACAGGACGGCGCCGAGAGAGGGACCTTGAAGGTATTCGGTCCCCAGGATGCAGGTCAAGGGCCCAGCCCTCCCTCTCCACGTCCCTGAGCTCCAGTATCCCACATGTATAAACTGGGCAGCTGATGCTGACCTCCCTGGGGGGCTGCGAGGAGTCCACAAGGTAACACGCTGAACCCCCAGCACACAGTAGGGGAAGTGAGGGGGGCATGGGGAGAACTGTCCCCAGTGCCACAGCAAATCAGACTCAGAACAGAGCTCGTCAAGGCTGATCTCCGTGCTCAGGTGGGGCCAGACGCTGCCTCTCAACACCCACACCCCCCGCGGCTGCCCCCAGCACCAGCAGGTGCACTGGGGGCCGGGCCAGCCAAGGCGGGGGGCAGCTGACTCTTACCCAGTGGCGGTCCATGGGTTATCAGGATGTCTACGCCTTCAGGAATGAGGTTCCATTTCTCCAGCAGTGCTTGGCCTCGTGGGAGGTTAAAGCCCCAGCCATAAAACCACGGCTGCCTACGGAAGAAGAGCGGGCAGTTCAGCGAGAGCGCGGGACCATCACAGGAAGGGGAAGCCGCCGCAGCGCCGGAGGGTCTCCGGGACAGGCTTGATCCCCTAGAAACTCAAAGTAAAGGTGGGGATGGCCTAGACTTAGCCAGAATCCTGACCAATTCGCAGGCTGTGGGATGTCTCTGGCCTCCTCTTCTCTTTCCCCCTTCCTTCAACACAGCTTCTGTTTTTCTACGATGAATAAATATTATTTCTGTAAACTTTTAAAAGGAACATTTAAAAAGAATCAGCGTCAGCCAAAGACCTCTCGTTCTCCAAGCTCTTCTAAGGAAATTCAGAGAAGACCACGCTCCCTGACCCCTCACCAGGAAAACACTCTCCACCTTCCTGCCCACGTTGGGGCAGGCGGAGACCCAATCCAGAGAGAATGGCTTCGAAGGGGAGGCTGCTGATTCCTGCTTTCCCTTGAAGCTCCCAGCCGGGCTGAGTCCATCCCCAGCTCTGAGGGTGGGACCAGAGGGACCCAGGCCAATGAATGGAATCTCAACTCAGACCTAGACTGACCACCGCCAATGATTCCCTCGGGTTGGCTCGGTGGTGAACAGGTAGCCTGGATCCTTCCCATTGGTGGGAATCCCAGGTATTTCTTCTTTCAATGATGAGAGAGAGGATGTTTTCATCCCTGCATATCAACCAGTGAGCTTCTTGCCTTGGAAGATGTTAGCAGCTAGTAAGCTGTCCCAAAGGGCAATGGCTGGACCGCATGGCCCAAGGGAGCCCGCTGGACCAAAAATGCACCAGTCATCCACCATACTTCTGCACTTCTCAGTTATACAGGCAACATAAAGCCATTTGATTGGGCTTTCATTTCTTTTTTTTTTTTTAAGATTTTATTTATTTATTTGACAGAGAGAAATCACAAGTAGGCAGAGAGGCAGGCAGAGAGAGGAGGAAGCAGGCTCCCCACCGAGCAGAGAGCCCGATGCGGGGCTCGATCCCAGGACCTTGAGATCATGACCCGAGCCGAAGGCAGAGGCTTAAACCACTGAGCCACCCAGGTGCCCTGGGCTTTCATTTCCAACAAAAACATCCCTGCTATGAAGCTCTCTTGGGCCTAAGTCATTATAAGATCCCATGTTAACACAGCCCATTGGGATTTACAAAGTCACCATCATCATCACCACCACCATCACTATCACCATCAACATCATCTTCATTACCACTGTGACCACCATCACCATCACCATCATCACCACCATCATCATCACCAATATCACCACCATCATCATCACCACCACCATCACTATCATCATCATCATCATCACCACCATCACCATCATCATCACCACCCAATCATCACCATCACCACATCATGATCATCGCCATTATCACTACCAACATCATCACCACCACAATCACCATAACCATCACCATCATCACCACCACCAGCACTATCACCATCACCAGCATCACTATCACCACTGTTGTGGGTCAAATTGTGTCCTTCAAAAACGTATGTTGAAGTATGGACCCCAGGTACCTATGAATGTGACTGAATTTAGAAACAGGGTCCTTGCAGATATAATCAAGTTAAGATGAGGTGGTACCAGGTTAGGGCATGCCCTTAATCTAGTGACTGGTGTTCTTATGAGAAGGTCGTGTGAAAACAGAGACACAGAGAGAAAAGGGCCATTGACAATGGAGGTAGAGATTGGAGTAATGTTGTCTACAAGCCAAGGATTGCCAAGTGCTTATAGCCCCTACCAGAAGCTGGGAGAGGGGCATGAAATTCTCCCTCAGGGCCCTCAAAAAGGGCAAATGGGGGTGACACCTTGATCTCAGACTTTCAGCCTCCAAACTGTGAGAGAATAAATGTCTATTGTTTTAAGCCCCCCACCCCCGTCTGTGGTGATTAGTTATAGGGCCCTAGGACACTGACACAGTCATCAACAGCACCATCACCGTCATCACTCTCATCACCTCCCCCTCTGCCACCTCCGAGACTGTCACACCAGCAGCCAGGACAGGCAGGCAGGTCTCTTTCTTTCTCTTTTACAGATGAGGAGAGTGAGAACAGAAATTATTGCCTACATTTCCTGCATACCTACTTTTCCGTCAGGTACCCTCTAAGTACCTTACAGGGACGGTTTTCCTATGACAAGAACCCTGGGAATTAAGGACTAAGAGTATCCCCATTTTACAAATGAGGAACCAGAGGCTCAACGAGGTGAGCTAGCCTGGGATTTGGGTGTGCTGACCCCCAGGCTGGGCACCTCACTACCACCTCCAGCACAAACCGTACAAGTCAGCAGTGCGGCCGGGCTTTCATCTTCAAGGTCTCTCTCACATTCCCAAAGCTGTCCCTAAAATCCCTCATGGCCTCTATGTCTTTCATGGCAAGGCTGACCTCTGGCAGCCACCCAAAGCATGTCTTTGGAACCCCGGGCGTCTCACGGAACACCATTTGAAAACCCTAACTCAGTCCAACCGTGGTACCTTCTGGATAAAAAGACCGAGTGAGGTTCAGTGAGGGGCAGTGAGGTGTCCAAGGTGGGGCAAGTCATGTTTGAACCCAGACCTGACCCTCTCTCCCCTCAGCCTTCATGCCTGCAGTGCCGTCTTCTGGAACATGGGTTTATGAAGGAGGGAGATGGGGGACCACAGTGGCCATTTGGGGGTCGAGTCCTTTGCCACTTCATACACATGCCAAATCCCCTCCCCTGCTAGCCTCGCTCACCTGGGACTCCCGCCAGGATTGCCGGTTCCCTCCTCTTCTCCTCCTGCCCACCCCTGACCTCACACCACGTTTATCCTTCAAAGCCCTGTCTGCCCCAATCTTCCCCTCGCCTTGCGCGCCCAGACCAGCCTGGAGGCGGGGAATAAATGAATGAATGAATGAATCCGAATGAATGAATCCATCTGTTAACTGATGTCAAAGAGGACTTCTCCTGCTGCCTGAAGGTCACAGCCTAAACTCCGAAACCGAAGATGATGCCCATATCCAAAAGTCAGCCCCCAGCTCCTGCCCAGAGAAACTTATTAAAAGTGGGCACAGCACACCAGGCCACCACCTCCACAAGCCCCTGCTGGCCTAAGTTTTGGCCTTGAAGAAGAGCGCTGTGGTTCCTGCCTTTGTTCTTGTAGGAGAAGCCGAGAAGATCCCCTCATCCCTGGATACGAGTGGGCCCCAGGAGAGCCACCTGTGAAGGTGGGGGCGTGGGATCTGCACTCTGAGGCTCTGGGAGGAGAAACAGATGGTAAGAAGCAGTCACAGAGGGGCTGTCTGCGTCCCTGGGTTTGGGCTGTCCAAGGGATCCCCAACTATAGGAAGTACCTGCCAAGGGAGGAGACCAGGTGTTCAGGGCTGGGGAATAGCATCTGGGTGGGTTGGCTTGGGGACAGTCCCCTCAGAAGACACCTCCTATCACTGACACACCCACAGAGGCCTGCCCTTGCACAACCATAGAAAATGCACCACACACACACACGCATACACAATTTTATACCCAACTTCAAGGCAATCTTGGGGTCAGAGAGACCGAGGTGAGAATAGGACCACCTCTTCCTACCTGTGTGACTTTTGGCAAGTGACTCAATTTCTCTCTATGCCTCAATTTCCCCATCTGTAAAATAGGGTTGTTTGGAAGGATTAAATCCATTAATCCACGTAAAGTGCTTAAAACAGTGCCTGATTCAGCACATTGCAGCTACCTTCGTCATTTCCATCACCATCATTATCACCCTCATCTTCATCACCACCATCACCATCATCATCACCACCACCATCACCACCACCACAAACATCATCACCACCATTACCATCATCACCATCACCACCACCATCATCACCACCACCACCATCACCACCATCACCACCACCACCACCACCAACACCACCACCATTATCACCACCATCACCATCACCATCATCACCACGATCACCAACACCATCAGCACCATCAACACCACCATCATCACTATCACTATCACCATCATTATTGTGGGCCCCTCCTGAAACTCACCCATGGAGCCTTCACGAAAAACCTTTGGCCTAGGGCAGAGCTTTTCAAACCGCATTTTGATGGGTCACAATAACTTTTTTTAATAAGAAAATAGAGCATCCAAAAAAAAAAAAAAAGAGTACCTCCTAGCAGGGAAAGGATACTTCCGTTAAATATATTTATATTTAAATAGACACCCATGGTTGGATGTACTGAGTCACAGTGTAAAGTGCTTTGCTTGCCATGGTTCCTGGTCAGAAACAGTCGTGCTCCAGCGGCCAGCCGGGACTGCTCCTGCCCTAACACGCTGAGCTCCCAGCTCTGCCAGACTCTGGACGTACTCACAGCCGCTCTCTGGCTGAGCCAGGCCAGAGTCACTGCAGGGAAGCCTGCAGCAGCCTGGGAGCCGCTCAGAAAGCCAAGCCCAGCGGTCCTCCCGGGAGCCCAAAGCCCCATCAGCCTCCCGGGAAAGAAGAACGTGTTTCTGGCGCTGCCTTCCAAATACAGAATTCATTCTTCAAAAATCTAATCAAATATTTACAAGACAGGATGAGGCCTCATCTGCATGGAGAGAAGGCGTCTGTTAGTTCCTGTGAGACACAGCAAGGGGTAGCTTCTTGAAAGAGGAACCTAGAAACGTATCAGAGACCTCAGAGACCCCCAGGAGCCGACCCACGCGAGCCTCCACCTGCCCCAGCTTCCCCTCTCCCTTCCTCTCGGACTGGCGTTTCCCCGTAGATACACCTGCCTAGCTCTTGGAGATACACCGCCTCCGATCCTGGGAAGGCGGAAACCACCCTGTCCCCGGGGAGGCCCTGAGAGCTGCCTCAAGGCACCCAGGTTGGCATCAGGCACTCTGGTCCTACCCCCGGGCTGGTGACTTCACCTCTCCCAGCAGGATCATGATGCCTGTGCCCCAGGCCTTACCCCCATGAGGTACTTCTGACCCTCTTGCTGGGTGCTATGACCCTGACCCAGAGGGGAGGGGATAAATGGAGAGTGGGAGGAGGTTTAAGAGGTTAAATTATTCTTCCACTATGAAAACTCCTTCTAAACACCCAGGAGCTCCCTGGGAAAAGGGGAGGTCCTAGCTTTTATTGAAATTTTAGGGGGAGCAGGAAGAGTCAAATCATTCATGCAAACATCCAAAGGAGATATTTGCCAGCATGGCCCGTGGGTTGGGGAACCCCCTCGTCAGGCCGGGGGTTTCTCCAGCGCAGCGGGGGACACACACCCTTCACAGTGACCTCACCTCCCAGAGGCCTTTAACCAGTCCACAGGACCTGGAAACCCTCCAGCCCCTCCTGTGGATGTCCACTCAGGTTCCCACCATGGGAAGAGGAGACAGAAGGGTGGTGCCGGGCCTTCTTCAAGGTGAAGTCGGCCTCAGATGCTTCCGGCATTCCACATCCGGTCCATCGTAAGGCCCTTTGGGGCCAGAGTTGAAGTCCAAGGTTGCCCTGGTTTCCAGACAGAGGCCAGGGCAGGCAAGGGCTCACAGAGCCTGCCGCCCAAGCAGCCAGGGTCCAGCCCACCCGCTGGTGGCCCACCCACCCGAGGGCAGCTGTGGTCTGAGACCGTGAACGCCCAAGACAGGATGCCCGGGGCCCTCCCAAAACCCCACCCTCATCTCCACGCGACCTGGCGTTGGACCCAGCCACGCCACGCTGAGGGCCAGGAGCCCGATGTCTGCGTACCGTCCAGGACACGTCACAGACCCCAGGGAGGTCGGATGAATCAGAATTCCGACTGAGTAATGGGAGGCGGCTTTATGTCCTGAATTTCTGTCTTTCTGTTCTAAAGTAACCATTGGAATAATTTTCTTACAGAATGATAGTTGCCATGACAACCAGAGCAAATTTTCCTTTTCTGAAACAGATGTCTCATTTAGTTGAAAATTAGAATGTGAACAAACCCATGGGAAAAATTAATTCAAACTTTAACAGAGCGCTGAATACAATGTAATCTCTCAGAGGTTAACCCCTTAACAGCTTTTTTGTGTGCTGATGGTAACCTTCGAATCCAGGCTAATTAAGCCCGCTTAGCCAATATAAATGACCTCCTTGTGGCCAATCATTAAACGATTTCCCCCTGAAGCGTGAATCCCAGGTCCCCCGACAGCAGACGGGAGGGGGATTACGCTCGTCTACAGAGAACGCTGAAGCCCAGTGCGCTCTGCTCGGCCAGGTAAGGCGTACGGCCCTGAGCGGGGGGGGGCACCCAGGGGTCACCCGGTTAGCCTGGGCTATAGGCACCCCATTTCCGGGGGATGCTGGGGTGTGCAGGAGGAGGAGGCCTGGGGTGCCCTGGGGTGGGGCTGGGCCTGGTGGTGCACCTGGGCCAGGGCGTGATGCCCGAGGACGGGCATCTGGAATTCCCTTGCCCGGAGGCCAAGGTGGGGGGCACCCACAAAGGCACAAATCCAGAGCCTCTCCATGAGCCCCCAGTCCTCACACCCACGTGGGGGGGCAGCTGCCACCACTGCTCCATTTTACAGATGCGGAAACTGAGGTGCGGGCAGGTATAGAGACTTGCACGGGGTTACCTGGTGACCAAGTGAGATGGGGGGGGGGGCTCAAACCCAGACCGATGCCAGAGCCTGTGCTCTCTGCCTCCAGGCCAGATTTAGGCAAACAGGACCGGGAATCCCACCTCCCATCTCCTCCGCAAGCCCCACTGACTTCCACATCTCCGCTCAGTTAACCCTTAACAAAGTCCCGGGAGGCTCCCACTTTAAAGACAAGGAAATGATGGCACAGAGAGGCCAGGTGGTGTGCCTGAGGGCACAGAGGGGGCAACAGGGACATGGACCAGGGGTCCCGGCTCCTGCGTCCTATGCCCAAGCGGTGGCTGACCCAGAGAAGACCCTACAGGGGTGGCCAGGCCACGGGATCCCACTCTCCGATGGCAACAGCCTGCTGTCCCTCTGAGCAGCTCCTGAACGTACCCTCTCCAGTTCCAGCCCAGCCCCTGGCCTCGCTGGGCCCCCCCTGAGCCTGGCTGGACGGGGAGGCAGCACCTGTGACTCTGGCTCGTGGTGCCTCTCAAGTGTTCCCCCAGGGGACTCCCCTACTCCAAAGCCTTCCATGGCTCCCTGTGCCTAGGAGACAAGCCCAGACCTGAGAGCTTGGCGCACAGGGCCCGTGGGCTCTGCCCCAGTCCCCCTCTTGGACTGTCCTGCTCAGATGTCCCCCTGAACTCACCACGTGCCGGCCACAACAATCCTTTTCGTTTGCCGAACGCTGCCCGGCCTCTCCCCATCTCTGGGTTCTTGCTCCTTCTCTTCCAGCCATTCAAAGGCCCTTCTTAGCCTCTCCTCAGAGTCCATGACCCATTATTTGTTAAGGCTTGGCTTAAAGACCACCTCTTCCAGGAAGCTTCCCCGATCGCCTCCATTCCCCAAGCACAGGTGACCCTCCCTGCTCCGAGTCCCCTCATGGTGCCTCTCTCAGGGCAGGTTCAAATCGTCCCTAAATCCCTCTTACCCAACAGGCAGCCGAGCCAAGCGGACTCGCGGACGGCTGCCCCCAGTGCACGCGAATGAACGCACGCATGATGGAGTCAATGGTCGGGAGCTCTACCGGCAGGCAGGCAGGTGGAAAGGACTAAGAGTTCACCCTCGCCTCTGCGCACACTCCCGACGGGAGCCCCCCCACCCCAGAGCCCCTGGAGTCCTGAGGCCCTGAGACCTATAAGAAGCCCAGCATGAGAACAAACCACCCATGGAGCATCCCGGTCTCTCCCAGCCTCCCATGACGTGCCTTGGTGGGCTCGTGTGCCCATTTCACAGATGAGACCTCAGAGGTGAAGCCAGGCTCAGCGTGCTCCCCTCCTCTGCTGCATCTCCGCTCACCTCCTTCCGGGGACCTTCCCTGCCTCCCCAGGCAGCCCACTCCCTAGGGCTGGGGGCTGAGGGGGGCGGCCCCTTACAGCGGACCTCGTGGGCCAGGTGTTCCCACTTCCGCTCCTCATTCTACGGGGGTGAAAGCTGAGGTCTGGGCGGGGCGCTGACCCGACTCCCACCGAGAAGCTTCTCTCAGAGATGGCTATACTGAGAGCATCTCAGATGGGGGTACCACACGTCAGAGGCCCCAGGAGCCTCCCAGGACCCTCTCGGGACCCCAGGGAGGCTGTGCTCCCATTCTGCAGCCGGGGAAACTGAGTCAGTGACGCACCCAGGTGGCCCAGGCGAGTTCACCCCCACAGGTGGTTCCCGGACACGTGGGGACATCCCACAGTCCGAGCAGCCACCGCCATCACCTGGGCTCTGAGGGAGAGAGGTCTGCCGCACTCCTGGTCTCCTGAGGGGGAGGCTGAGGGGGCCGCTGCCACCGGCCGGGGGCCCGCGGGGGCCGGTGAGGGGGCAGGGCCGTGCAGGCTGGCGACCGGTCCCCAAGGACTGCCAATCACACGCCTTGCCCCCCCAGCACACAGCAGTTCCGGCAAGTCAGCAGCAAGATAAGTGGAACCGAAGAATGGGGTCCTTTGTCATTCCTAATTAATTTCCCCCACCCTTCCGAGGCGCGGAACCATTCATCTTTTGTTTCGCGGGGACCGTGCAGCAGGGAGAAGGCAGGCAATTCGTTTCAAACATTAATCTCGTGGAGACTCGCACGCATATGTGCAGAGGGGCCCTCCGTAAAGGAGATAACAACAAGGTGAAATGGAGGGAGATAAGGACAGGGAAGGGGCAGAGGAGAGAGTCCGTGTGAGAGAGAGAGGAAAGGATGGGTGTGTGCGCGCGTGTGTGTGTGAGTGTGGCATGTGTGTACGCTGTGGGTGTGTGCGTGTGGCTGCGTGTGTGTGTGTGGATGACGTGGGGAGGTGTGCATGTGTGTATACGGTGTCTGTGCATGTGTGGGGGTGGGTGCATGTGTGTGTGTAGTTGTGTGTGTGCGGGGGTGGGCGTGTGGTGTGTGTGTACAGAGGCAGCACAGCGGAGGGCCAGAAACCGTGAGGAATTTCTTCCCGACATCAAAATTTGCGGGCTGTGCGTGGCGCGCGGGGCTGACAACCGTCAGAACCCAGGGAGGAAGGAGAGAGGGCATGAGCAGCAGCGGGACCCTGGCGGTGGCCACGCCGGGTCCCTCAGGGACAGGCTGGGCTGTGTGGGCTGGCTCCTGCCCTCCGGTCACTGTCACCGCCCAAGGGGGCGGCCGGCTCAGGTGGGGTGTGCGGCCAGCCCCACGGGCAGGCTGGCTCCGCGGCTCCCACTGAACCCAGGCCATTCCCGACCCCATCTGGGCTCCAGATGGCGGGGGCGGGGGGGCGCAAAATACCACCAAGGTCCCCGGCGCCCCACCATCAGCTCTACGTGCCCCGCATCTCTCCCTTCTTCGGCCCTGCGAGGGGAGACTCTGAGTCTGATTTCCCAGAAGGGGGACTCAGAACTCAGGAAGAACACGCCATGACCGGGGCCAGGGATCCAGGGAGACCCGTCCGGGCTCTGCAGCCCACAGGGGCTACCCAAGGGGCAGGGCCAGGGGCCAGCGGGAAGCAGCGGCTCCCAAGGCCACCACCAGCCGGCCCGAAGCTGACCAAGCCCACCCACCGGGCCTGGGCCCCCGCGCCCCTCTGCTAGGGCCGAGATCTCTAGCCGGTCCCTCCACCCAAGCCTCACCATCCCCGTCCACGAAATGGGATGAAAACAATCCCGTCTTGCCCCGTGGCTCGCCAGGTTAAACGGGACGATTTTGTGGCAGCTCCCGGCACACTGGCGGACCCAGGGGTCTCCGAATCGCAGCTACAGGAGGGAAAGCCTGCCCCTCCGGCCGGAACGAACAGAGGAAGGCCACGGCCTCATGCTAAAGCCACCCAGAAACGCGAGAGGAACGAACGGTAACAGACACAGCGCGAGAGGCCCAGGCCTGGCAGCCTGTGACCCAGGGCAGGTGGGTCTCCGCGGCCCTGAAGTAACCAGCAGGGAGCCTCAGAGCGTTCAGGGGAGGGAGCGGGGCTGGTGATCCCCCCTTACAAAGCTGGACCCCCAGAAGGTGTCCCGGGACAGGGAGGGAATGGACCAGAAAAGGCTGCCCACTGACCACAGGGAGGCAGGCGCCTGCCCCGACCTCCAGCCTCCGGGTGAGCCCACAAAGCCCAAGAAATGAAAGTAAGCCGTCCGCGGTTGCGGGCACCCACAGGCCAAGGCAGGCACGATCCTGTCTGAGGGGCACCCCCAAACCGGGCTGCCCAGGACGGCCCCGGAAGAGCTACACGGAACACGAGCGTGCGGTGCAAACGTCTAGCGCCCCGGACACCTTGGACAACTGTTGGAGGAAGACTGAGAAATAAATGTTTTTCAAAAGAATAAAAAGCTTTTCTTAAGAGACAGAGCAAAGGATTCTGGGGGAGCGGCTGGAGCTGTGCCAAGCCAGGATTCCTGGTGAGGGGTTGGCCCAGAAGCCAGGCAGCCGTAACGGGCAGGGCCGGTGTCCCTGTGGCCCCAACAGCCTCTGACCACAGCCGGTACAGCGGGTGCTGGGCTGGCACAGGCCTCGGTTCTGGCCCGGGTCCCAGGCCCTCGGCCACGTCCTGTGAGAGCCTCTGAGGGGCCAAGGAAGAAGCCAGGGTATCACTCTGTTAGCCTCTATTTGGTTTTCTCCAGAAGACCAATTTGACAAAGTTTAAAAAAGAAATCTTTTAGCATCTCTCTGTACCCAGGTCTGGGGGCCTCTGTCCTGCCACCCAGGCCCAACCCGGCCCTAAGCACTGGGGGACCCTAAGCAAGTCCCTTCAGATCTTGGATCTTGGGCTCCTCAGCTGTCCAGTGGGGACAAACATCTAACTACAAGTGGCGAAAGCACGGGGCCTCGGGGACAGCAGTGGGAACCGTTACTATGACAACTGTCCCATCCGTAGGCAGAACCTGGATACTGTGGGTCCCAGGCTTAAAACTCCCAGGTGGCTCTGTGCCTGCCCCCACCCCACCCAGGGGGCCTGGGCTGTGCACACAGGGAAGGAGGGAAGGACAGGGAAAGCTCGGCCCCTGCCCATACCCCACCCCCGGGGCGCCTCAGTGGGCGGCCCCCGCTGTGAAGAACACCCTGATCTCACCCCCTCCCCCCCGGCCCCGCTCTGGGAAATCCAGGCGGAGACCTGCCGAGGGTCAGACAGTGAGCGGGACCACCGTGTGCTGAACATCTCCTGTACGCCAAGCGGTTTATGCACATGACCCCCTGGGGCCCTAAGAGTGGCCCTACAGCAGGGGCCTATCCCAGCTGTCATTTCATAGAAAGCCAAGATTCCAAGTCAGGATCACCCGGCTGGGTCCTGCCGGCCAGCAGGAGTGTCAAGCGTGGCCTTGTCCAGTCCTGGCATTTAAAGAGAGCTGGTCCTCGAGGCCGGGGGCTCCCTGCGAGAGACGCAGGGTCCCCCCGCCCCCCTGCCCGCAGGCAGCGCCAGGCCTCCAAGCTGGGCACCAGGGTCCGCGCCCAGACACCCGGCGGCGGCCGGCGGCCTCTTCTCGAAGTTTAATGTCTCAGCAGGTTTATATTCCTTCTTTCAAAATACCAGAAGTAATTAGACCAGATGGACGAGCCGCATGCCAATTTCACTCCCTCCCGCACGCGTGGTTTTTTTTTTTTTTTTTAAACCAAGGCCGTTTTCAGTTAAATGAGAACAAAAAATGTATCCAAAACCCATAAATGAATACGGTATGTATACAGAGTTCTTTCCAACACTGAAGATTCTGTGACAGCTCAGCTCTTCCTCTTCCTCCGTGGGTGGTTCCTACCCCTTCCTCTAAGCGCCTCTACCCAAGGCTCCATGCCGAGTCTGCTCCCGAGAGGACCAGACGTGGCTTTCCTGCGACTGGAAAGTCACAGTGCCCCGGGCGCGGCGTCACAAACACACTGCCCCCCAAGAGACTTGGGACCGGAGGCCCGCAGCGACGGAGCCTCTGCTGGGGTGGGGGGAGGACTGGGTCTGGAGATGGGGCGGGGGTGGGGGGCAGGCCTTCAGCCTGGGGGTGGGAGGCAGCAGGGTAAGCAGGGAGGTGGCACGGTCAGGTTCTGCTCTGGAGGGACCAGCATCAAGGAGGAGGAGGAAGGACCTTACAGGTGAGAAAATTGGGGGAAGGCCTGGAGGAAAGTCCCAGAAAGACAGGGAACAGCACGCCAGGCCGGGCCCGAATGTTAACTGAGTCCCTGCAGCCCGGCGTCCGTCACCTGTCCGTCCGGCCATCCTTCCACCCATCCATCCAACACTGTTCTGATGAGCCAGGCACTGTCCCAGCCGCTGGAGTAAAGACCACAAAACAGAGTTGGGTCCCTGTTCTCATGGAGCCTCCAACATTCTAGTAGGAAAAGAGGCACGACGGAAAGCTATTGCCAAAGTCATGAAGACTGTGTTCCCGGAGCTAAGGGACCTAATGGGGGAGGAGAGGCCCAGACACCGAGCCCAGGCACAAAGGTGGAAATGGCTAGTGTGGGGCGTGCCGGGAGAAACACACTGTCTCCACTCGGTGCTGGGCCAAGCGGGCATCCATGCAGAGACACCGGAGGTGGGATCCCTCCTGCTCACCATCAACACACTCACCCCCCGTAGACCCAACACCCAGGCACAAAAGGCTGAACAGCAAACTTCCAGAAGACGACACGGAAATATCTTCACTACTCCAGGGGAGGGGAGATTTCTTAGATAGAACCCAAAGAGCACCCACCACAAAGAAAAACATGAATATGTCTGACTACCCCCAAATTAAGAACTTCTGGCCATCTGAAGGCACGACTAGGAGAGTCCCAGAGGATGAAAAGCCACTTGTCACGTTACGACAAAGAGTTCCCATTCGCAATACATGAAGAATCCCTACGAACCAATAAGAAAAGACAGACACCCATTTTTTTTTAAATGGGCAAAAGACAAGAGCAGTTCACAAAAGAAGACATCCGAGTGGCCGACAAAAGATGCTCGGCGTCCCTGGCTGTCAGGGGATACAAACGAAACCAGGCGGGGAGGCCAGCACAGCAGAACGGACGTGATTTAAAAGCCCTACCGTACCAAGTGCCAGCCAGGATGCTCAGCGAGGGACAGCCCGCTGGGGACAGGAATCCGCGTCACCGCTCTGAGACGATTTAGAGGTTCCCCTAAAGAACTCACAGTCCGTGACCTGCGCCTCCAGGCCTAATTGGGTGTGTGTGTGACCGTGTCTTGTGTGTCCTACAGGAGCGAGGACCGAGGGGGACATGCAGGCAAGCACAGGGCCGGGGACTGCCCTGGGCCAAGGCTGGGTCGGCACGGGCTGTTGGCCGTTATGGAACTGTGCACCACACCCCCCCCCCCCGCCCAGCCACCACCACCCTCATCCCAAGCGCCCAGACAGCAGGGCCAGGCCTGATGCACATCTGGATCTCCAGAGTCCCGCAGGGGCCCGGGCACACGGTGGCCTTGTGGTCTTCAGAACGTGTGGCCCAAGGGAAAAGTGGAAGGATTCTCTCCCACGCAGAGCATCTCCCGGTGACACCACTTAGAAGAAGGGCCAACCGTGGTGACCACGGGTTTGCTTGGTTTCCCCTTCCTCGCTTGTTCTGGACGGTCCTCCATGTCAAGGCCAACCTGGTCGCGATGCCACTGCTCCAAGTGCAGCACCGAGACGACTCTCCCTGCCCGCGTAGCCCCCGAGAGCATGCGGACCCTCCCTCTGCAGGGGGATCTTCCACGCCAGCAGAGGAACTGGGGCCCTGGGAGCGGGGAGGGGCTGGGAAGACGCCAAGCCCAAACACAGCGGGTCTGTTCTTGCATACCCCTTGTGCCAGGCAGCTCAGCACTCAGTAAGGACGTATCCCCGCCCTTCTGGGCTCCTGCCCATGGGACCGTCTTCCCGCACTGATGAGAGCCTGCCTTTTGTCACTGTCTTCTGCGCTCCTCCTGCTCTGCCTGCTAGGGTCACACCAAACAGGTCTGCCCCTCAACCTGGGTCAGCCCTGCCCCCATGCTCCAGACACCGTTGCAATCCGGGCACTGGTGACCAGTGCTCTGTTCAATCCCCGATCCCCCCACGGGTATGATTCCACTTCTAAAGCTGGAGAGAGCAGCTCCTGCGCTCCCCGTGATAGTCCATGTGGGGAGAGCAGGGAGAAGAAAGGGAAACCCAAACATCTGAACTTCGTAATAATTACCACCAGCTTGGCCGGGCTACCCTGCTAATGAGCCGCCATATGTCCAGGCGGGCGGCGCGGGGGTGCTGAGCCTCGGCAGACAGCTAGTGGGGCGCGCAACCCTCGCACCAAGCAGAATCAGCAGTGGGACCAGGAGATGCTGTGGCCGTGAACACCGTCCCAAGGGCCAGCGTCACCTGGGAACAGCACAGAGAAGGCTGGCAGGGGCGTGTCCCCTTATGCCTTTGGGACACCGAGGCTTGGAGACACAGGACTCCCCAGGTCAGACTGGAGTGAGAAGCAGAGCCTGGGGATGCCCCTGGTGTGTCTGGACGCAGGGAACGAGCACTTGGCTGACAGCCTGCGTGTATGAGCACTGTGTCCCTTTTGGATCTCAGCTGTGCTGTGCAGGGTCCCAGCAGGTTGATGACACAGGGTGACAGGCAGAGGGAGCTGTGATGCACTGAGCGCTGAGCGTCGGCCTCCAGAATGCCCACAGCCCTGCCAGCCTCCTGGCCTTTGCCTGAGCTGTTCCCTATGCCTAGCACACGCTTCCCCAGCCCCCAGCCCTGCATAGCTGCTCGTGTCTGGCCCCTCTCCCAGGGGAAGACTTCCCTGACCCCAGCTCCCGCCCCTCGTCTCCTGGCCCCTATGGAATCAAAGATTTGGTGGCTGATGTGTCTCCCACGATGACATAAACCCCATGAAGGCCAGAGCTGCACCTGTCTGGTTCTCAGCCTGTCCCCAGGGCCTCGATCAGTATGTGGGATTCAGCAAAGCCTTGGCAAACGAATGAAGCAATTAGCAGCTGACCATGAGCTCCTCAATATGCTTGTGGGGCCTGTAAGTTCTAGGCGCGCCAGAAGGCTTTTTGGAGAACCAAGGAACACAGTCCATTGTTCTGGGCCTGGTGTGAAGTAGGTTTTGTACAAGAACGCTGTTTGGTCTCTATGCTGGACCAGGAAGAGTCCAGACGAGGAGTCGAGACAACCAGTCTAAAGCCACATGCCACCTGCACCTCTACTTGTCCTTCTGTAAAATGGGAGAGTCCTGGCCCTGCCTCGGAGGCTGTCGAGGTATCAGCTGGAGTAGAGCTAACCTCATCCCGGCCTCCACGCGGGAGCAACCAACCTCCAGGGCCTTGCTCTGGGCCAGGCCTTCCTCTGGATGGGCCCACACGGACTTCACAACTATAACATGGTCGTATCATTTCCTCACTCTACAGAGGGACCAGAGAGGCTAAGCCACCTGCCCAAAGTCACACAGCTAAATATTCATAGCGTCCCAATTTGAACAGCCCTTCCCTTACTAACCAAACGCCGGCCCATGGCTATTGCTGTGACTCCCCCCGACCCGCTGCCAGCCCCAGATGGGGCCCAAGGGAAACCAGGGCAACTGCTGACACTCCAGCCCACAGCCTGCACGTGCAGCATAGACCAGGTAGCCCTTAGCCCTCAGCATTGACGGCTGCATAATAGCAACCAAAAGAGACTGGGGGAGCCCGGCACAGGGTGGGGCTCAGAAACATGGCTCCTCTCCGGCCTCCTCCACTTGCAGAAACCACAGTTCAAATCCCCCCCTCCTACAGGGAGCCCTCCTGGATCTCACCAAGGCCTCCTGGGGTCCCTTCTCTGGCCTGAGCCCCTCCCACTCCTCCACTCAGTACTGAGCTCCACATGCCATCAGGCAGTGGGTGTGCCCCAGCCGGGTCAAGAAGGGGGACAAGGAGAAAATAGGGAGTCCCCAGGAGAGTCTGGAACTAAAGGGTCTGGAACTGTCCAGGCTGGGAACCACAAAAGCTGAAGGCAGGAACCACTGGCGGCCTGAGCACAGAGCAGCTGGACTTCCCTCAGGTCTCGGAGCACCTGACCTTGGCATCTAGCTCACAGAGGGGACCACAGGGCTGGCCCAAACCCCTGGTCCTCGACACACCCATGAGCCAGAGGACAGGCCGTCAAAGGGCTTGTTCAGCCCCCAGCCATAGGGGTGCACACAGCCGCTGTGGGGGAAGGGGATGGACACTGAGTGACATCTGCCAGTCCCCTCCCTTGCTTGTCCTCCAGGCCACATTCTGGGTTCTGGCCAAGACAGAGTTGGAAGGCGGCCCCTGCAGCATATAACAGCAATGGGGCTCCGTTCATGGAGAGTTTGTGGGTGCAGGCACCAGGCCCAGCTAACCCCTCCTGCCGCCTTCACCACCACCGTCTGCGGGACGTGCACTCTCACTCTCATTTTGCAGGGAAGGAAATTGGGACACAGAGAGGTTAAGTGACTTGCCCAGGGTCACACAGCCCATAAAGGGTGAGGCCAAGATTTGAGCTGATACTGTTTGGTTCTCAAGGCACATTATTAACTCCTACAGAATAGAATATTTTTTTAAAGTGTTGTGTATGTGTGTGGACATGCAGGGACAAGGGGGTATTCAAAACACGGGCAAGGAAATGCCATCCAGCCTGCCTGGTCTGGTACCTGAAGGCCTCTTCTCCTGACTTCCCTCTTGTTCCTCATACTCCAGTCCTTCCAGCACGTTCAGCCAGACTCCTTCTCCACGTCTGGGCTGCAGCAGCCTGCCAGGCAGCTTCAGCCGCCTCCTCTCTACTCCCATCCTTGGCACCGAGCTCAGCATGTCCTCGAGTGCCCCGTGGTCCTTAATCATCAAGACCCCAGGGAGATTCTCAAGACCCCAGCCACGACGAGGAACAAAGAGATGGCAGCAGGCTCCTCCTGTGGCTCAGGGACCGTGGGGCAGCCCACATCTTCCCTCCACCTCATGAGGATGCCTTGGCAAGGTAGAACCAGGTCCTAAACCCGCCAGCAGCCTCTAGGCACCAGTTGTCACCACATGGCATCCACCAGACAGCCCAGGGGTTTCCCAGACATGCTGTATTGGTAACGGCTCTGCCCAAAGTCCCTGCACCCATACAGTCCCCGTGTGCCCCCAAATCATGCCTCAGCCTCCCTGCGTGTACTTCTGATGGTGCAGCTTCAGGCCATGACCTCTCCGTAGCTATGAATGCCCTTCTCCTCACTCACTGCTCAGGTCACCTCACCTCCTCCAAGGAGCCTCCTTGGTCCCCTCCTCACCCTACAAGCACTTGGCACCCTGTGGCTATTGCCAGCTCTAAGCCCTCTAAGGGCCACTTGGTCTGTCCATCTACAGAATGAGGACACTAAATCAGTCTGCTCAGGGCTGAGTAAGAATTAGAAACAATGCTTATGGAGACTTTAGCCCAGAGACTGGCTTACTGAATTTGCTCAGGAATGATTTGCTGCCCACCACCATCACCATCACAACCACGACCATCACGGTCACCATCATCACAACCATCCCCATCACCGTCATCACCATCTTCTTAGTATATGTGCTGCTGAAGTGAGCACAGTCATCACCATCGTCTTAATTAATTATCACCAATATCACCACCATCATCATCACCACCATCACCATCACCATCATCACCATCATCACCATCATCATCACCATCACCACCATCACCATCATCAACATCATCGCCAACATCACCATCATCATCACCATCATTACCATCATCACCATCACCATCACGTCATCACTTTCACCATCCTCACCATCATCACTACCACCATCACCACTACAATGGCCATCACCATCACCATCATCACCATCACCATCATCACCATCATCACTTCATCACTACCACCATCACCACTACAATGGCCATCACCATCACCATCACCATCACCATCATCATCACCAGGGCTCTGAAGGACACATGGACCATCACACAGAAGAGTCATGACTCGTTCTCACCATGATCCCCACTGAGCCAGGGATGAGGCCTGATGGTTCTGTGTGCCCAACAGAGAGTAAGAGCTTGATGTGTACTCGTGAGTGAAGCAACTCTCATCCCTGACACAGAAGACCAGGTTTCGACCTTCCATGAAAATCCCAGCTGCCATTCCTCAGCCTGGCTGATCACTTGTCACCCCTCACCCAGGCACGTTTGGTGTATGTCAGGGGACAGGGGCAATGGGGAGAGTCCTAGCATACAGAATTATGGTTGAAAGAAGGCATTCTGGAACCAGAGTGCTTGGGTTTAATCCCAGCTTTGCCCCTTCCTGGCTGTGTGACATTTGGCAAGACCCTCACACTCTCTGTGCCTCCTCACCTGGAAACTGGGGATAATAACAGCAGCCATCTGTGTGTGAGACAAACAGCACAGAGGACACAGGTGATAGAACGACTTACCAGCTAGTTAAGGGGAAACCAAGGCTCAGAGAGCAGCCATGACTGGTCGGGGGCCACACAGGGGTGCGAGGAGGGCTGGGGTCTGGAACTCCCCGGTGCTTCTCCCTGTCCCACTTCCCTGGGCCTTCAGTCCCCGCTCCCCGAGCCCACCCAGGCCGCGGTCGGGAAGGCGCGCAGGGCGCACTCACCACGGCGAGCCGTAGATGCGGAAGCCCCGCACGGTGACCTCCGAGTCCTGCAGGTAGACACAGTTGGTCAGCAGGGACTGCACGTTCTCGTAGTTCTCCGGCTTCAGCTTCGACACGGATGGGAAGTAGTAAAAGTCCTGCTTGATGAGGTCAGCCATGAACTCCTGGTCGAAGGTCAGCTCGTGGTTGCCGGCAATCACGATCTTGTACTCGTAGGGCAGGCTGCCTGCGGGGGTGGACAGAGACACGCGGCGCCCCGCTGTTGGACGGCTGAGAGCCACCCCCAGCCGGGGGAGGGCGGCAGGCGAGAGCCTCCGGAACCCCCCAAGGGAGCAGCCCCAGCTGCTCGCCCCCCCATCAGTGCCCTCGGGTCAGAGGTGGCAGCAGCCGGGCCCTTCCTCTTCCCTGCAGCCTTCCTGCTCTGGTGGTAGCTAGGTGACAGGCCACCAGACCCAGGCGAGCAGGAGGGACCTGCACCGCTGCCTCCGGGCCCCTGGCCTCCCCTTCGGGACTTGACCGCCTCCACTGGCTCCTCTGTGTGGGCCGCTTTTCCCCTGAAAGGAGACCCCGCCCCGGACCTCCAGGCCTGGTCCCCAGCCTCACTGTCCCAGGCCACGGACCACGCGGGGGGTGTGACTCGGGAGCCTCCACGCTCCAGCAGGAAGCACCGGTTCCTCACAGAGCCCGTGTGGAACCTCTGGAGATGCCCTGCTTGGGGAAGGGCCCAAACTTGACTGGCCAAGCCAAGTGCAACCCGAACAAAGCCGTCCACGCAGACCCCAGGCCGCACCAGCAGCAGGTCCTTCCAGCCTGGCTCGGTGCAGAGCCCAGGCCGTTCTCCCACACCACACTTCCTTCCCTTTCTTCCTCTGCGGTCTTCAACGTGCAGACACCCTGAGCTGGGGTGGGTGCTGCCTCCCGCCTGACCGGGCTGCAGGCCGGGTTCCAGCGCGGCCGCCACCCCCACGACCAACTACCACAGCCCCTCGGACTCAGTAAACCTCCACCCCCACCCCGGCTCCCACTGGCCCCCAGGAGCCAGCCTGACCCCAGGTTCGGGTCTCTGCCTCCCCATCGCCCACCAGCCTCAGTCGCCAGGTTCTCTGGGCCTGGGAAAAAAAGTCATGATGGCACCTGTGGGCCCCGATTTGGATGAAAAATGTAACGTTGAAGGTGAGCCACCCCGCAGGCCCAAGCCCTTCTCCTGGCCCCTTCTGGGCAGGGCAGGCCCTGGTGCTCGGGCAAGCACGGTGTGGGCACACCCCAGCCCAGCGTGGGCCTTGGACAGGAGAGTCGTTGCGGCCACCGAAGGAACGTCGAAATGACCTGAATTCTGGTTTCTACAAGCGCCAGTGCAGGGACACAAAGCTTTACCATGCACCTGTTTCAGCAAGAAAGTCACTTCTCTGGTCCCCAATGCTTCTGCGTAAATGGCCAGTTCCCGCGGTCCCCGAGGGTTCCTGGAGTCCCTCCGTCCAGGCACTGAGCCGGGCACTTGCATCTCCACGGCGCCGAGGTAGAAACGGAGGCTGGGGAAGCTGGGGTGTGACGAGTGGAAGGACACACGGCCCAGAGGTGGCAGAGCTGGACTCCGAGCCAGTTCTAAGAGACCCCAACACGTTCCACCGGCGCGGGGAGAGCCCAGGAAAGTGCCCCCCACGAGGCCAGGACGCAAAGCGCTGTCCTGACGCCAGGAAAGTGTTCAGTCGGTTCCAATCCCAGCTCCGTCACCTCTCAAATAAGCAAGTCACTCAACCTCTCTGAGCCTCAGTTTCCCCTCTGATCAAGGTGGGTGTGCCCGGGGAATGCCCCTTCCTGGGGGCTACGGACCTTTCTGGCCCCTCGGGCTTCCCAGAGCCCCTGCCCTGTGACCGGCTCCCCAGGGGAACACAGTCCAGGAACAGCCGGGCCTTCCCGTCCTGGCCTGTGACATGAAACTCTGAATCTTCTGCCCCGTGAGTGTTCTGTCGAGAACCCAATTCCAGAAATGCCCCAAATTCTAAGGACCATGTGCCTTACTGAGTCCTGATGCCCACAATATCGGATCGGATGGGACAGACATGCGGTCAGACTTGGCTCCCAACAGGCGTTCCAGGAAGAAGTGTGCTTTTCTCAGCCCTGTGTGAGCTCCGGCAAGAGGCAGGGCGAGCCTTTTGGGCAAACAATAAGTCATGAGAAGGATGAACAATAACACAACAACGTTTTGGGCACCGTACCTACGACTATTGTATTCAAATTACAAGGGAACAGAAGAGTCCAGATGTAGTTGGAACCTTCTTTCTTCGTGCCCTGGCCCCACCCCTGAAACCAGGCCCTACACATCCTGCCTGCTCTTGAGCTCTGCGGTCACGGTCACGGCAAACGGCTGCCCGAGGGCCACCTGAGTCTCAGCCCAGCCCCGGAGTGGGGAAGGGAGCAAGACAGAAGTTTTCCGAAAAACTGGCAGAAAACCATAATCTTGCCCACGGTGCCTCTCCAGGCACCCCAGAATCCTTCACAGGTTTGAGAAAAGAGGGTTTTCTCCTCCTTGACATATATCAATTCTGGAAGCCCCAAGACAATGACTAGCTCTATGGCCGGGGCCCCAGACCCAGCTCGGCCACTCACCAGCTGGATGCCTCACTCTAAAGTTGTCCCCACTATATAGTTGTCCCCACTCTAAAGCAGGCAAACCGCTCTGGGGTTTCGGAAGACACTGAACAGAGACGCACAGCCCTTGGTATCCACAGTGTCAGATTCTCTGGGCCACCGCTTGCCGACCAGACCTACCCACAGGCACATTTTGTTTGGCATAACTCTTCTATTTGAATCTGGTTGCCAATGTAAAAAATGCAAAAAGTCCCCCCCAAAAATGCCATTCTTTGTTTTCTAAAAATCGATCAATCAATTTTAAAATTTCATGCTCCCGGCCCAGACAAGGGCTGAGTATCTGTGCCTCCCTCAGACAGGAAGCTGCTATCTGTTTGCCCCACTCCCCACCTGTCCCTAGGACCCACACCCAACCCACGTCACTCATTTTGAGGAACCGCCCACTCTCGGCAGGCCCCCGCCCCTCAGTGCTGCCAGTCTGGGCTCTGCAGGCTCTCTGCCTCCCCCACGTGCCCACCCTGCTGGGCCCGGCCCAGAGGTGCTGAGCACCTGCCTGTTCCCCAAGCCGAGCCAGAGAGCTGCAGGGTACAGGACGAGACGTGTTTGCTTCACTCGTCCCATCCCTGGCAGGTCCCAGGAGGAATCTAGCAAATGAAGCCGCCGACAGCATCACAAGGTGACATGGAACAGAGAAGCCCTCAGCAGCCCTGCTCCAGCTGCCGGAGGGGAGGGAGGAGTTTTGCGGGGGCCTGAGCATCTGGGGAAGGGTCGTGGAGGACACCCCAGAGAAGACTGCCATCTCCTGGACCCCATCGTCGGGCCAGCCACCCTGGATAAAGGCCGGCCCCTCCAGTCCCCATGGAACTTTCCGAGATACGCTCTGTAGCTAGAGACAGGAGGCTCTCAGGCCAGGAACCTGCCCAGGTCCCACAGCAGGTGAGCAGGGGCGGGGCCGTTGGACATTGGTCCAGCTGATCCCACATCTCTGGGTCAGCGACTGTGACTCCTTCAAGGCCTCCAAGCCACGGAGTCGGCTGCGAGCCCTCGCTGAGCCCCTTCCCACACTGCATTCGGGGGATGAGGGGTGGCCTCTGCTCACCGCCTTCCAGCTCCGACTCTACGTTACCCATCCATCTCCATCCGGGCCCCGCCCCGGCGGGGGGAGCCGCACTAATGTATTTACGTCCTGTCTCTGACTGGGGGTGTTACTTAAGCTAATTAACAAATGACTCCAACTGTACAGTCCCAGTTATTTCTGCAGCTCCTGACTCCCGGGGACTAGGGAGTGAGCACGAAGCTCTCAGCTCTGCCCTGTTCCTCCCACTTCCGCAGAGGAGGGAACTGAGGCTTCTTCCCTCCCAGGGAGGAGTGGATGGAGGTCAAGGCTCCTGTACACAAAGCCAGGTGTGGACGGGAGCAACAACCTGATGCCTGATACCCTCAAATACCGTCTGGGCTCTCCCTGAGAAGCAGGTGTCACGTGGCTCGGAGGCAGGGGGCACGTCCATTGGCAAACACATCAAGGGTCCGGCACTGCGCCCCTCTGAGCTGGACGTCCAACCACAGACATACCTCTCTGGATGGTCACTTGAACCTGGCAACTCGCCAGCTGTGCATAACCATCACAGGCACCGAAGTAGAACTATCCCCATTTTCCATCTGGGAAAAGCAAGGCTCAGAGAGGTTACCCAAGTTTACATAAATCACTCATGAGGGGACTGGTAACCGCAGACACCACTGGGCACTTGGTAGACCTTGGGGCTTGGCCTCATCAAACTCACCCAGAACTGGCACCCCAAACCATCGTGCCCACTGCCTCCTAGGGAGCGTGCGGGTGGGAGGAGGGATGGAGGACGGATGGACAGAGATGGACAGATTACGGATGAATGGATGGGTGGGGAGAGGTGGGTGAACACATTTATCAATCCATCCATCCTGGGATAACTCTGCCTGTCTTTTTTATACCAACCGACCTCCAACTCCTGGGTCCCCTCACCTTTCCTCCAAACCATTTCTCCCACTGTCCCAGCAGGGCATGTTTTCAGACCCATGTCCCTCCCCGCCCCCCAACGCTGAATGTCCATCTTTGAATCTTCTCTGATCAGACCTGCTCTCTCCCAAGTGGGAGTCAGGGAGCCGGAACTAAAGCTCTGGAATGGACTGACCATCCTGGAGTGGTGTCGAGAAGTCCCCTCCTCTATTCTAGGACTGCTGCCTCTGTTGCTACAGCCTAAGGCTGCCTTAGCTTCCAGGTGCTCCCACGATCCTGCAGCTCTTACCAGCTTGACTGTGGATAAAATGCCCACTGAGCAATCAGCACAGGCTTTCTTGCTTGGTTTCTGCCTTCCCCTGCCTCTGTCTGTGCCGTGAAGCTGGGGAGAGTTTGTGGACCTCGGTGACGGAGTAACTGGTAGGGGCTTTGTGGGTAAAAAGATGAGATGAACGCAAACTCTTCAGCACACAGAGGGAATTAATGCTGTTCCCTTTGTCCTTCCCGGCGGCAGGGAAGAGGGCTGGCCTGCAGGGGAGCTGCCCAGTACGTGAGGGAAGCACCTGCCTGACAAAGTGCCCGAAGGGCTTGAACCCCGGGAGAGGGACTTTTCTGCAGCAGGGAAATGTGAGAGAGGGGACAGATGGGTCCCCATGTTTTTTCTTACCCACCTCCCCTCGTCGGCCCCTCAGAAGCAAAGAATCCAGTCAGCCTACTCAAAAATCCCATCAAACCAGAAACTCGCTTTCTTCCCAGAGGCTGGGCCCCACTGTAATACCACCCCCCACCCCCTGCTCCAGACCCTAGAGAGTCACCGTCAGGGACACTTTGATGAATAAGCCTCAGTCATGAGTTCAGTCCCAGAAGTGGCACACAGGGGTTCCATCCACACCACAGAGCAAACAAAGGGGGAAACTGGAGATCAGAGAGGGGACGGAACTGCCCGAGGTCACACAGCGAGACAGTGGAGAGCCGGGACGTGAACCCCTGCTTTCCCGCCTCGGGAGTGCTGGACAGCAGCCACACCAGCCTCTCCCCGGACATGCCTGATGCGCTGCGGACTGGAAAAAGACGAGGACAGGTGGGAGGAGCTAAGCATGGGTGGGACAGGCTGCTTAGGTCCTGGGCAGGGTGGCTGATCTCCCAACGTGATCCTTGAGAAGCCCCAAGACCTCAAGGAAACCAGCCCTGCTTCCAGAATGCTGGGTGTTGTCCTACCTGTGTATTCTGCAATGCTCAGACCCTCTCCCTAAACGCTTCCTTTCTTCTCGGCCAGATTATCCTAGTTCCTGGCATTTGCTAGCCATGGATTTGTTGGTGGTAAAAGGACCGTTAGGTACCAGTCAGCTGAGCAGTAGAGGAAGACCATAGCGTGTGAACTTTCCACTTGCCGTATATATCCTAATAGATACGCACCCCCATACGGATGCCACAAGGTAGCAAGTGTGCACGGGCGTTCGGGGCTCACAGAGGGACGCAAATGCAAAACTCTGCTACGTGCGCTTCCAAGATCAATCTCCTTCCGAAGGGCTACAATTCTTTGTCACTCACGCGTATCGGTCCCATCGAACAGAAAGAAAGTGCTGCCTCCAAACTGCATAATCCGTTAAATTCAACAAGATCTGTGCAGCTTCTCTATAATCCATGCCATTCCCGGAGCGGCGCGTGGAGCCCGGCAGAGTTTTAGTGTTCTCTGAATGCAGCGACAATCAGGAAAATGCCCACTTATGGCTTTTCCCGCCCATTCCCATCTCACAGAACACAGCAGAGGGGGATGGAATAAAGAGACGGCGTAATGATCTCTGATTGCATTTTTAGTACATCTTTGACAGTTCTGTGTTTAAACACTTGCCAGTGTCTGGGAGACTCACATTAGCAGGCTTCTGGGTATGGCGCGCGGTCTAGAATCACACTGGGACGGAGCAAGCCCCACGACTCTGCTTTGAGCCCCCGGTGGGTCTCGACGCAGCTCGGGCGCGTTAGTGCTTGGGATGGACTCGCACAGCCAAGCACAAACACAGGACACGGGCCGGCAGCGCCAGGGGATGCGGAGTTCTGCGTGAAGCCAGAACAGGCAGGAGAGGTCTGAAGACGCGTGCCTGGGCCCGTGGCTGGAGCCCGGGGACAGGAACACGCGCGGTGGCTGTGCCTGCAAAATTTGTTTTCTGTTGTCCTGATGTGAGCGTTTCCTGGTGCAAGGCGGTGTCATAGGCAATTTACATTTTACGGTCAATGTTTCTAGATTCCCACAGCTCCCCAGGTAAGAGGAAGTCTAGCCACAGAGGGGCTCGCCATGGAGCCCAAAAAGCCTGAATCCTATTTCCACCTACTGGCTGATTGGCCTGGGGTGAAAACTCACTTCTCTGAGCTTCAGTGTCTTTGTCTGTAAGAAGGATTTAGGGTTCTTGCAAGGAGCACACTGGGAAGATTGCAAAGCACCTGTGCTGTGCTTACCCCAGGATTTGTTTAATTCAGGTATAAGTAAGATGCACAGACGTGGAAATGGCTGTCATGAATCAGGGAGTTTATACTCCCAGGTCCCTAGACACAGGCGGCATTCAGGGCCCTACTGGCCGCATGGGGAAGCCAGAGTGGGTCAGGAGGCAGAGGGAGTGAAGAAGAAACCTGGACCAGAGCCTTGTGGTTTCCAAGGGACAAGACAGGGAGGCAGGGTAAGCGAGTTTAGGACTGGCTAGACGAGACAATTCTGGCAGATTCAGGGGCCCAGGGCTGCCTCCACCTGTTGGGTGCCTGGGGCGACTGGGAGCCCAGGGTAGGAGCTGAGAGCCAGAGAGCCTATAAAGGAGAGGGGGGGGGGGTAGGCGGAGGCTCTGGGTGGGTTGGTTTGTATACGAAAGGCATTGTCAGAGGTGGGTCCTTTTACTCTCTCTAGAACTGGTTAACCCTGGGAGAGGCTGTACCTCCAGGCTCAGCAAGGCCCCAAGATGTCAGAGCATCAGAATATGGAAAGTTACAGGCATGTGGATCCAACCTGGATGAGAGGTGACCCAGTCCAGAGACGTCAGCCAGGAGGATGAGGGCGGAGGGCCGGGGAGGGCAGGTCAGCCGCTTGGGGTCTGCCGGCAGGTCGACCTGTCCAGAGCTGGGCGTGCAGACACCCAGGGTGGGAAGGACCCGTCCTGGGACAGCAGACCCCACACCGACCTGCAGGCAGGGCCTGCCCCCACCCCCGCCTGGCCCGCGCGTCCAGCACGGGGGGGGTTCTGGATTCCCGACCCAGCGCCGGTGCCCATATTTAAAAGGCAAATGCAGTTTTTCTTCTGCTCCATCCAAATAGCCAAAATGTTTAACTTTCAAACATTTGTTTTTCCTGGGAAATGTTTTAACTACAGGAACATTCAGTCCTAATCATCTTTAAATGTCTGGGCCAACTACCACTGCAGAGTGACTTCGGGCTCGAAGGGACAACCACAACGTCTCTGCATCCCTCCTCCCGAAAAGAAGGCCAGATGCCAGCAGAAAGATTTCGTCGGAACCTCCCAGGAAGCCACAGCCTGGAAGGACACGCGGGCGCAAAGGTGTTCGGGAAAGACCTGTGGCCTCAGGTAGGGGCCAGGCTGGTCACATTCAGCGCTTGGGGTTATGGCGCCCCCTCTGGGCCAGGCCCTGCTGGTGCTCTGACCTCGCCTTGCACGACACGCCCGTCCCTGCCCTGCCCCGCCCTGTCCCTGCTGCCTCGGCCCCACTGAGGCCTCCTGTCTTTTTCTCCTGCTCTTCCATCCACCTGGGACCCCTCCCTGCCCTCCTGTCTGAGGCCACTCCAGTTCCACTCACCCTACACAGTCAGCCCAAGGGCCGCCTCCTCCAAGATGCCTGCTACAAACACTATCCCTCACCCAACCGGATCAGGGCTCCCAGCCTGCCCAGCCGGTGCTCTTGCTTCCCCCACCGGCCTGGGTACCCTCCTGGGACCTGCCCGATTCCACTTTCGTGCCCAGCCCTGGGTCATCACACACATTCACTGAATCCACGAGGTATTATCACCCAGCAGGACAGATGATGAGGGTCAGAGGGGTCAGTGACCCGCCGAAGGTCGCCCAACCAGTCCTCGAAGGATGTTCTGGAAGGTGAAGCTAATTGCCATGAATGGGACCAATGATCATTAAGACTCGACCAGCCCGGCAGGTGGCAGCCTCCAGAAGCTGTGCGTCGTGCTACTCCGTGTTCCACGAGGAGGGGATGCACAGGTCTTGACCTTCTGAGAGCCCTTTCAGCTCTCTGAGACCTTCCAGGCATGTGTGTGAGTAATGCTGGGGTGGGGGCTCCCCGCCGGCGGTGTCAGAGAGTAAGACAGTGGGGCCAACAGGGCACTTTCACTGAAAGGGCATCTGAAAGCCCATGTCCCTCTACTTGTGGCTGACATCCCAGGACATCAACAGTAGAGCAATCAAAAAGGCATTACCCTCTAAGGACAAAGGTTTGGGAGTTGGAGGGATGGATGAGTGGACTGGCTGCGCTGAGCAGAAAAAACTGAAACCAAAGCCTTGGGAGAGGGTTGGGGGAGGAGAAGGGAAGGGTTGCGGGAGGGAGTGTCACAGGAAGCCCAAACAGCTGTGGCTAGAGGCCCCGGGTGGCTCAGACCCAGGTGTGTGTCTGACCTAGAACCTGTACGAGCAGGTGGGTCTGGACCCCTCCGCCATCACACCCATTCAGGGAAATAGGCCCTTTCCTTCTAGTCTCCACAGAAGAAGGGGGTTTCATTTCAAGGGAAAATATCAGCTCCAAAGAACCCTATTTAGGGACCATCAGGCCGGAGGGAGGATGGGCAGCAAGGTGGGGGTTGAACCAGAGGAAGATACAGTGAAAGCATAAACATGGTGACTTTGAAGACCCCAGGCCCCTTCCTCATTCAGCTCGCAAATCCTGGGAGCCAGGCTTGCAAACAGGGAACCCCTCTCTGGGGAGAAAGACAGGGCCAGGAGGGAAACCTACAGACACAGATATAGGGGGTTCTGCCAAGGAGATGGCCAGGTCCCCATCATTGCAAGCTGCCCCCTACACACACACACACACACACGCACACACATGCACAAACACACAGGATCCTCAGAGCTGGGAGGGAAACCTCCAGGCTGAACATGGACTCAGAGACCAAAACAAGCAGAAGAAAGGAAATTGGAGAAAATGGGACTGATGCAGGAGAAATAACTTAATACATAATTAACACCCTCTGTGAGATAATAGAAGCGATTGCACCCATGAAATTCTAGCAGGGTGCTCTTCACAAAAGAAATACAATCGTAGCAGCATTTTAAAAATTTGGTTAAAGAGTGGGAAGATAAAGTTAAGAAAATCTCCCACAGACTGAAACAAAAAGACAATGACATGAGTGCCAGGCAAGAAAAGATACAAAAATCAATCGTATGGGTTGTAGAAGGAGATGTCACAGATAAAAAAGAAGAGGGAAACTTTTAAAAATATAAGAATATGAGAAAATGTTCCAGGATTAAAAGGCAAAGTTTGCACCATTAAAAAGGTTGCCCAAGTGCCCAGAAAGATGAATGAAAAAAGACTCACACCCAAGGCACACTGCCCAGAAACAAGAGAGCTCAGACACTAAGGGTGAGGTATGCAAACAAGAGTGGGGTTCTCCCTGGCTATACGAAGTGATGAGAACGTTTTTGGAGCAGTGCCTTCCAAATCCTGAGGGAAAATGGGGTGTGGCCCTGGAATTCTATAGCTAGGCAAATGATCAGTCAAGATTGAGGACAGAGTAAGGACTTTTTCTGACATGCAACTTTGCCTACTTTGCCTACTTGTCTACTGCACTCTTTCTCAGAAGACTACTGGAGGGTGTGTTCCACCAAAATGAGGGAGTAAACCAAGAAGAAGGAAGCCACGGGATGCAGGAACCAGGGGCTCCAGGATGGAAGATACGCAGAGACTCCAGGATGATGGCTGTATGCAGGATCAACAGTCCAGACCACCTGGGGTCAGAGGCTCAAGGGAAAATGAGAAAAAGAAACCAGAAGATGGCTTAGCACAGCTCATCACATTGTGGTTGGGTGGGGTTGGGGGGGGGCGGTCAGTGCCTGGGTGTTTCAGTGGTTAAGCAGCTGCCTTCAGCTCAGGTCATAATCTCAGGGTCTTGGGATCGAGCTCACATCAGCCTCTCTGCTCAGCAGAAAGCCTGCTTCTCCCTCTCCCTCTGCCCCTCCCCTCCACTCATATTCTCTCTCTCTAATAAATAAATAAATTCCTTAAAAAAACAAAACACAAAACCTCTGCAGGACACAGGAATGAACCATGATGGGTACACAGAAATCAAGCAAGCACACAAAACAATTGACTACTTTACGAAACACAACAAGTTGCGCAACAAATATTTAACCTAAAACTGTCTTAGAACAATATTAAAAAGACAGGAGAAGAGATATGCGTAGATGGGTGGAGAGGCTGTGTCTCTAAATCTACATTTTTAATTGTAAGAAATTAGGAGTAACATCTAAAATTGGAAAATAAAAGATAGTCATATAAGGTTGTTACTTATAGACACTCTGGTAATAAAAGCTACCAGGATTACATGGGGAATGGGAATCGGGACTGAGGAGGGGGCTGGGGAGAGGACTGCTGGTTTCATCATAAGCCTCTTATCCCATTGTGACTATTACTATATTATATAGGTATATATAGGTATACTATATAGGTATATATAGGTATACTATATACACCTATTACTTTAATGCAAATAAAACTCAAATAAGAAGAAGGCAACAGGAGGCTAGGTGCTCCTTGCCCACTTCCTAATTCTCTCCAGGGGTAGCCTGACCTCTCATTTGCTCTGCCTGTTGTTCAAAACCTAGACCCAAATCAAACCAAGGCACAGCTAAGACCAACTGAAAGACAAAACAGGCATAAAACCTTAACTGGTTCGTCCCTCCAATATTCTGAGCACCTACATGCTGGTATTACTCTGGCAGCCGGGTTCAAAGGCAAGTGATCCGGGCAAGCATGTCCTCACATGGGCTGGTCAGGTAGACATTAATGATATCACAGGTGTCCCCTGCTGAGACTCTGAGACAGGATCCCTCATGCCCTATTTCTAACTCTCAAAATAACAGTCTTGCAAAATGGGCAGCATGTTTGAAAGATATAGATAAATACTGGGGCTCAGTGAGGTTACATAACTACACAACTGATAAGCAGGGAAGTGGGAATCTGATCTCAGACCTCTCTGAGCTGAAGCCCATGACTTCCCCCTCTCTGTCACAACCAACACGTTTGGCATGTGCCAGAGGTTTTTTTTTTTTTTTTTAACTAAACATTCCTCCAAAACAAAACAAAACAAAACAAAAACTGTTACCATATATGTATGTCCTTACTAGATCTCTCCTATTATGAGGAGTTCCAAATGATTTAATTTTAAATAACATAATACTTTTGAGAAGACCTTGTGGCTCTTATAAACAGATTTTGAAGATCATTTTAAAAACAGTATAGTTCTTAGAACAAATTGAATGGGTTCAGCAAAGGAGCAGGATACAAAATCGATATGCAAAGCACTCAGTTGTGTTTCCATACACTAAAATCAATCTAAAAATAATGCCATTTGCAATAGCATCAAAAAGAACAGAATACTTAGGAATAAGCTTAACCAAAGAGGCAAAAAATCTATATGTTGAAAACTACAAAACATTTGCTGAAAGAGATTAAAGACACCGATAAATGAAAAGACATCCCATGTTCATGGATTGGAAGAGTTCATATTGTTAAGATAACAATACTACCCAAAGCAATCTCCAGATACAATGCAATCCCTACCAAAATCCCAACGATGTTTCTTGCAGAAATAGAAAACCCATGCCAAAATTCATATGGAATCTAAAGGGACAACAAATAGCCAAAATAATCTTGAAAAAGAAACACAAAGTTGGAGGTCAAACACTTTCTGATTTCGAGACTAACTAAAAAGCTATGGTAATTAACCAGTATGGTATTGGCCTAAATACAGATGCTGACCAATGGATGAGAATAGAGAGCCCCAAAATAAATCTTCACATTTATGGCCAAAGAGAAGAAGGGGAGGGGCAGAGGGAGAGAGAGAAAGAAAACCTTAAAGCAGGCTCCACGCCCAGCATGGAGCCTGACATAGGGCTTGATCTCACAACCCTGAGATCATGACCTGAGCCAAAATTATATGATCAAATGATTTTTAACAAAGGTGCCAAGACCATTCAATGGGGGAAAGGATAATATTCTTAACATGTGGTTCTGGGAAAACTGACTATCTGCATGCAGAAGAATGAAGTGGAACACTTACCATACACCACATACAAAAATTAACTCAAAATGGAACAAAGACGTAAAAGTAAGAGCTAAAACTACAAAATTCTTAAAAGAAAACATAGGGGCAAAATTTCACGACATTAGATTTGGCAATTGATTTCTCGAATATAATGCCAAAAATGCAGGCAACAAGAGAAAAAAATACTTCTAAATTAAAATCTTCTGTGTATCAAAGGACACCATCAATGGAGTAAAAAGGCTACCCACAAAAAGAGGGGAAATATTTGCAAATTAAATTTCTGATACGGGGTTAATACCAGAACATATTTTAAAAACTCTGCAATTCAACAAGGAAAATGTAGACAAAGGACTTAAATAAACACTTCTCCAAGGAAGATATACAAATAGCCAATGAGCACATAAGATGTTCAAACATCACTCATCATCAGGAAAATGCAAATCAAAACATGGCCAGATACCATCTCACACCCATTAGAATGGCTGTTATCAAAAACCCAGAAAACAACGAGTGTTGGCAAGGATGTGGAGAAATGTGAACCCGTGTGCACTGTTGGTGGAAATGTCAAACGAAATAGCTGCTATGGAAAACGGTACAGCAATTCCTTGAAAAATTAAACGTAGAACCGGCATACAACACAGCAGTTCCACTTCTGGGTATTTGCCCCAAAGAACTGAAAGCAGGGTCTCCAAGAGAAATTTGTCCACCCATGTTCACAGCAGCATTATTCACAACAGCCAAAAGGTAGAAGCAACTCAAGAATCCACCAACAGAAGACCAGATAAACACAATGTGGTATGTCAATACAATGGAATATTACTCAGCCTTAAAAAAGGACATTCTTTCTCAAATATGTGTGCACCGTGAAGATACACTCAGTGAAATAAACCAGTCACCAAAGAACAAATACTATACGATTCTACTTCTATGAGGTCCTTAGAGTAATTGAATTCATAGAGACAGGAAGTAAGACGATGGTTGCCTGCAGGTGTGGGGAGAGGATATAGGGATGTATAGTTTAATAGGGATGGAGCTCTGGTTTTACAAGATGAAAAAATTCTAGAGATGGAGGGTGGTGATGATTGCATTACACTGTGAATGTGCTTGATGCCACTGAAATGTACATTTTACAAGAAGTTAAAATGATAAATGTCATGTATATTTTACCACAATTTAAATTTTTTAAAAATCTCAGAAGAAGAAAACTAAGGTCCTGAATCCCAGACAACTAGAATTGTGAGCTCGTAGAACCGTAGGTTCTTGGGACCTTAGAATCCTAGAAATGCTCTTTTAAAATCTTAGAACCCTGGAGGCCAATCATCCTAATCGTGGAGGCAAATGATTTTAGAACTTCACAGGTCATTGTGGTTTTGAGGTGGAAAGGCTCTAAGTGGCCATCTAGAGCCTCAGCCCCTTGACCAATTCCCACCCCCACCCCACATCAAAAGGTCCCAGCTGAGAAGCTTCAGGACAGGAAGCCCACACCTGCTCCTACCTCCCCAGAAAACTCCCAGCATGGATTTCTCCTAGGGTTTGACAGCCCTGGACAAAAGGCAGGGTTACAGGGTCAGATACCTAGCCCTTGTGTTACTGAATATTTTTCCAAAAGGTTTCACAGGTACCTTCTGGCTACAAACAACTCTTTTATTTTTTTTTTATATTTTATTTACTTATTTGACAGAGATCACAAGTAGGCAGAGAGGCAGGCAGAGAGAGGGGGAAGCAGGCTCCCTGCTGAGCAAGGAGCCCGACACAGAGCTCGATCCCAGGACCTGGAGATCACGACCCGAGCTGAAGGCAGTGGCTTAACCCACTGAGCCACCCAGGTGCCCCAACAAACAACTCTTTTAAAGAGGAGGAAATATAGCCCAAAGTGATGTTTTTTGTAGTAGCCACTGAAATAAGTATTCAAAAATGATTACGACCATGGCTTCTTATTTTTAAAATGTTTCTTTGTAAAACCCACCATTTCAAAGCTAAAAAGACATTTTAGATGTTAGGATCCACCTGAAGTAAAATCATCTTGCACCCCTGTGTACCCATTTCTTTATTCCACCGTCCTTTTCCTTGGCTCTAATAAGTGCTGAGAACTGGGAACAGAGAGGTCCCGACACAGCCCCTTCTCCTGCCCTCTAGTGTGGGATAGACACAGGCAAGCAGTTTGGGATCTGTAGTGGGGGTGCACAATGTCCTACGGCAGATACAGCACTAGCTTTCCTTTCCCTGACCAGGAGTAAGGGAGGGGCTCTGAAATGGTGGATGAGAGATACAGGCATAGAACTGGGTATCAGGGATGAGTAGAATTCCCAGGCAGACAAGGTAAGTCCGTCCTCCTAGCACGCACCCCATGCAAGCAAAGGCTTGGAGGTAGAAAAATCCACCTGCTAGGTATCTGGGAATTGCTCAGAAGCCCAGGGCCGAGGAAGGAGGGTGGAAGCAGGCCTGGGAGGGACAGTTGGGATCAGACCCACAGGGGGCCCCAGCTATCAGGCAAAGGTCTGGACTTCACCCTGAACACAGCAGGGAAAGAATGAAGAGTGCTAAGGGGGGAGGAGCCACAGTTGGATCAATGAACGAAAAATTCTTTAGAATTCCAATATGACAACAGTCGTCTGGAAAGTGACTATTTTGAGAAGTTGGGACATTACCCAAGAAAGCCCCGCTCTGTCAGCTCAATGCTTCCCCTTCAGTGTTGTAGTTGTCAAACCAGCCCAGAATTAGCTCCAAACGGCCTTCGGTGAGTCTCAGATCTTCATTTGCATCGTGTACACTCGGAAAGGTGTGAAATTCATCTTCTTCTTAAGGGAAATCAAAAAAGCAAACCTATACACTTTAAAAAAAATCTGCTTTCTTTTTAAAACAAATTTCAAAGAACCAAATCCTAACTTTTAAATAACTGTAAAAAAAAAAAAAAAAAGGAAGACATCTTTGGATGAAATTAATAATAATAATTAAAGCTGCCATCAGCTTGGCATCTACTTTGTGCTGGGCATTAGATGCATTCATAAAACAGCCACAATAGAAATAGTAGCTGAATTTATTATACTTGTGTCCCGTGCCAGGCCCCATGCTGAGCCCAGATCTCCCCCTGCCTCATTGAGCTCTGTCAATATTAGATCTCTTTTACAGATGAGAAAACCGAGGCCAGTCTCTCCAGACCCACATGCTTAGTTAAGTAGGATCCCAACTGCAATGTCTTATGCAGTTCCTCACAATAGTTCCACAAAGAAAGTGCATTACCCCACTTGGTACCCCACTTGTAGATGATAACTCTGAGGCATAAGAGTAATGATTATCTCAAGGCCGCCCAGCAGCCTTGGCATGTGGACAGGCAGAGCTGGGAAGGGAGTCCACCTGCTGCTCCAAAGGCGGCTTCCTTCCCACTGGCTCCTCTCTCGTGTAAGAAATTTGATTTAATTTATAAGTGATAAGCAAAGAAGAATGCCTCCTGGGGGCTGGCGCTGTCCGCGGTGCTGAAGTGCAGGCATGCATGAAACCAACAGCATCCCTACCTCAGAGAAGGTGACCTTTGTGGGATATTGGTAATAAAGGAATAAACAATTACATACCAGGTCAGGTGGGGATAATGGATATGGAACAAATAAAGCTGGGTGAGCCCGACAGGAAGCTTCAGGGTGGGACAGCTGACCAATCCAGAGAATGTCTCTCTGAGACGGTGACATCTGAAAGCCAGGAACTAGGTAACCTCCAGGAAACCACATCCCTGCACTGGGTCTCAGTCTTCTCATCTGTAAAGTGGGGACAACGTTACAAAGAACCCAGGCTTCTTGTTGCAAGGGAGAAATAAGGAAACAACATGAAAGCACCTTTAAACTGGAAAGTGCTTTTAAACTGTAAATGGTCATCCAGAGGAAGTCATTATTGTTGTTAAGCCCTGAGACTTGGAAACGAAGCTTTGCGGCAAGACATGTTTTTTGAATATGAAATGTAGGGTGTTGGGCAAATTCTCCCATCTTGTCAGCAACTTACCCATCACTTTGTTTGGTTGGCCCTGTACTCCTGGTCATAAATTTGCTATTCAAAAAAGGCCAAGATTTTCTGGATACATAGGGGAAGTTTCCACATTAAAAAAAAAAAAACTTCTTAGGTATTAAAAAATAATAAAAATTTAAGAAAGAGCATAGACCTTGGATTATAATCCTGACTCCACTTTTATTTACTGTACAATCTTGGGCAAGCTTTTCACCAGACTGAGCTTGGCTTCTTCATCTGCAGAGACATTAACGGCAGACATCTCAAGGGGTTGTCTAGCTGTGTCATCCCATATAAGAGTGATTAACCCCCTCTAGCTCTTTAATTTCAAAATTAATTACAGTGAAATAAAACACAAAAGTCAGCTTCTTGGTCACACTGACCACATTGTAAGTGCTCAATACCCACATGAGGCAGGTGGCTACTGGTCTGGACAGCACTGGTCTAGGGCTTCTACTAGCCACCTGGGAGCTTGTAAGAAATGTAAAATCTCCAGCCCATCCCAGACCTGCCAAACTAGGATCCAGATTTGAACAAGACTCCCCCTCCAGGGGCTTCTCATGCACCTGAGGTCTGAGAAGGGCCAGCTGTGAGGATGATGCAAGAGACCAGGAGGGAAGACACCCCACTAAGCAGAGGCAGCTCGGTAAAACAGCAGCAGTGGGACAGAGCGGTTTCCACACCCTCTTTAAGTGGTGATCACAATCTCCAAACCAAACCAGACACAGAGCTTCTGATAAAGTCTGTGCCAAGTCCAGGTGCAGGAGGCAGGCGGGGGAAGATGTGGACAGGGAAATGGTGGGATCTTCCAGACATTTCAGAAGTTTGTGTGCACACGGGGACAGAATATTTCATTGCTGTGCTAGCCAGGATGTTCTGGCTGTTGACTATTCCTGTTTTGGAATGAAGTCCAGCGTGGAAATGACATTTAAAAAAAACCCACAGGCTTATTTCACATCCGAACACATCTCTCCACGTTGGTAGGGAAAAAAAAAAAAAGAAGAAGAAGAAGAAGAAAAAGCACACCAGCAAGAAAATCTTGCTTTCCCAACTCTTGAAGGATCAAGCCAGTATTTCTCTACCAACCAACCATTTCCTCCAATGGTTCCACAGCCTCGAATAAGCACTAACAAGAGAAGATGCCCTACAGGGTGAAGAGGACGGTCATGGAGGGAAGCCCAGCAAAGGCTCTGAGCCCATGTGGTTATTAATACGACATCCCTCCGCTACACAACCACCAGCCTGGGGGCATCCACCGTACAGATGGGGACCTGAGACCCAGGGCAGGTAAGTCACCTGCCCATGGTCTCACACGTGGGAGGCAGGTGAGCTCTGAGTTAAACCTAGATGGGTCTAACTTGGTCACAGGCTACCATTTCACCTTGTCTCCATCATGCCATGGTGTTTCCTTATGTATATGTCTCTCTAGCAAAAGTCTTGTTTGTTTTGCTACCCACTATATCCTCGGCACCTAGCACAGGGTCTAGGACAAGACAGGTCCTTGATAAATGTTTGCAGAGTAAGTGAATGAATGCAAACCAATGGCAAGGCAGAGCTCCAGCTTCAGACCTTTGGTTAGCCTGCCCCTTCGAGCTGGAAGACCTGAACCCACCCTTCATTTGAGCAAACATTGCCCAAATGTCAATGTCTCCCTCAAGTGCCACTTCTACATGAAGCCACCTGACCTTCCTTACTTGGTTCCCATTCCCCCATCCGGTCTCTGCTTCCCCCACTCACTCGCTCAAGCCCTCCATGGCAATCCAACTGGGTGCCTGTCCGGGGGTCCTCAAAGGTGTCACCAGCACCGCTGACTCAGAGCTGTTGCCTCTGCCCAGCATGTCCTCCCTAACTGGCTCCCCCCGTTCAGGTCTTTGCTCAAATGTCACCTCATCAGAAGGTCCTGTCTTGACCCCTTATCCTGATTGTCCAACACCCTAGAGTTCTCTTTGTCCTTGGCCCACCTTCTGTTTATGCACTACTGCACCCCCAGTGCCCAGAACCATGCCCAGCACCATAGCAAGTGCCCAGCAAACATACATTGAGTAAACAATCAAGTACAAACTGGAAACAATTATTATTAATAATCATGATGATGCCTACTTCAGGGCAGGCTTAAAACCAAATTAGAAGTGAGACACTAGGCAGCAAAGATATATAAGATGGCATCAAGCGAATGGGGTGGGTGCGTTCCAGGGACCTTCAGGGAAGAATGGAGGTGTTGATTAATTTTAGACTGAGTTAAGTCAGATGCATATTAAAAATTTATGAGTAACTACTAAACAAATTGAAAAAGAATGTAAAATTTCCAAACCAGTAGAGGGGAAAAAAAGGAACTTCAATCAATCCAAAGGGAGGTAAGCACACAGTGAATGCCAGAAATGGACAGAAACGGTTTAATATTGGGAAACGTCAAACGAATATTCCCTGTTATTGTCCAAATACAAAAATCTTTACCAAGATAGTCCTGCATAGCAACAACAGGGGCACAATCTGGTCTTCAAGACACTCACAGCCGAATGAGATAGACACCCAACACGACACACGGGATAGATCAGTCAGAGGGACTTACACATTTCCTTCCCCCAAATGCAAAAGCCATTTGTCAAATGCGTCTCCCTTTTCACTTTGGCCCCCAGGAAGCTCAGACTCTGATTTCCAGTTCACAGGGTCCAGGTAGCCCGGGGCCTTCCATCTGAACTACTCTTAATTTCTTTCTTTTCTTTTTTTAAATGTTGGCTTTTCATTTTTCCTTTACATTCTACCATTTTATTATTCTTATTCTTTTTATAAAGCACCTCAAATGTTCCAGCACAAAATGGGATATAGATAAGCAAGAAAAAAATCCTCCAAAATAACAAAATAAAACAAAGGAAGAACTTTCAGAGAGCCCAGGCCTTTCAGAGATAGGCATCTGAACCTTGTGTAAACATAAATTTTGTTGTTTTGTTTTTGTTTTTAAAGATTTCATTTATTTATTTGACAGACAGAGATCTTAAGTAGGCAGAGAGGCAGGCAGAGAGAGGGGGAAGCAGGCTCCCCACTGAGCAGAGAGCCCGATGCAGGACTCGATCCCAGGACCCTGGGATCATGACCTGAGCCGAAGGCAGAGGCCTTAACCCACTGAGCCACCCAGACGCCCCTGTTGTTTTTGTTTTTAACTTAAGGCAGAAATTTTTAGGATGATAATCTTGCAAAACGTGTTTGAAACACTCACACAAAAATACACACGCCAGTGGGTCTCATTCATCTCCAAAATCATTCTGTTGTAAATAAATAATTAGTACTTGGCGCCTGGATGGCTCAGCTGGTTGAGCATCTGACTCTAAATTTTGGCTCAAGTCATGATCTCAGGGTCGTGAGATAATATCAGCCCAGAGTCTGCTTGAGATTCCCTCTCTCCCTCTCCCTCCTCCTCTGCCCCTCCCTTGCTCTCTTTCCCTCTCTCTAAAATAAATAAATAAATAAAATCTTTTTTTTTAAAGGGTAATTAGCACTTAAACACACCTTTCAAGAGGCGTACACATTAATGTGAAGCTCCCGTAATTACAGCTCGTCAAAGTCACTGGACCACAACTTAGAATCTAGACTTTTTTTTCCATCTTTATTAGAAAGTAATTTTCTCTCCTTTAGCCCCTGAAACACACTTTGGCTGTGTGAAGAATTTGTTTATGAATGTAGAAATTTAATTTTTTAAGTGAACACTCAATCTCGGCAGTACCGTTCACCCATTGGTCACTTACACCTAGGCGAGCACCTGCTCATCTCGTTGGCCCCTGTGCTACCTGCAACCAAAATCCTTGAGTGCCGACCAGCTCCTGAGCAGAAAGTTGCCAGCAATGACATGAGGACCGAAGTCCAAGAAAATTTTTGTATTAAATACTCCATCTCAAGTCTTTGCGAGAATTGCACGTTTCTGGAAAGGTCTGAATCAGGCCGTGGTGTCCAACTAACGAGCCAATGAACCAGGACCCACTTTAGATCCCACTGGACATACTCAGTGAGGACCATGGCAAGATCTTAAAAAAATAAAAAAACACAAAAAGCAAAAAGAGTTGGCTGAACATTTTGATTGACGTGACCGCCTTATACAAATTTCTCTCCTCGTGGGGTGCCTGCCTCACGCCAGGCCAGCAATCCCTGGCACCCTCCAAACGTACCTCCCAGCAGCAAATGCTGTTGCTGTCGCCTCCAAACTGCAGCCAAAGCCTGCCCCGAGCTCTGTGTCCACAGCCGCCCCCAGGGCCAGTCCCAGCTCCCCGCACCTGTGCAGCCTCTCCCAGTACTGAGTCCTCCCTGCCTGCCACAGCCCAGCTCTACCCAGCAGCCAAAGGAGACTTTCGAAACACTGAGTCAGACTGTATCCCTCTCCCGCCTCAGCCCCATTGGCCTCCTTAACAATTTGGGGCACCTGGGTGGCTCAGTGGGTTAAAGCCTCTGCCTTCAGCTCAGGCCATAATCCCAGGGTCCTGGGATCAAGCCACGCATCGGGCTCTCTGTTCAGAAGGGAGCCTGTTTCCTCCCCCCTTCTCTCTGTGCCTGCCTCTCTGCCTACTTGTGATCTCTGACTGTCAAATAAACAAATAAAATCTTAAAAAAGAAATAAAATATAATCCACCTCCTCATTCTAGGAGCAGGCTGCTGGTCAGCAGGCCTGGGCCTCCGTGCCCGCTGGGCTCAGTCTCGTGGCCCTTCCAGGGCCACCTTGTGTCAGATAAACCCCTGCCCCAGTCACTATCACCTCCCCTGTTTGTTCACCTGATTTACTGATCTAATCGCCAAAACGATCCTATTTACTTCATCTTTATAACCTGCCCTGCATCTGTCCCCAGGCCCCTCGGGCAGGGACTGCACCTGTTGTGGTCATCCCTGAGCCTGAGCCTCCAACACCGAACCGGAGAACACAGGGGGCTCCTAAGACATGTATGGACTGGGGTAAGCGTGGAGCCCTCCCCTGTCCTCCCACGGTCACAGCCCAGCAGGAGAGGCAGACCCTCACTGACCCACCGAGGGCCGAGAGGCCAGGAAGAATGGGGACCTGGGGCACCAGAAGGATCTTAGGTAACACACGGTCCACACGTCACGCTTTCTGGCATTTGGACACTCAGTGGGGTGAAAGCGAGGTCCGCTGGCGGGTGAGGGGCTGAGCCAGAAGTGGGCCCCGGGAAACCTGACTTCGGTGCTCCGTGCCCTGCTCCAGCGAAGAGGCTGCGGTCCTGACCGCGGATCGGGGTGAGGCCTGTCCCTGCAGAGCCTGAGCTGCTTACAGCCTTGGGGAAGTCGGCCGGCCACAGCCAAGAGCCCCCCCTCTGCCCCGACCCCGGGCTGCCTGACAGTGGGAAGGAAGGCTCTGTGGCCTGGAGAGCACGCTGGCAAGGGCTGGGGGAAGCCAGCTACTGTCTTGTTCTCCACGAATGGGGCCAGCCAGGTACTGTCTCTGCACCTGGTACCGAAAATAGGGGATGCCCCCCCACGCCACGCCACGCCACGGCACAGCAGGGGTCAGGAGGCATGGTGCATGGCAAGTACAGAGCATGAAGCATTGTAAGTGGGGTGAGGTCACGGTCAAGTGTGGTGAGACAAGGAGGGAACCATGGGGGTCAGAAAGTTACAGCAAAAAGGAATAAGACAAAAGCAGGGCCTCGCACACGCTGCTGGGGACAGAGCGGAAGGTGACAGAGAGGGGAGAAGTGGTTGAGGGGGTGGTCGCCTCTGGCCGCAGTGAAGACAGTCATTCCCCACAAACTCTAACAATCCCTGTGCCTCCAGCTCCTGAGTTGGGGGGGCCAGCGCCCTGCCCCTTTCCAGAGCCCCGCACCGCCCCCCCCAAGCCCACTCCACGGGCTCCTGGACTGCGTCACAGACAGGCCAAAGGACCGTGGGCGGCCCCGTTTCTGCAGCCCTCGGGCCTCAGCGCGGGAGCAGGTGCGGCAAGAACCAGACCCCACCTCGGAGCGACGTCTCCATTGCCCTCCCCCTCCCTCCCTCCCTCCCCGATTTTAATTAAGGGTTTACTTGCAGAAGACCCGGCTCTATTTAACTAAATCCTCGGACCCCTTTTATATTGTCTTATACATCGCTTCATGCTAGGGCACCAGTAAAAAGTTAATTATAACTTCCAAATACTCCATTACCGGGCCCTCATCTTCCTCCCCCTGCCTGATTCCGCGGAGGGGAAGGCGCCACTTAATTAAGTGGCGTGCCGCTCCCGCTTCGCTTCACGGCCTCGCCATGCGTTATTCAACAAACACCCTCCCGCTGAGCACTCTCGGGGCCACGCAGGGCCCTGCGGTCAGCACAGGCCACCATCTCCACCCTCCAGGGGCTCACAGGATCCTACAGGAGGAAGGCGAGCCTGGCGGGGTGCCTATCGCCGCTCAGCAAGTGACAGACGCAGTGGAGGGGACAAGCAGCAGCCGCAGAGTCAGAATAACGATGACAGCGGACGCCAGACTCTGAGGGGAGGGAGAGGGCAGAGGAGCTGTGGATGGGGGCCGATGGCAACAGGTCACAGGTTTGGGACAGAATGAGCCTGAAATCCCGGTGACCAGCCAGGAGGAGGTATCTTAGGAAGACTGAACAATATGTCAGCTGATCTCAAAGAGAAAGCTGACTGCGGAGAGAGGGGGAGGTGTCTGCGTGTCTGGGTTGGAGCAAGTGCTGGGGGCCCTTGATGGTCACCTGGAAAGACCGAGTTTGACCCCCCAGGGGGAGCCCCCTTCAGCGGGCCGGAACAAAACAAGGAACACAGGGGATGGATGTGGACCAGTGCCGAGAGGACGGTGGTGTGGGAACCACGGAAGGCAAACCCGAGTTAGACGGGGCGACGTCCAGCCCCACCGAGAAGCAAGGAGAGGAGAGAAGAGGTGAGGACAAGCCACCAGTGGCCTCCGGGCTGTCACTCTCGGGGCCCGTGCAGGGGTCTGAGGTGGTGGGAGCTGGGGGGCGGGGGCGGGGGTACAGAGGCTGCAGACCTCTCCTGGTGGGGGCCTGAGGAGGCCAGCCCGGCACCCGCTGGTCACAGACAGCGAACCTGGTGGCGCTCTGCAAATCAGCTCATACACTCACAGTTCTCGCTCGACAGCATGGCCAGCACTCAGAGCCCACAGCCTGGTGTCCTCGCCTGGGGTCAGATGTGCGTGGCGTCGACCCCTTGGGCCAGCTGGCATCCTGGGAGGTGGGTGCTTCTGGGGCTCAGCCTCTCCTCCTGCCCTCAGCAGCCCCGGCCTCCAAGGGGGACCCCACACGCCTACCTGGAACACCTGGCCCCCCCTTGCTTGGGTCCAGATCCCTGCTGGCCTTAGCTCCTGGCCTCATCATGGAGATCCCAACTCAACCTCCGACCCTGGGTCTTCTCAGACCCACCCCAAGTTCCATGCTGCAGCAACCTGCCCTCCTCAGAGCCCCCTCTTGCTGCTGGCCCCCCCCCGACCATGGCAACTGGTTGTGTATGCGGGCTGGGTACGCAGTGACGGGCTCACAGTGCACCAGCACGCCCCTCACTCCTGGCCATCCCAAGCCCACAGCCTCTGTCCCAGACCTCCCGGGGTCGAGTGCTGGCTGTTGCTGGGAATGAGGTCCAGCCCTGCCCTCCAGGGGCTGACGGCCTAGGTGGGGTACAGGGCATGAAGACACAGATAATTCCCAGCCATGAGCTGAGGGCCGCCCCCAGGGCCTGAATGGGGAGCTCTGAGTACACAGAGGGAAGGAAACCAGTGTCGCCCAACGGGGCGGGGCAGGATTCCGTGGGCTGGAGGAGGAGGCAGGTTCCCCACTGGGAGGAGAGCATGAGCCAAGGCCCAGAGTGGAGAACAGGGACTGCAGTCAGCCAGTGTGGCTCGGGTGACACTGGGGTCATTAGCTGTGGAGCAGCAAGGAGCTTCTGGCACATTCTTTTCCATTTTCAGCAAGTTTCGTTGTCCCTTTTGCTCCCTATGGCTAAGAAGCCTGTCTCTAGCAATGTTTTAGCTGTCACTAGAACATTTATGAATCAAGCTGGCATTTCTATTTCGTGAATATATTTCATGAACATATTTGGGATATTAACGACCAATGGGAAAGATATTAACCGTGTTCTCAGGAGAACCGTCACTCCCCCAACCACGCCCCCGTCACCAAACTCAGACCCAGAAAGAACCCTGTAAAGGGGCAGAACGTGGTCACCGCTCACGGCCAAGCCCAGAGCAATGCACCTGTCAGCAAATTCAAGTCGGCTCGAATTTAGACACCCCCAGCCGGGTGCCTAATCTTGACTTATAAAGAAGGCCTGTACTAATTTCTTAAATCTCCTCTTGTCTGTCTGGAGGTGGCCCCCGGAATATGATTTTAAATGCTTTCCATGACGTCCCTGAACAGGGAAGAAGCCGGCTGTGAATCTCAAATCCGTAACCTTCTTAACTGAGGAGAAAAGCCTGGGTGAGAGGCGGGCGGGCCTCTGCTGGCCTTGGGAAGGGCTCCAGGGGACCTCCTGAGCGGCTGCAGGACACCAGGACTGGCCTGAGGCCAGTGCTGCCCTTACGCCACCCTAGGACACACTCTGCACCAGATATCGGAGAGGCCAAGATTTCTTTAAAAAAGTAAGATTTGGGGACACCTGGGTGGCTCAGTTGGTTAAACATCTGCCTTTGGTTCAGGTCGTGATCCCAGGATTGAGTCCCGCATCGGGGTCCCTGCTCGGTGGGAAGTCTGCTTCTCCCTCTGCCTGCTGCTCCCCTCTCAAATAAATAAACTATATATATTTTTTTTTAAATAAGATTTTACTGTTGCCTTTACATGATGCCACCAGAATAACACATGCTCCCTACAGAAAATCGAGGTGGAGAAGAGAGAAAACCATAAAGAAGAAAATCCCCCAAGATCCTCCCACGCAGACATCGGTTCTGGAACATTCCAGAGACTTTGCCCTCACTGGTCTCCTTGCTTCCACTCTAACTCCACAATCCAGGCCTTCAAACACCTTTTTAAAGATCACTCCGAGCCATGGGCTTCCCGCAAATCCCCACTGCACATAGAGTCAACCCCAAACCCCGGTCCCCGGCCCTATAGGTCCCACAGGCCTATGCGAACACGAGCCTGCCTCCCCAGAGGCACCATGTCCCCATCACCAGAATATGAGTGTGCCCTGCTTCTCCCGCCCCACTGTCACCCCAGTGCCTGCGACACACGTGGCCGAGACGGACTCCTTCCGGTCTTTTCTCCAGGTGTGTGTGTGTGTGTGTCTCAACTGTGAACATAGCTGAGATCATACATCAAGATTTCTCGGAAATTCCACACCTTTTTGCACACAAACTGTTCTAGGCCTTCTCCCCGCTGCCCAGCCTCAGGACCTCATGATCAGATGTGCCCCACGTCCTGGGGGACCCACCCATGACCCCTGACTCTACCCCAAGGCAAGGCCTGATCTGGCAAACGTCAGCTCCTGGAGGCAAGAGCATGATGTCTGCAACACTTCACAGTTTATAAAACTCGGTCAATTCCTCCAGCCCAACGGAGCCTGCAAACAGCCTCCCTCTTTGGAGGTGGCAAGGAGAGTCTGACCACCCATCTCTAAAATAAGGCCACCGAGGCTCAGAGTGGTCACGTGGCTTCTGTAACTAGCGGGGCAGGAAGCAGACCCAGGACGTTTGGTCCCAGATAGCAAAGTCTTCCTGTTTACGTGGGGTCCGAGATTTCACTCTAAGAGGAGCAAGAAAGGAGATACGGGTTAGCAAGAGCCCGGCTCTGGAGTCCAGCGGCCTGGCCTGGAATCCTAGCTCTGCCCCTTCCTATCTGTGTGGCCTCGGGCGAGTCACTTCACTTCTCTGGGCCTCAGTTTTCTCCTCTGCAAAATGGGGATGACGACAGCTCCCGCTTCATTCTGTTGTCAGGATTCAGTGATTTGACCGCACATACCAAGGGCATATTATCACATATTATCACTCTTGAAACACTAGCTATCTACAGATGCACCCGTGTCCGATGGATGAAGCTACACGGGCCGATGAGTGCACCACCCGCCTCTCAGCCATGACCACCACCCCCAGGGGACCTGAACTGTCAGCCCCCAGGGGATGAGTCTCGTACAACAAGCAGGTTCCCAAAAAGCCAGCTGCAAATGGACTTCTAGAAGCTGCTTCCATTTAAACATTCACTCATGTGCACATTCCTTGCCACTCAGTTGAGTAGCAAAGGGCTCCTCGTTCCTGGGCCTAAAGCCCCCCCAACCCCACCAACCCCACTTGAATGCATCAGCAAACACTTCTGAGACAGCCAAGGGGAGAAACCTGGGGAAAAGGAACTTTTTCTAAAAGGAAGACCCCCTCTGTAAGCTCACACCCCCCGCCCAGCAACAACTCAGGCAAATAAGTCAAGGCAGCTTCACGTGCGAATTAGGAAGACCCCCAAATGCCCATGGTTGTTCTGACTTCTGTGAAGGGGCAGGTAGAACGACGTTGCTGAAATGCCCACCTCACCGTGCCACCTCCCTGAGCCCCCAGTGATCCTGAGGCTCCGAGCCGTGGTCACTCAGGCCTCTCTTCCAGGACCCTCACCCCCAAAGTCCCAAAGCCCCTTACACGGGCCACAGCACACAGCCGCTCCTCTCCAGTGTCCGCCAGCACGTCTGGCCTCCCCTGTCCCCTCGGCCTGAAACAGCCCCCTTTCCCTGCACCAGCAGCACGTGGCCCACCTGGTTGGGTCATCTGTCCACTCCCAGGGCTCGTCGGAAACCGGCCCCACCCTGGAGAACCTCAGCGTGAGAACCTCGGGCCGGCATCCTCTGCTGCGTCTTCAGGACACAAACGACACCGTCCCCAAGTTCACCCAGTTCCCAAAAGTCACATATGCTGGGACACACAGCTGTGTGTCTGCCCCCGGCATCGCCATTCCAGAGAGGCATTCGTTCATTCACCCATTCATTCATTCATTCATTCATGCAAGTGGACAGAAACAATAAAGTGACACATGGTGTCTGGCCTGCGGTGGGAGACTGGTGTCTGCCTCGGACACACACCCTTGGCTCAGCCAAGAGCAGCCTCACAGCTGTGGAGACCCACAGCAAGGGGGACGAGAAGCCAGCGAGGACCCCCTCCTAGGGGGCGGCCAGGGCCAGCAGACAGCACGGGGCGGGGTAGAAGCCAGCGGCCGACCCACCCTGCAGGAGCTCTCTCCCACCCTGGCCTCCCCACGGTGCAGCCCAAATGGGGCATTTGGACAGAAATTCCCATTCCAAAAATCAATATTTAAAGCTCCAAGCCTGCCAAGTGGAGGGGAAGGCCTTGCTTGTAAATATTTGTCTCGACTGGTAGAGTCAGGCCTCTCTCCCTGCAGCTTCCCGGGGTCGCTCCTGGCCCTCGGCTCTCGGAGCTCCCAGCCAACAGCCAGCGGCGCGGCAGGAAGGCCCCAGGGGGTAGGACCCGCCAGCAGCCCAGGGAGCAGGGCTGGGCCGTCTCTGCACCCACACCTCCAAGCTAGGCTGCCCGGGGGCTCTCCATCTGTCCCCCAGGCCGTGGCAGAGACAACCTGCTCTGAGGTTTCTCCGGATTCCGGGCAAGCAGCTTTTCCCAGGGGCGCTCCATATTTATGCCTTTTTTGTTTGGGAAGAAAGCAAAAAGCTGAAGACAAATCCCTGAGGGCATGCTTATAAATCCGCCCACCAGCGCCCACCGCGGGGACGGCGCTCCAGCGCCCTCCCCACAGCTGTGCCAGGGAGGGGATGGCACGGGCGCCTCGGGGACAGCTGTCGCAAGGGCAGTGGGCGGTACAGTCAGCTGAGTGCCATTCCCAGAGAGGCATTCATTCATTCCCCCATTCATTCATTCATTCATTCACACACCGATTATTTACTGAACACCTACCTGTACCAGGCACCAGGGGCCGGACGTGCCAGGGGGCATAAAGAGACCCGGGCAAAATCCCTCCGGGAGGGCGTCTCCCGGGACAAAAGAATCGCACACACAAATCACGGCTGAGACAAGGGCTGGGGAAGGAGACGTGGAGGTGTGACAGAGAGCGGGAGGTCAGGGAGGCCTGGGGAGCAGAGCAAGGCCACCTCCTACCCAGCACCTACCAAGCCACTCGTTGAACTTCTTGACCTCGCTCGGGAGCCCCAGCTCTGTGAAGTCGCCGGCGTGGATGAGCACGTCGCCGTACGGCATCTGGATGGGGTCGGTCCTCGAGTGGGTGTCCGACACACACACGAAGCGGGTGTAGCCGGGGGGCTTGGGGGCATCGTGAGGCACAGGGTCCACCCTGGGGGAAGAGAAGACACCGCAGGTGGGGTGTGTCCAGCCCAGGGCCGAAGCTGCCGTCCACGGCCCCGTCCACGGCCCCGTCCGCTCGGACCACACCCAGCCCAAACACGGACAGTGTGCCTGGCCTTCCCAATGGGCCCTCGGGGGTTCAAGTCCTGACTCTCCTGCTCGCTAGCCTGGCAAAACTGTGTGTTCCCCCTGGGCCTCAGTTTCCCTTCTGTAACACGGAGCCCTCGGAGGGTCGAAGGCGGTAAGGAGTGGGGAGCACTGGTAGGCTCGGTGTGATTGTGACAGCTGACCCGCTGTCTGGCCAGCGCTAACCCTCTCCCCCATCCCCCGCTGTGGGGCCTTTTTAGATGCTTTTTCCTGCTTGCTCCCTTCCCATGAGATTTCACCACCACAGATGCATATATATGTGTTCATGCTGTATCTGGGCTTTATAATAAGAAAAATAAGCTTCTTCTTCACCCCCTAAGAACCAGTTTCACCCCCATCAGCCATCAGCCATCAGTCACACCAAGAATGCAAAGGCCACAGTCTCTGGTCCTGGCGAAAGAGTTGTCTCCCCTCAGGGCCCCTAGGAACACATGGTGTCCAGGGAGAGCCGGTGGGAAAGTGGGGATTTCACGGGAGCATAGGAAACCCAGGCAGTTTTTCTAAACTCTTTAAAACAAGGGCTTTCCAGCGGCGCCTGGGAGGCTCAGGTGGTTAAGCGTCTGACTTTAGCTCGGGTTGTGATCTCGGGGTCCTGGGATCGAGCCTTAGCAGGGAGTCTGCTTGTCCCTCTCCCTTCACCCCTCCCCCAGCTCATGCTCTCTCTCTCTTCCTCTCTCTCTTCCAAATAAATAAATAAAATCTTTAAAAACAAAACAAAAACAAGAGCTTTCCAGGGGTGTGTAGGAAAAGGGCGCTGGAATCAGAAGACCAGGCTTCGAATGCCAGCTCGGCCCCTTATCACCAATGTGTGACCTTCAGCTTGGCCTTGCTTTGCTTGACCGTAAAATCGAGCTACGTCACTAAGCAAAAATTATCAGAAAATTAAAACAGCTGCAGAGATGTAACTTCCTGTTCCGGGAAGCCCGTCATAGCCCCCTGGTTCCGCAGACGACGACGACGACGACGGTGAGCGAGTGGCCCCCAGCGTCCCGGGGAATAAAGGCAGACTGTGGGACACGAACCCAGCTCTGTGCTCCCAGTTCAGTGCTCCCCCCACCACATTCAGCCTCCTCAGCTGAATGATTCTGCCAGGCTCAAAACTCTTAAAAACAACGCAATGACATTTCAACGAGCAGCTCTCTCCAAATGAGTATGCCGCTCGAGGAGTTGTGTTTAAATCTAATTATGCGGCAAACCAAAAGCGGTACCATATCAGTTACATAAATACTTTTAAAGACATCTTTCTAATTATCCTTTTTTTTTTTTCAGACAATATACTTCGAAGAAATTTAATTAACACCTTACGAGAGACGTGGGTTCGGCATGCTAATGTGCAAGGGAGCATTAGCAGGCTCTATCCACCCCAGTCGGAGGCACTGAGCCAGCCTCTCTGCAGGGCATCACGGTGCCAGGGCGGGAGGGAGCCCCCTTGGTGCTTGAGGGGCGTGGTCAAGCCGACTTAAACCCCAGCAGGTCCGAGCACAGTGTGACCAAGGAGAAGAGGAAGATTCCGAGTCCCAGTCCGATGGCAACCAGCAAGAAGGCACTAGGGACTCTTCCTCTTCCCTCCGCATCCAATCACCCATCCATCCATCCATCCATCCACCCGTCCGTCTGTCCATCCACCCGTCCGTCCATCTATCCATTCATTCAGCCCAGCACATTCTGCCCACCCACTGCGGGCCGGCCCTGAGCTCAATGCTGGGGCCACAGGGACTCACCAAGACTGATCCCAGGCCAAGAGACCCCAGACTGATGGTGGAGACAGACTTGGCTGGCCAGCTTTGATGGGACAACAGAGAAGCTGGGGGCCAGAGAGGGCTCTAACCCAGCAAGGGGCTCCCTAGAAGCTTCCAGGAGGGGGTAAGACTTGAGCTGGTCTGGGAGCTAAAATCTCCCCTGCCACCGCTCTGTCCTCTGAGTCCCTTCCCTCCTCTCTCCCCTCCCCCACCCCAACCCTCTGACAGACAGTCTGGCAGGTGGCCGGCCTGTGGATCACCGGTACATTCTGCAGCCCCGGCACAGCTGACTGGACCAAGGGTGGCCGATCACTGCTGGGCTCTCGTCCAGGCACAGGAACATGAGTGAGCCAATCAGATTCACTCATTCATTTATTATTCACCCCTACACATACTGAGGTTGTGGGCGTGTCCCAAGATGACAGAGGCCAAGTCAAAGAGACAAGAGAGATGAAGAAGGGAGAGACAGGGAGCGAGATGCCACCACCAGAGCCACCTCTGGTCCCAACGAGCTCTCTTCCCCTGAGCCCCTCAGCAAGGCACCTGAGCCAGCCTCAGCCCCGTCCACCACCAGCCAGCCAAGAACAGCGGGAATTCCGAGGGCCCCAGTCGGGCTGGCCTACTGCGGGAGCCCGGGCTCCTTAATTAACTGCATGCTTATTTCCCTCCACCCCGAGGCTACCAAGCTCAGCGAGGATGCAAACCTAATAATCCCCGAGAAAAAAATAAAGACTTACTTCCCTGCACCGTCCTCTAGCTGTCTGGCTTGTAGCAAATGCTCAACCTTGAAGTAACAGTAATGAGGTGCGCGCTTGACGCCTCTCCCAGATCGAGAGCTGGTCATCTGCTAAGCACAGGACACGTACTTGCTCTCCTCACGTTCACGATGACTGTGTGGGCAGGGTAGTCTGTGTGTGCCCATTTTACAGACAAGGACACCGAGGCTCAGAAAACACTTGCCCAGGATCTCAGCCCTGGAGGGCAGTGGAGATGCAGTTTTGAAGCTGGTTTTTTTGTTCCAGAACTCACACCAAGCTGGACTATTTCCAGGCCCAGCTCATTTCATTCAGTCAATCTGTGGACAAATGCGTATTGGGTGCCTCGCGAAAGCCAGGCACCTGGTAGGCACAAGGGCTATACCTGTGGAGAAGATACCCACAGAGGTCACCTCATGGAGCTCCCAGAAACCCAGACTGGAAATTCAGAAGTGAGGAAAAGGACAAGCAGAGTGCAAGATACAGAGAAAGAGAGAAAGAGAGGGAGCGTAACAGAAAGTGGAACACCTTGACAGCATAATTTGACCCCTAGATCCAGCTATACCTGAAGCTGGAAAACATGGATTTTTCTCACTAACTAGGTGAGCCAGTAAACTCTCTTTTATCCTTAAGACAATTTACCTTAAGTTTCTGACACTTGTAATGCCAAATGCTGGCTAACACCTGAGTCACAGCAGCCCTGGGGAGTTACTGAGGTTGGAAACGCTAGTCCCGTATCCAAGGCCCCAGCTAGCAAGTTAAAGAGTAGATTCGAACCTGGGTCTTCACAACAGGAATTTGGGCATCTAACCTCAACACCTTCTGTGCCAAGAGAAAACAAGGTAAAATGGTTATTTTCCAATGACATTCTGTAGGGGCCAGAGACAAGGTGACAGCTGAGGCTCTCTCTCCAAGACCTGAAACCTGTCGCCTCCTCTCCCCCGCATAACAAAGGACATACCCACAGGGATCATGGTGGCAGGAAGGGTGCAGAAGAGAGAACATGGCCTCGGGGACCAAGACATAGGCCAGCACCCCAGCTGGGCCACTTCCTGGCTGTGCCCTGGACCCTCCCCTGCCACAGGCAAGCTCTGTAAGGTGGGGACAGCCTGCTCACTCTGGGAGAAGGTGTGAGTGCTCAAAGGCTGGATGTGAGTGCCCCCCTGCAGCCGCTTCCTGGGCCCGGGGCCCACTTCTCGGGGCTCCTTCTCCCGTGAGCCAGTGGCTCCCTGGAAGTGCAGGAACTCGCAAGGACATCAGAAGGAAAGGCCGCCCCCTCCAACATCTCTGTTTCTGGCGCAATGGGGAGCTCTGAAGGATGGAGGGTAGCGGGGGGCAGAGGACCCCTCCCTTCAGTGAGGTTCTAACTATATGTCCAGACACGTGCATGGGCATCCTCCATGGTGTTTCCGAGTGGGAGAGCCTGCCAGTCCCTGCCCCTCATTCGACAGTAGGGAAACTAGACCCAGAGGAGTGACGGTGACTGGTTAGTTGGCTCAGTGTCACGCAAATCCCCCCTGCTCTTTCCACGAGGCCCTTCTTCTGAGGTGAGCCCTACCGTGCTGCCCTCCTGAGTCCCGTGCCCGCCCTTCCTTCCCACCTCTGGGCCTTTGCTTTTGCGGGTCCTTCAAGCCCAAGGGTTATGCTGCTGCCGCCAGGAAGCCCTCCCGGATCTCCCTGACTCTTCCGGGGCCATACATACATAGTCCTGCCTTATCCTCATTCCCTCTTCTTTCTTCTTCCCATGGGTCTACTGGGGTAGGCTCCAGGGCCCAGCCCCATGCTGGTGGCAGGGAGGGACCCTAGAGGTGGGGCCGGCTTCGAGGGAAGGGGCGACCTTGTCTGTCAAACCATCAGAGAGCCTTCCCAAGGAAGTGACGGCTGGGCGACATCCGAAGAGTGAGTCCGCGTCTGCAGGGCAGAGCGTGGGGGGGGGAGGAAGTGACAGCACGTGCAGGGACCTGAGGGAGGAGGGGACATGGAAGGTTCCAGGCCTCGCCTGTCCTCCTGCCTTGCCCCTCTGTCCTCCCTGGGCTCCAGGCTGGCTCCCACTATCTCCTGGGAGCCTCTCAGTGCATGGACAGGCTGGGACCACAGGGTCCCTCCGAAGCCTCATGCATCAGAGAGGGGACGGACGCTGTGACCCGGCCTGGCTGGGAGATCCGGGGTCCCGGGACACAGGGGCACCCCGAGGCCAGGCACACAGCTATGCTCCTGCCACTCGGCTATGATCTTCAAGATGTGCTTGGGGGGTCTTTCAACAGGATGGCTCGAGTCTCCACCCACAGGATTCCTTTTAAAGGCCAGCGAGAAGAGTCACTGCCTGACACCAGCCCCCAAGGCACCTCTCTGGCAGACCGTCAGGATAACCCAGTCCACGCCGGCCACACCAGCCACACCGTCACACATCCACCCGGCCCCCCAGGGCAGGAGGCCAGGCACAGGGTTTCTGGGCCCTCAGGGTGAGGGATCATTGGTCTCGGGGCCCTGAAGCCAGAGGCCCCATCCAGAGACTCATTACTCTGGCAAAGGCAGCGTCCTCACCACCAGGGTCTCTGGGGGCAACCACATAAATCACACGGCTCAATCGCGGGCCATGTTTGGGTTGTCGCTGCCATTATTAAATATAAATTGTGGATTTATTAAATACGGCCCCCTCGCTCCCTCCCCCTGGAGACAAAGCCCAGGGCAGTGATAAATCACGGGGCGGGAAGCGGCATCCGTCCTCCTTCTCTCTCCCTCGATGGAGACGCGCCATGGAAACCTGCACAGACACCGCCAGCAGCCCGCACGCTTCCCTCGCGCTGGGGGCCTGCGGGCTCAAAGAAGGGGGGGGCGGGAGGCAGCAGCCCTCCCAAGTCCCTGCCTGGCCCTGGCATCGCCCGGCTTTATGCCAAGTTGCATTTCAGAGCTGGGCTGGCCGGAGCAGGCAATGAGGGAGCCCTGGAGAAGGAGCCCAGACCTTGGGCTCAGTGCATGCTCTTCCCGGACCACTCACTGTCCCAACCCCTGAGCCCCACTGCCGATGGCAGCAAGGAACTCCGGCCCGGGAGGGGGCCGCGCAGAGCAGGCCGGGAAAGATGGTCATGAGCCATGGGGCAGGCCATGGGGGTTCTGCTGTGTCCACACTAGCTGAGGGGCCACGGGAAAGCCAGGAAGCATGCTCGCCACAATGCCTGTACCGTACACTGTTATCCACTCGGATGACATGTGTGCCTCCCGTCTGCCCCCCCACGGGAAGGTCAGCTCAGCACGGGGCAGGGCTCCAACTCTGACCACTGCCATAGTCCGAGCACCTAGCCCAGCCCAGTGTGCGCTAACAAGACGGAACATTTACTACTAGCCCATCCCCGGTGTGGATTTCCTGCTCACAAACATCCTGAACCCACAGCGGCTCATGGGTTAAATGGGAGCGACCACCCCTCTCTCCTGTGGTCACTCACTGGGCTTCGTCAGGACCCAGCCAGGCCCGCAGGGGCCTACACGGGAAACTCTCGCACCAGCTGGGCCGTCCTTCGGCGCCCCCACGCCCTGGCCCTCCCAGCCTGCTCCCCACCCCCCATCCTCCTCTGGGTCTCAGCCTAGAAGTCATCTTCTCCACAGTCTTTCCTCTGCCCCCTGGCCCTCCTCCCCTCCGACCACTTGTTCCCCAGCTCTGTTCTGGGGCTGGGGCCTGCCTGGGTGTCTGCTGGGCCCGGTAAGCCACAGCTCCGCACGGCACTACACGACATTATCTCTGGTGTCTGGGGACCCTTTGAAGTAGGGGTGCACAAGGGTCCAGGCCCAGGAACCCCACCTGCTCTGCCTGCCACCCGCTAGGGCAGGAGTCCAGCCCAGCATCCAGGGACTCCAGGCATGGTCACTTCCAGCCCCAGAGGACGAACCCCACGGACAAAAGAGAAAACCCAGCCTGGGGAAGGCAGCCCTGCCAGGCCTCAATGTCCCCGCCACCAAGAAATCGAATGCTGAGCTTCCATCCCGACCCAATCTGCCAATCTGGCCCCGGAACGGAGATAGGAGGCAGTTAGTTCCCCGAGTAGAAACGTACCAAAAAGTAAAGTAGGCAGCTGCGGACACACCAGGCCTCAGTCCCCACCGAAATGAGCATTTCCCAAGCAAGCACGGAGGGAAGGGCGTGTTCCCGGCGCTGGAGCACACCCCAGGCCTGGCGCCCGCCTGCCTTCCAGGGCCTTCCTCCCATGAGGAATCTCTCCACACCCAGGCTCGACGGCAGAGGATGGCTCCTGAGGGAGCCACACGGGAACCAGAGGCCGCGACCCGCCCGCACCCAAGCTCCTGCCCTGGGATCGGACACCCCTGGCCTCCTTTTCCAAAGGGGTCCACGGGCTGGATGTGCCAGTCTCCCCAAAGGAACAGCCACTAGGCCCCCACATTACGGCTCCCTTGAGTTGGTGCTCACGGCCCCGGAAGAAGTCAAGGATAAAGGAGGGGGAGTGTCTTCTAGGAACCAGGGGAGCCACCTGGGCCGGAGCTGGGAGTTCAGCCATTTCTCGCTGGGCCTCCCCTGCCTCCCCAGACCTCAGAAAATCACCCAGGGGGGAGAGAGTTTCCCCTCAGTCCCGGGGGATCCCGAGGCTGTGCCTTCGTCTTGGTCCTCCCGCTAAGATATCCCTGCAACGCTCCCTCGGCCCCAAGGGCAGGCGGCAGGACTCCCCAGTCCTCTAGGAAAGCATTTCTGCTTTCTCCATAGCAGCAAAAGGGGTTCAGACAAAGGAGAGGGGGAGAGCTCAGGGAGGACCCCCCAGCCCAAAACTAGGCTCCCGACCCGCCTGGAGCCTGGAGCCGGGCCCTTCCCTCTCGGGGCCTCGGTCTCCCCGGCTGTACAGCGAGGAACATGAATCAGACCAGGAGTCACCAACGCGAATACCGAGTCGGGGCAGCTGGAGCTCAGCCCCCCAGACATCGCCCATGAGGCGCTGTGGGCCCCCAGTCGCCAGGCCTGGCCGATTCGTAAAGCGAAGGCAGAAGTCTGGATTTTTACGTGCAGTCACCTCATCGTTAAATATCTGGGAAACATCTCCCGGCCCGCAGAAACAGGGCCGGGAGCCAGCACCGGCCCCCAGGCCGTCCCAGCCACGTCTCACACATCCCTCCCAGCTCGGAGCCTCCAGAGTCGCGCCGGCCAAGGAGCATGAGGCCCTTGGGCCCAGAGGCCCGGAGGCCCCCCGCGCCCGCGAGCCCGCCCCAGCAGCCGGTCCCGCCCGGGGCTGCCCACTTACATCTGCACGTGCGGCGGCTGGAAGCGTCCCTGGTTGATGTTGTAGAAGGTGAAGGCCTGGGTGGGGTTGGAGCTGTACTCGTCCACCTCGATGATGAGCCGGCTGTGCTGGTGCCTCCGGGCGGCCATCACGTGCGACTGGGAGAACGCCATGCCCAGGCCGCAGGGCAGGAGCGCCAGGGCCTCAGCCTTCAGGACGCCGGGACCCCACCTAGCGCGCCACATGGACCTCTGCGGGCCGCCCGGGCATCGCCCGCCGCCGCCGCCCGGCCCCGAGCCAGACCTGGGAACAGACTGGGGAGACGGAGCAGAACCGTACGACAGTTAATCTGTTTGGGATTTGCTTTATTTAATGTCAGATGAAGATTTAGAAAGACGAAGGGGGGAGAGGGAAAAAACACAGTCGTAGAGCTCAAAAACTCATTACAGATCTTTCCAACTCAGCAGTTTGATGAATATACTTTGGTAAAAAGAAAAGGAGAGGAAGGGAGGGACCAAAAAAAAAAAAAAGAGAGAGAGAGAGAGAGAGAGAAAAGAAAAGAAAAGAAAAGAAACCCACAACGCCGGGGACGGATGCCTGCGTGGTCCGACATGTTTAAATACTTAAGACATTTTTTGTTGTTGTTCACCCACAAAACCCTCCGGAGCCCACGGGGTGACCGGGAGATGAGGCAGGACAATGGCTGGTGTTCTGGAAACAGGTAAGGAAGTTTCACTTATCCGAATGGGGCCCTAGGGAGGATTCCCCTGCCTCCCCGCCCCCTCCCCCGCAGACCCCCAAACACGCCACACCCACAGCCCTGCAAGCCCGAGCAGGCGGAGAGCACGGGCGCAAATTCCTTCCTCAACATCAGTGTCGCCTAAAGATATCTTCGAGCAGTGCCTGGAGAAGGGATTTTCCCAGACAGATTGCCATCCACCAACTCAGCTCAGGGGGTGGCCCTGGGGAGGGGGGGGCGGAGGAGGATCTACTTTAAAAAAAAAAAACCTTCCCAAATCCAGTCCACACAGAACCACAGCCTGCAAATGCCATCCTTCCCTTTACCCTGTCTTCCCTCGGGAAGCGCCGTCTACATTTGCGGCGACTGGATTTTAACATCCTTCGGACCGGTCCTTCTGAATGACTGGGGCAGGGCCCCAAGCTCCGTCTCCATCCCATCCCAACAGGCTCACACGCTTCCCACCACGGCCAGTGCCTCCTTTCTAAGACCCGCTAGCGTTCTCGTGCGTTCCCATAATAATTTTTTTTTAACTGTGTAAATACATAAGGTCTTAAAGATGTTTTGTTGTGTTTTGTTTCAATTTGGGGTCATTAAGACCCTCTGATTCCATGTGCACTGCATTTAACCAAGGAGAAAATAACATAATTTAAACTCCTTCTGGTCAGTCATAACCCAGTCGCGCTAAACGAAGAAAAAATTCCCTTTGCTTCGCGCATGGAAGAAGAATCGACACCATCAGAAAACAAATTAGATTAGGAAAATGACAAAAATTAGAGACTGGTGAACATTTTAATTACGTGTGAAGGAGAAGTAGATTATTAATTTTTTTAAAAATCTCAACAATCAGGCCCATACAAGGTGTCATAATGGCAGCGTCTTCCTCCTCCCTCACCCCCCCCAAAAAAAGACCAAAAAAACAACAACAACAAAAAACTTACCCTGATTCACAACACATATCCCTCCCTTTCCTCCACTTGGGAAGACAAGAAAAATATCTGCCTTCCCCCAGCATACACTTGCTTCTGTTCTTTGTCCTGCTAATTGTTTCACTGTGATTCCCCTCTCCCAGCAGAGATGACCTGGCAGGCCTCTGAGGTGCCCAAATCAGGGTGTCCTGGCCTCAGGACTCACAAAATCTCCGTAAGAGCTGGCCCGTGCCCCTCTGTAACCCTGGGAGAGGCCTGGGGGCCACGGACGCTGAGGCCCGCACCGCCAAAGGTCCAGATCTGGGTGGGGGTTTGAGCCCCAGCATTGCACTGACTCACTGTGTGACCTTAGGCCAATGTCCTAACCTCTCTGAGTTTCAGCTTCCTCTTCCGGAGTTTGGTTTGATAACAGTAACACTCCCTCCCAGGGCAGCTGCGCAGGTTAAATGAATGGGGATCCTGGGCACAGCGCCTGGCAGGTACAAGTACCCAGCTAAGACTCCCTGTTCCTATTATGATCGTTCTTCTGTTCAATGCAACACCTGTGAATCGAGGGGCCGTTGTGAGCAGCTGCTGCCCAGGTATGGGGGTATCTGCGGAACAGGGTGTCGACCGTGAGCGGAAGGGCCTGGAGAACCCGAATGTTCTCAAATGCCAACAGACCGGAACACAGCCCTGCTGGAAATCCCTGCCCCGGCTCCTCCGATGGACACCCCTACCCTCCCATCCTACAGAGGGGAGAGGCGCCCCTCGGAGCTGGGAGCTGGGAAGACCCTTGCCAGGCCGGCACAGACGGCGTGTGCCACCGAGCTCGCGTGGCAGGCAGCCCGACACCAGGGCTCCCGGACCCCTTTGCCTTCCTCTCCAGGGGGCAGAAGCTGACTCGCCCTTTACCCCTCGACAAAGCCAGCATTTCCTTGGAGTCGGGGATCGGGGTCCCCATTCCAGGGTGGCGTGAGGCGCCAGACGTCTCCTGGAGGCAGGGCCTGGGTCCTGCTCACTCCCCTCCCCCCAGGCAGAGCCAGCCGCTCTCCCCCCACCCCCAGCTCTGCAATCCTGAACAAGTGGCTTCGCCTCCAGGCGGCTCTGTCTCCTCATCCACGGAATGCAGGGGAAATAGTGGCTTCCTCATTCAGTCATGGAGATTAAACGAGGGGACACATGGAAACTGCTTGTCAACGGACCCAGCACGTAGTAAGTGCCCAATAAATGTTAGCGATTATCCCGACATTATTACCGTCATCCCCAGGGCCACTGCAGACACGTGCATACACGTCACATTAGTGAATGAGCGGCTCGAGGGAGGGATCCATGAATGGATGGACGGACAGACGGATGGATGGATGGATGATGGATGGGTGAACAGACGAGGGGAGGGATGGACAGACAGAGGATGGGGGGAAGAAGGGAGGCAGGGATGGGTGGAGGAACCGAGTATGGGTCTTGCCAGTCTCTTTCCCTCGTGCCCAGCACCGGCCTGCCAGAGGGTGGGTGCCAAGAGGCCTCAGCTGAAGGTTGAAGACTCCTGGTCCCTCTCCTGCTTACCCACCACACACCCCTGCAGGGAGGCTGGCTGGGCCGTGCACAGCCCTCTGAAAGGGGAGGTCTCAGGGGCTTCCACCTGTCCCCGCCCCGAGGGGCACGAGCCCGCACGCCCAGGGTTCGGCCTGCAGCCGGGGCAGGGAGGACGGCTCTGCACCAGGGGACGCAGCCGGGAACGGCAGGCAGCAAGGCGTCCCGGGAGGCACTCTGCAGTGAAATGCTGCGTTTCACATAAAGGGGGTTTGCAATGGGCCCTGCTTGAAGAAATCAGGGAAACTGGGAACGCAGAGCCTTCTTTTAATACCCATTTAATATTTATGGAGCCACAGCAGCGCGTCAGCCGCCGTGTGGAGAACGCAGCCCATCCTCGGAGGGGGAGCAGCGTTGCCCAAACAAACGGCTTCTAGCTGGGAAGCGTTTCCACCTGGTCCACAGAACAAGCAGCAGCGAGCCGGCTGTGCAACAGGGCCGCTGGGACCCGCTGGGCCCCCGGCGTGTGCAGAGAGCGCCTGGGCTCCGGTCCCAGGGCTGGCAGAGTGACCTTGAGCAAGGCACGCATCATGGCCAGGCGGCAGGTGCCTCCTCTGGGCCAGCGGGTGGGAAGACAATGAAACCAGGAGGAGGGGGGTGGAACGAATTAATTAATGCATTTATTTGTGCAACCCAACATTTAACCACAGCCCTACACACCGGCACTGTTCCGAGAGCCAGAGAGAGCAGCGAGAAAGCACACGGGTCACTGCCCACGAGGGAAGGGATGGGGGAGGCAACAAAGTAAATAGAAAAGATACTTTCAGATAATGATATGTGCCTGGAAAAAGAGCAGAGTAACGGAATGAGTAGTGGGGTAAGGGGGGTTGTTCCTTGAGATTGGGGGATCGAGAAAGGCCTGTCTGAAGAAGGGATGTCACCTCAAAGGTGAGTGCTGAGAGGGAGCCCGTCAGACCCAGACCTGGGGAAAGAGAACCGAGACAGAAGGAACTGCAAAGGCCCTGAGGCAGGGGAGGCACCAATAAATGGTCTCTCTCAGGGCACCTGTGTGGCTCGGTCAGTAAAGCATGAGCCTGTGTCTTTCCTCCTGCCCCTGCTCCACGGGGAGACGCTTCTCCCTCTGCCTCTGCCTGCTGCTCCCCGTGCTTCTGCTGTCTCTACTGCTCTCTCTCTCTCTGTCACATAAATAAATAATCTTCAAACAAACAAAATAAAAAACAAGTGGTCTCCCTCTTATTGTTTTTGTTCTTGACCCCGGGGTGTGCTTCCACAGTGGAGAACGGCCTGAACTTCGAGGTCCCAGGCAGTGGGTTCAAATTCAGTCTCCAGCACTACTTAGCTGTGGGACCTGAGCGAGTCACTTAACCTCTCTGCGCTGCTTCCGCTGCCTCATGAGGCCCCTCTCAGGGTAACAGAGGAGATGAAGGAAGCCTTGTGCCTGCCTCTCCACAGAAGCCCAATCAGCCTGCTTGGATGGGCCAAAAATTCTTGAAATTTCTGGGGTGAAAACTTCTTGTTGAAATATTGCCTCTAATTTGTAGGGCCCGCTTTTCAAGTCGGATTCTCTCACAAGGTGATTTATCTTTCTGGTTCCCCCCAAAGACATTTCCTTGCTGGTCCTCAGATGCCATGAGGAACCTGGACGTCAGCCGAGGCACCAAGCGGTAAGGAGCAATTAGGCACCAGCTGTATGGAAAGGTCGTAAGTAGGGAAGAGGCCGGCTCTAGGCCCTGTGCTCTCTGACTGTCCCCACAACCTCGTCCGGCCTCCGCCGACGGCATCGCCAAGGCCAGCCCAAGCCAGCCTCCTGAACAGAGATCCTAACATGCACATTTGACTAAAGCCACTCCCTCCTGCTCACCAAATGTCCCCAAGGCCATCCTGCTGCTCTGGTCTAAAGCCCCAGATCATTCAATCAGCTCAGGAGGCCACACTGGACGCCCAGGCTCCCTCTCACGGCTCAGGTGAAGCTCCCCACTCCCTGGTTTCCCCCCAGCACACCAGCAATCCTGCCTCTGAGCCTTCACACGTGCTGTCCCCTCCCCTGAAAGGCTCTGCGCACCCCACGTGAGCGGGCACACACACCTGGTTACTGGGCATCTCCCTGACCGCCTGGGCTGGGCCAGGCAGGCAGGCTCCAGCCACAAACCCCCAAGGGCTTCTCTCGCCACATCCCCTGTGTCTGAGCTGAATGAGAAGCCAAGAATAAAACCGCAGGTGAACGAAGGAATGAACGAGAGGAACCGCACAGGCGCTTGTAACTCACGGTCCGGACTCAAAAGTAGCTTTCACCTCCCAAGACTCAGGTCTCTGCCCTGTAAGGCTGCGCGCGCTCAAACCTCCTTCCCAGAACCCCTGGGTGGACACCAGGACATGGGACCTGCAAAAGCACCTGGCTGAGGACCCAGCACACAGTAGGTGCTCACTAAAGGTCTCTTCCACTGTGGTTAGAAAGTGCCAGTGACACCCGGAAGCTCTGCAGGGAGCTTCTGAGAATCGAACAGAGATTTTTCAGATAATCAAGGAACCCTCCTCCCTCACTGGAAGCCGGACTCCCAGCCTCTTCCCGCCCACCCCGTTACTGGGCGACCCCCGCCATTCCATTAATTCACACTTCCCAGGACATTGTAATGGGACACAGGCAGAACAGCCTGCCCTGGACCCTTGACTACCTTTCCAAGGCAAGCTCCTCGCCGCCCGCCTCACCCAGCATGCTGCAGGTCAGCCCCAAACACCCCCGGTCCCCACTCCAGGGGCCTGTTCTGCAACCCACATGACTCAGATGTGTAACTGACCCGCAAAGGGCTTGGGGACCAGGGAGAAGCCAGGCAGATCAAAAGTGCAGCTCAGAACCCCATTAGAATGAGGGGGAAGGAATGGGTTCTCTGGGCCCCGGAAGGCCCCCACCCAGCTGCGAGGCCAGCCAGCATGAGTCAAAGGCCCGGAAAGGAGAGACTAAGAGACCTGGGCTTACACGGAGCATCTTTGCAAAGGAGACACTTGGGTCATGCCGACAGCTCAAATACGCCCAGCAGATTCGGGAGGGAAAGTCACGAGCATGTGTGCCACCAGGGGCTGCTGATGTGAACATCAAAGATAGATTTCCTGGGGCACCTGGGTGGCTCAGTGGGTCAAAGCCTCTGCCTTCGACTCAGGTCATGATCTCAGGGTCCTGGGATCGAGCCCCGCATTGGGCTCTCTGCTCGGCAGGGAGTCTGCTTCTCCCTCTCTCTCTCCGCCTGCCTCTCTGCCTACTTGTGATCTCTGTCTGTCAAATAAATAAATAAAATCTTAAAAAAAAAAAAAAAGATAGATTTCCTTTGCCATGAGGCTTGAGGCATCCCCTTCTACCTGACACAGGCTCCTCAAAGCCAGGGTGGGCCCAGGACGGTCCTGGCTCATTGTCCCCTGCCGGTCATCATTGCCAGCATCTTCTCTGGCTTTCCAAAGCGTCCCCATCTCAAAGACAGTTGGAAATGTCATAAAGGGCAAAGGTCCCCATCAATAAAGCCAACCCAAGGCCATCAAGGTAACCACCCCTCAAAAGGCACCCATGTTTCTCTTCTTGGCGTCGGCATCTTTGCACCCAGGACCGTGAGGCTAGGACCATACTGTGTTGTGCTGTGTCGGGAACTCAGAGGGCAATGACCACCCAGGATTGTCCACGACAGAGAAGAAACCCCAGAGAAACACCCACCCCAACAGTCTCCCCAAGGCGGGGTGGTGACAAAGACCGATGCCTGGACAGCTTTCTCCAGGAACCTAAGGGCTTCTCTATCCCGCTCCTCGTCTCCTCTAATGGCAAGTGGGGGGCACCTCTCCAAGTCAGCCCAGCCTGCTGGCGACTGTCCCCACCAATCACCCAGAGTGACTCAGAGAGAAAGCCAGCTCAGTGCAAGTCACTGCTCCCTGGGGCTTTTGTCCAATATTTACTGCCACGTGGCGAAGGGTCACAGAGAAGCCACGCGAACACCTAAGTAGTCCTCCTGAAGCCAAAGGCAGGAGAAATAATATTTCACAGAAAAACACCAAGATGCAAGGGACGGGGACACTAATTCTTTAAGCCACGCTTCCACTCAAGTTCAAAAATCACTTTTAAATGGTTTTGTCTTTCCTTGCTTTGCTCGTGCCTGAAAACCTGCAATTGATCAGTCGGTAGTTAAAAATGTCATTAAGGAGGGGCGCCTGGGTGGCTCAGAGGGTTAAGCCTCTGCCTTCGGCTCAGGTCATGGTCCCGGGGTCCTGGGATTGAGCCCTGCATCGGGGTCCCTGCTCGGTGGGGAGCCTGCTTTCTCCTCTCTCTGCCTGCCTCTCTGCCTACTTGTGATCTCTGTCTGTCAAATAAATAAATAAAATCTTAAAAAAAAATGTCATCAAGGGGTAAAAAAAAGAGAGAGAGAGAGAGAGAAACTCGAAGGAAAAAAAAACAAATAGCCCACGGCAAGGGTGGGGGGAATCTAACCCAATCCACAGCATCCCGAAAAGGCCAGCCCTCTCGTATGCCCAGCCCCGCTCTCAGCTGCGGGTCCCCAGGACGGAGCACGACCCCCTGCAGCTGGGGTCGGCAGCCTCGCCGGATGAGTGATGGGCCAAGCTGACGAAGGAGGGCACACATATCGCGAAAATTAGACATCTTCCTTGAAAAAGGATCAACCACGAGTGACTTTAAAGCATTTACCACTTAAAAACCTTTTAGCTGGGCCCATTTTGAATTATGACTACATGATTTTAAATTACACTTTCTAATTCCTCGCCGCCCACCCCCCAAGCACTGGCTGCCGCTTCATTTTCCAATTATGTACTTTTATTTCAGAATGATGGAGAGCGCTGCTTAGTGGATCATGTCCTCTCTGCCACAAATAGCTGCTCACTTATTCCTTTAATTTTAGACACGGATGCAGTCAGTTCACCCGGCTGGTCTTCAAATTCCGAATATTCTCCAATCCCACAGCACCCAAAGAGGCCCAAGACGCGGAGAAACCCACAAAGCTCAGGCTGGGAAATATGTTTGTAAACCAGTGCTCAGCTCCATAAATTAGTATAATTCTTGGTGCTTTCTCTATCCATCTAGTACATCAGCAATCACATAAATAATAACGAGTGGAATGATTTTTCTTCTGCAAAGTGCTATGTCCTAGTTTTCAAAATAAAGCATTTGGAGATTCACGGAGCCGCGGAGTTGAAATAGGAAGCTGCCCAGATCCGTCTCAAACACGCACACAGACATGCTCACACACAAGAGGAGACGAGAGGTAAATGTGTAAAAAGAAAAAAAAAAAAGTCAGCGTTTTGATTCTCCTTTCCACATTCATGTCAAGTCACACTCAACGGTCGTGGGGTTTGGGACCCACATGGTCAGGGAAGTGGTGGGGGGCAGCGAGAGGGTCTGGGCTGTTCAGCATTCAAGTAAAATTTGCAAAGAAAGTGAATGTGGATTTACAGTTCTCACGGAAATCTATTAAACAGATGTCACTGAAGCATAATCAAATCGGCACTATGGTAAATTCTAATACTTAAGTCTGAGATCGAGGTTTTGCCATTTTTTTGATCAGCACAAGTGCATTTTTGGTGATCGTGGGGAATTTGCAACTACGGATGAAATCTCCAAAGTATGGTCAATTAACTCATGTGTCTGAATGACCAGGAAAAAAAAAAAAAAAAAAAACCAGCAAAACTCAACTCTCCACCCTCCACACCCTGGGGGAGGGAACATTTGCCTTTTCCACCAGCACTGCAATGCCGCAATGCCAAAAGCACTTGGTTGTGAACGGGGAAAGACGGGGCTCGGGTACTCACACTTCTCAGGTAGCCGGAGCAATATATTTTGCGGTCTTGTGGGCTGCAGCACCATCAGAAAATGCAAAGGAACGAAATGAAGGGGAAATGACGGGTATGTTAGAAATTGGAAGTAGGCATCATTTGCTCCTTAAAGTGATGAGATTAGCATGGGCTATGCCAAGAGTCTTTGATGTGCACCAACGCTGAGTCTCAAATCCTTCTTGGAAGGAGGGGATGGAAATGGGAAGGCATTCGATAGAAGCAAACTCTCCGGTCCAGGTTAGGGTGGTGGAGGGAGGGATTTACTCCATCCTTGGCTCTGAACTCAATGAGCATCACCATCAACCAGAGGGGAGACTTCTTGTTTTCATTGTAGCTGCTTTTATTTATCGTGTGTGATCAGATTGTGACATCAAGCCACCCAATTCATGTCCAAGAAAACCCCCAAAGAGTGACTGATGGAAAGCCATGAAGTTCAAAAACGAAAACCTATAATCTAGATTTGCTGGGATTTTTTTTATGAGGTTGGGGCTGTCCTCCTCCACCATAGATCCTTCCAATGGAAAGAAGATAGAACTAAATTTCGTCTCATTAGGACCGGAAAAAGTCAAAATAAAGTAAAACATTTCCTTTTGGCAGCAGAGTGGCCAGATCACCGGGGAGAGCCACAGTGAATCAAATTAACCAAGGAACTATTTATACCTTCGCTCCAACACCACCCCCAAAAAAGGGATCTCTCTTTTTTCTTTCCCTTGGGGTTGCTTTTGCTTTAATGTTTTCTTTGCTTCTTCGGATTCGAGGCGAACAGTCTCAGGGACAGTCTGGAGAGGATGATAGCTGGTGGTCTCCTTCCGGGGAGCCAGCCACCCTCCAGGACACCCAGCTAGAGGGATCTGCTCTCAGAGTGGCCCAGCACCGTCTAGACAGCTCTTCTGGTGCGAATCATGCCCTTTGCTCCGTCTTCCCTGCCCCCCAAGCATTTGGCATGCCTGATCCCAGAAGGTGAGACGTTTGGCCAGAAGGGAGACCCCACAAGCAGCCCATCAGGGCGAACGTGAGGACCCATTCCCTGGCTCCTGCATCTGGGGGGCGCCTTTCCCCCAGGGTCCCTGATTCCAGAGGTGCAGGCAGACAAAGGTACCAATTGCCGAAAGAGAGATCTCAGGGAGAAGAAGAATGCGGAGGGGGGATGCTTGAAAAGACCCTTTTTCTACTCACAGCGAAGGAGGGGCGTTGGGAGAGACATGTCACGTTGTCACATTAAAGATTTTGACAGACAATTCAGGGATAACGCAGAAATTCTATCCTTAACTGCAGCTCGGCCGCAACTTGAAAGGCATTAACTAACCTCCACTAATTGCATGTTTTTTCTATGCATCATATTTACTTGTTAAAAGTCTGCCTGGCCTATTGTTTCCCCTGCCCCACTATTCGTGCTCAGTTCACAGGCCTGAAGCTGGAACAACAGAATCATTTCGATAGATTAAAAGATGAGGGCACTTTGCAGGGGGAGGGGGCACCTTTTTTCCACTAGTCTGAACCAGGAATGCTGGTTTTTCTTCTTGAGTGCTGCCCTTGAGTGAAATCCTACTACCGTCCTTAATTCCTCGGGGCAAAAAGACGTGTCCCGGGTTAGGTGAGCACACGAGGGGCCGTCCCTGCCAGGGAATGTAGCAAGTTTAAGGAAAACAAATGAACTTGAATTGCTTTCATCGGATGAAGATTTCATAGTCTCGAGGGTGGTCTGGGAAATTTTTTAAAAGCTGACTTTTCTTGAAAGGTTATTCTATCTATTGGCCTATACATTCCTGACACGGTGTAGACACCAGTAGAAAGACCCAGAAGCCCGGGCCTTTTACCCAAACTCAGACCTGTTCTGTCCATCAGCACAGTCCACGGGGCCTCAGCTGGGGGGGTGGGGGGTGATCCTAAGTGCACCCACAGCTGTCACATCAGAACGAGGGCTCCCCACGTGCAGATGATACTCTGAGCCTCCCCATCAAACATGAAAGGGATTTACCTCAACCCAGGTCTCACGAAATTTCTGGGGTAGAGAAATAAATAGAAAGGCAGCCCCACGTTGAACCACTTCTGAAAGCATGATGAAACCTCTGTGACGGGATTATCGCCTTTCGACTAGCCATCAGCCAATTAATATACCTCCGAGTGAGGACTCAAACAGATGTAACCATTTCGCAGAAACCCATCTTGAGAAAAAAGATTTTACAAGTGTTGTGGGGCTGCCACTTGGAAAGCCAATTTGCAGGGAGCCGAGCCTCGTGAAGCACGAATTAGCAGGCATGGCTCCCGCACCACGGTCTCCGGTACACCGTGCCCAGCTCCAGAATGCCTCCCAATCACCACCGGTTGCCTCTCAAGCCCCATGTGCTCTCCACCACCAGAACCCTGCCTCAGCCCAGCCAAACCCACCACCCCCTCCCCAAATGGTCTCCCAGTGCCTTGGCTCCCGTGAACCGAGGCCTGGCTTTCAACTTCGCTATGGCAGTCCACTGGTGGCCTCGCGGACATCCCCCCTTCCCCGCCCCGAGCATTTTAGCCAACCTGACTAATTATTCATGAAGTTGGTGTAATTTTTTTTTTCCCCCTGCAAAGACCAACCAGGGTTTTGAGGAAGGGAGTGCCTGGCCTGAGCTCCCCGCGTGGCCGGTCCCTACTAACAAGTCTCTCTCCACCATTCACGGCCGGTCCAGCCGGCTCAAACACCCACCAGCCCACCCACTTTTGTTCCCCAGGTAATTTCATAATTGTTTCCCGCTTACCCAGCTCTGCTCTGCTCTGTTTAATAGGGGCCTTGGAAATGGGAAGGGGAGGCAACCAAGGTACTGGAGGGGAACTGGGAGAGGTCTGACCCAGTGCTGGGGGAAATGCATCTCGGAGAGCTCAATGGGACACCGTTGGGAGCCACGGCCAGAGCCAGGCATCTGGCCCTCCCACCTGAGCAGAGAGGGCATGGGAAGGAACGCAGAATGGTGGGTCTAGGACCCCAAGCCATGGTCTGCCACACACTCCTGGACATATCAGCTCTCAGACCAACCCTCCTCTGTCTCCACCTGGATCAGGGGAGGCTGTGAGGGAATTCACTGTCCTATAACAAGTCCCAGAGTAAAGATACAAGAGACAGGACCGCTCTTTAGCATGGAAATAGGACCTGCGAGGGCTGGGACCTGCCTGGTTAGCCACTGAATCCTCTGGGCCGGGCACACAGCAGATAGTACCAAATACGCGTGGAATGAGTGAGCGGATGGGTGGACGCGTGCATGCACGGCCGCATGGGTGGATGAAGTTTCCAGCAACGCCCAGCGAAAGCGGCCACTAGACCAGCATTCGTAACCCCCTCCCTTGCCCCCAAGTGCCCGCAGGGGCTTCGCTGCGCACAGTAGGCTCTCAGCGACCAGGGGCTGCTATTGTTAGAACGGTCATCGTCCCTTGCGCCCCGCCAGTCCGCTTCCTCCACCAGCAACTCCGCCAGCAGCCAGCACAGACCGGCGAGCCGGGGAAAAGTTTCGCTGACCCTTCGGCCCCAGTCAGAGTCCAGCGCCCCGGCCGAGGCCCCTCCCGGCGTCACCCGCTCGGCCGGCTGGGCGGCTGGGGGTGCCCGGCCGGGGCGCCGGCACCCGGCAAAGGCGGCCAAAGTAACTTTGCGGGCGCCCCTGCGCCGCGCCGCGGGCGTCACCCGGCGCCTTGGAGAGGGTCCCGGCCGCGCCCGCTCCCGCGCCCCGCGGCGCCCCGGCCCGCGCCCCCGGCCCCGGCCGCCCCCGGCCCTACCTGGCCCCGGGCTCCTCTTCGGCGGCCGCGGCGGCCGCGAGCAGCAGCGCGCACGGAGGGAGGCAGGGGCCCGGCTCCCGGGAGGGAGGCGCGCAGGGGCGGGGGCTCCTCCGGCGGCGGCCGCCTCGCCGCGCGTCCGAGGCAGCAAGTGGGAGCCAGACTCCTCCTTCGGGGGGCGGGGGGCTCCCCGCCGCCCCCTCCCTCGCCCGCCGCGCGGCTCCGAGCCTCCCCGGCTCCCCCTCCCGCCGCCGCCCTCCTCCCTCGCTCGCTCCCGCCCGCCCGCCCGCCTCCCCCGCCCCGGCGCCGGGAGGGCCGCGCTCGAGCCCCGGGTCCCCAGCCCCGCGCGGCCGCCCGCCGGGGCCCCCGCAGCGCCGGCCAGGCCTCGGCCCTCGGCCCCCGCCCGGGCCCGGGGCCCGCATCCCTCCGCCGCGGGGAAGGGAGCGGGGAGCGGGCCGGACGCGGGGAGCAGCAGCGGGCCCGCGCTGCGGAAAAGAGCAGGCGGCCGCCCCGCGGTGCCCAGCGCCCCTCTCCGGCCCGCCCCCCAGCCCCGGGCCCGGCCGCGCGCGGGGTGGGCGGGGAGCGGGGCGGGGGCGCTCTCACCTCCGGATCCGCGGCCGCCGCGGCGGGCCCCGTGTGCTGGGGCGTGCGCGGCTCCTTCCGGGGCGCCGCGGCCCCCGCCTCCTGCCTGGACCCCCTCCCGGGACCGCGAGGGCACCCTGCCCCGGACCCCTAACCCCCCATCTTCCGCGGAGACGCGGACCCCAGCTCGGAGGCTGCATAGGCCCGGTTCCGCCTCCTGCGCCCCCATCTCTTGCTCCCGTGGGGTCCCGGGTCCCAGATTCCAGGGTACAGCGGGTGGCCAGCAGAGGCCTGACCCGGAGCAGGGCAGGTAAGCCGGGCAGGGCCACAGAGAACCTGGCCCCTGGTTTGAAGACGGTCCTGCTTGTTGAGCAGAAGGGAGAGGGGCACCCTTAGAGGCGGTGGTCCCACCCGGGGGAGTTTGAGGGGCCCCTTATGACCTCCAGCCCCTGCCACAGTGGAGGACCATGTCCACAGGGCTTGCAGCCAGAGCACAGGTCAAGCCTGGGCCCCCCAGACTGAGAGGGAGGTGAGAAGGGGGTGTGGCCCCTCAGAGGCCCATCTAAGGCTCCTCAACGATATTTCTGGGTCCCCTCCCCCAACACTCACATCACACGGTGGCTCCCACTCCTGCATTCTTCGCTGCTTCAGACTCAGTATGAGGACACCCTGCGTGGGCGCCTCAGGCCTGGCCTGCCCTTGGGGACAGCCCAGTCTGGTAAGGAGGCAGACAGGGACACAGGAGAATTCCCCCGCACAAGTGCTGGCGCAGAAGCCAGGCCGGCTACCTGGCGTGGCTTCTTGGAGGTGGACACACCCCAGCTGAAAAAGTGTGTGCCAAGGAGAAAAGGTATGGAAAAGGCATTCCAGGCAAAGGGAACGGTGCATGCAAAGGCCTTGGCATGTTTGGAATGGCAGCTTCAATGGGGCTAGAGAAAGAGGAAGTGGGGGGAGAGGGGAAGATGGGGTGGGGGAGGGGGAGGGATAGGAGCCAGCTCAGGAAGAGCCTTGGATGCCTACCTAAGGGGGTGGACTTCAGTAAGGGCCATGGGAGCCACAGCAGGCTTGGGGCAGGGGTATGCCTTGGTCAGATTTATCTGTTAGAGTTTGCTCTGCTAGAGGAGCAGGAGGGGCTGCTCCAGGAGATGAAGGAGGCCCGGCTGGGGGACCTGAGGCCAGCAAGGGGGACAGAGAGTGGCTGAGGGGACTGCAGGTGGGCATCTGCCTCCTATTCCTCGTCTGTGGACCTGGATTCTCTCACCCTGGCCCAGGGTGATCCTGGGGCAGTGAACAGGCCAGACTATAAGTGTGATCTCAGCCAGCCGAGTGGGCAGGACAGTGAAACCCCCAGCTAGCCGTCCCTACGCTTCCGCTCGGGAGCAGGGAGCTGCCCCATGGTCTCCCCCCAGGGTTCCCAGTGCGCTCATGCCACCAGGCAGGACCACCCTCCATGATCACTTGCTCCGTCCCTCAGGTCCACGCTGACCTTTGCAGGTGCCCAGCTCAAGGGTGCCTGCCCCGTGAAGGTCAGAGCCCCAAGGCAGGCTCTTCCCAAGTCAGGAAGCGAGGAGTGTGAGAGCAGTCACGTGGGAACTCGGGAAGGAGGCGCCAGGTAGACACACAGGCCAAAGAGAAGGTTCGCTCAGTGGCCCAAATCCGTGGTTGCTCCACTGCTCGGGTAGCTGCAACACCCATTTGACACCTGTGTCATCCTAGGAATCCCTGGGTGCCCAGGGATGCGGGGCACCGGGCACCCAGAGGCAGCTCTGGCCATCCAGCCATGGCCAGTGAAAAGCCAGAGGGGAGACATGCTCAGAGACCAGCCTGGACCGAGCGTGGGCCGGGAAAGGGAGAGATGCCCACCCTGAGAGACAGAGCAGGGCTTCCCAGAAGAGGGCCTGAGGGCTGGGCCTGGAAGAAGATACAGAAGGTGGACAGGGGAGATGGTCTGATGGACATTCCCCATGGTAGGAACTGCAGATCCCCAGGAGGAGATATGCAGGGAGGACAGGATGTCCCCTAAGGACAGGAGCAGTCCCTAAGGCAGGCCACACAGGGCCTTGAGTGCCACGCTCAGCAGGCCACAGGGTCCCTGAGCTCATTTGAACGAAATGCCCTATGGTGTCTTGTGACCAGTGCCCAGGGCAAGGCCAGTGTCTCCCGAGCAAGTGAAGGATGAGATCCTTCTGACCTCAAACTCCTCTTAGTACATGGAGCCTCCCAGCTCCTCCAACTGGGCCACCCAACTCCCTGGAGGATGAACGAAGCAGCATCCCACATCCCAGACTAGCAGGGAGCAGCTTTCTCGTCCTAGGGCTGCAGGCTTCTCTGCACATCGTCTCCAAGGAAGACTGTCATGCCTGCCCAAGAGACAGGTCTTGGGCTCAACAGCCCAACAGACTCCATCCACCTGTTGCCTGCCAAAGACACAGCCACAGCCTGGTAGCGGCCTCAGGAGGCCCTGGAGGACATACAGTCTCGGATAGTGGAGAATTGTCATTCTTGGTCCCTGGGGAGAGAACAGAGAAATTCCTGTGACGCTCATCCTCTAAAACCAGCTTCCTCACCACTTCTGATCCCACCAGCCCTCCCTTCAACTCCCAGACACCATCGCTTGCCTTCCTGGGACACACATTTATTGAGCACTTACTGTATGCCTGATGCTCTTTTGAGTGTCACTTCTTTTGGAGTAAAGCATGAGCTCCCCTCCTAAAGAGGCTGCCATTACCTACACCACCACCACCCCCACCCAGGCCCAGGCACTGAGCTCTGAGCTTGACCCACACCTACCCTGGTCTAGGTTGCTTCTTGCTTCAACTTGGGCCCCAGCAGGGCACCCCACAGGGCTTCTGGTGCCACAGGTGTCCAGTGAATGGGCTCTGAAAGACAGATTGAGGAGTACAGGATGGGCAGGGTAGACCCATTCCTAAAAGAGCAACCAACTGGCAAACACAGCAGACATTCTGCTTTTGGAAAAATTTAATAACACAGTGGCACTTGTTCATGGAGACTAACAGAAACACCACATAATCCCATGCTGCTGAACCAGCCAGGGGACGGCTTGTTCGTCTGGGAAGCATTTCCCAGGAGCCTACTATGTGTTGGGGAGAGAAGGAGACGGTGCCAGGCCGTCTGCCCTCAGAAAGGCAGGAGGTTGACAGGTGCTTATGACACCAGGGACAAAAAAAGACAGCTGAGGTTGGGGAGAAGGACTGAAGGTGCAGCCCAGGGACACTTCCGAAGAAGGTTATGTGTGCACATCGGGAGAATATGATTTCAGGATGAGGATAAATAGGAAAGGGACAGCCCAGCCGAGGGACCAGCCTGTACAAAGTCTCAAGAGTCTCGGAAGCACGGTAGGCTATCTGCTGGCCAAGAAATTCACCTCCTAGGAGGGTGTCCCGAGGTAATAACGGCCGGTGTTTAAATATAGTCCCAAGGTGGACACAAGCTAAATGCCCAGCAAGAGGGGATCGGTTTTGAAAAATGCCGGTAAGCCCAAAGATTCCCAAGCAACCGAATCATGCTGCTGAAATGTGATGTCGCAGGAAAATCACTTCCATGCTCGGCATACATCCCGTGAGCCAGTGAAGGAGCTGACACAGGAATGTTCCCGATTCTGTGCTTTGAAAAAAGAAAGAGGGAGGGGAAAAAAGAAGGTCGGGGGTATGTCCAGCAAAATAACCCCGGGCATAAGGTGATGGGTGTTTTTGTTTTTGTTTTTGTTTTTGTTTTACTTTACTGATGGAACCCTTTGTAGCCTCCAACATTTTCGTTTTGTTTTTTTTTAAGATTTTATTTATTTATTTGACAGAGAGAGAGAGAGAGACAGCAAGAGAGGGAACACAAGCAGGGGGAGTGGGAGAGGGAGAAGCAGGCCTCCCATGGAACAGGGAGCCCGATTCGGGGCTCGATCCCAGGACCCCAGGATCATGACCCGAGCTGAAGGCAGACACCTAATGACTGAGCCACCCAGGCGCCCCAGCCTCCAACCTTTCTATGATCATCAGAATATCATGAAAAATGGAGAGTGGGGTGGGAGACATTCAGAGTGGAGGGTGCGCATAGGGCGGGGGCTGGGATGGGCTGGACAGCGAGGCCTGTGCCATAGAGGACCTCTTGTGCCTCAGAGACAAAGGAGCTTAGGTTTTCGTGTCCTCCTTAGGTCCTCCATGGTGCCTGGCGCACAACCAGCATGCAGGGTATGGTGAATTTTCCGCAGAGTCCCTGGGCTCCTACAATGTGCCAGAAGTGTGTCATGCCCCAGCAATCATCCTGGCAGGGGAAGCCAGGGAATTTCAGGGAGGGGACATCAGTATGTGCTGGAGGGGTCGGGAGAAACTCCCTGGGGTGGGAAGGATGAAGCCTGGGTTTGCACCCCCAGCTCTGCCCCCGTTATAACCGCCACGGTTTCTGCCTGTCAGCCCAGATCTGTCTGGATCCTGACACAGCCCAGACACAGGTCAAGTTCAAGGCAGCTGTCTGACCCGGAGCACAGCCAGGACCTTCATCCAGACCCAGGGCCCAGGGTGGAAGATCCATGCCCTGGCAGGGAGCTCAGGCCCTGCCCACCTCTGGTCAGACTCAGGTACAACCCACAATGACAGCAACCCGACTCCGGAGCCAGGCTCTGACCACTGGTTCAAATCCTGCCTCTGCCACTTATGGCTATCGTGACTCTGAAACACGGTCTCTCGGTCTTCACTGTTGTAAAGCTGATGCGACAATCTCGTGCCCGGGGTCGGTGCACGTGGAGGGCCTGGTACGCAGCGGGCATTCAGCTAGTGGTGTTTGCTGTCGCTGTTCCAGATACCAACTCTAGGGATCGGGATTCTAACCCGGTTCTGCCAACTTGCTTGGGACCTCGGCACATTCTCATGTTTCCCTGAGCCTCGATTTTCTCAGCTTCGGGAGAAAAATGATGTAATCGCTCGCTCCTGTGTTTGGTCAGAGATGAAATGAGAAGGCGTGGAAGGACCCCAGGAGCCCCTCCCCCCCCTTGCCATTGCCTGAGGTTCCAGCCAGGCTGCTGTCCAAATGAAGCCCCCCATTCCAGGACACTCCCCCCATATGACCCTTGAGCCATCACCCAGACTGCCAGGTACAGAGACGGGCCCAGTGTACAGCGAGCCTCGGGACACTAGCTAGCTGATTACACCACAGGGAGTGGCTCCAGGCAGACAGACCTGAACGGGGAGGCATTTGTTGCTGGAAAACTGGCCCAAGATATGCCTCAGGACAGGTGTCCTCTGCCCCCATGGGACGCTGCTCCAGGCTGGGAGTCCCCAGGAGCTGGACAGAGGCCGCACCCGGGCAGGAGCTAGGAGGGTGCCATAGCTTAGGGCTCTCTTGGGGCAGGGAGAATAGGGGAGGCGACACCCCTGCTAACCGTCTTCTCACCACTCCTGAGCATCCCCCTGTGGGTGGCCTGGGCTGCCAGGTCCCATGGCCCAGCCCCTCGCATGCTGCCTGTGAACCCTTCGTTGTTTTTAGAGAGCTTTTCCAGAATCCTTGTAGCTGGTTTATGACCCACAACAGCCTGGCTGGGACCTCGGCTGGGGCCATTCTGCCCTGTGAAGGAAGACTGTAAAGCCCATTTTACAGATGAAGAAACTGAGCCCCCAAGAGGTTTGGAGACCTGTCCAGCTAGTATATGTTAAAGTTGAGACTGCAAAGCCAGTCTTCAGACTTCAGGGCACCTGCTCTCCCCTCCACACACTCCGACCCCCCCCCCCATCAGGTGCCAGGCCAGTTCCTTCCAACCCCTCTAAAGGCCCCAACACATCTCAGGTACCATCCCAGCACGGGCTGGGGCTGCTGGGCTCTGCTGAGCTGTCCAGGGTCCTGGCCAGGCCCAGCCCTGCCCCAAGCCTGCTCTGATCCCTCCCGGGCTGTCACTTCTTCCCACCTCCCGGGTATCAAAGAAGTGAGAACATGTGGTGTTGGGTCTGTCCCAGGGCTCCCTGTGAACCCCGAGATACCACACTCAACTCACAGTTGGTTTCATTTTCTGAAGAATGGGTGCAGCACGGGGCCGGGCCGGAAGGTGGCTCATATTCAGTAAACTTCCATAGATATGAGAGCCCGTCCTTGGGGCCAGGCAAAGCCAGAGCTGCAGAGAGACTGGACCTGGGCCTGCCCTTGAGCAACGGGTCCAGAGAGTGTGGGGCCTGGAAACTAACCATGACCACACACTGGTGAGCAGAGAGGGACACAGGCTGGGGGAGCACAAGGGACCTCCCCCCCCCAGAGGGCAGAGAAGGGGAGGTGCCAGGGGAGTGCCTGGTGGCAAGGGTGAAGGGAAGAGGGCATTCTGGGGCAGGAATGGAATAAGCAAAGACCCGGAGGTAGGAGTCCAAAGGGAGCCTGGGGTAGAGGAGGGTGGGGCCCCGGACCTCCAGAGTCCAGAGCTCAGCTCCAGAGGAGGGTAGGCCTGGTGCATCTGGTCAGATCCCAAGGGCAGTAGCTGATGCGAAGTGCGGACAGAGATGGCGGAGAGACACCCCCCACCAAACCCCAGAGAGAGGAAGCCCAGAGCTCCATGACTCAGATCTAGTAACAGTAGCTAGTCCCAGTCACTCTACGTGTGTTTCCTCCTTCAGTCCTCATGACCCCGCACCAGCCCAGTGTGGAGCGGTGGGCAGGGACTGGGACACAGTGGGACAAGGCTGCCAACATCCCCCTCCAGCTGAACTTAGGATTTCCTCCATGTCCCCGAGCTCTCTGTCCTCACCTGAAAAATAAGAGAAAGTACTGCCTGGCTCTGTCCTGGTGATGACTGAGTCAACTGTCAACCAGACCTGAGTATCAGGCCCTCTGTCCTAGGGCATATGACCCCACTGCTGGAGCTCACCAGAATTCTCCCAGGGTGGCTCTGGCATCTGCTGGGTCCCCTGTGTCTATCTCTGTCTGGGACAGCCACCTAGGAGCTGCCCCACCCCAATTACTCTGTCCAAAACCAGTTTGGATTTGTGGGCACGGGACACAGGTGACCCCAGCATTGTGAGGATCTCACAGGGGGCCCAGGGGCTTCAGCCAGTCGCAGGAGCTCTGGATTGGAATCAGACTGTCTGACCCAGGAGCCAGGTCAGCGTTGGTGCTGGAGCCAAACACAGAGAAGGGAGCAAATGGGAGGAAGGGTGATCCTGGAACCCAGGAAAAGGGTGAGTGAGGGGGGGTCTTGGCTCTGGCTGCGGGAGCTCAGACCCAGACCACTGCTGCCCCCAACCACACCAAGAAGCCTGTGGGAGGCTTGGATAAGATGCCCGGGATATGGGCCTGGGTCTCTGCACAAGTACCCAACCAGGACCCAACAGACAATAGGACCCCCAGGATGGTCCAGACCCTGGAACAAAAAGTCCAGAAAACAGGGAGCGAGGAGGGGAAGGCACTAGGTAGCTCAGAGTGGGCACCTCCAGCAAATGCAATAAAACCTGAAACCCTGTGCCCCACTGCACATCCCTCACTCCCGAATCCAAGCCCTCCCATATCCACGGCCCTCCGGGGGCTCCCTGCTCCCCGCACTGCCATCATGCTGCCCCTCCCTTGCGTGGAAACACTCGGTGTCTCCCCACAGCTCCTAAGTCTGTGCCCTGGCCATCCTCCCCAGGGTACACCTGTCCTGGCACCCTACCCCTCCTGGGCCCACCATGGGACCGGAATTGCTCTACCCTCTGCCTCAGCCCATGACAAGGAGTGGGATCAAGAACTAAGGGGGCAGCCAGGCAGGCCTGGGGTCCAGCCAGAGGTGAGGCTGGGGCTTCCTACCATCCAGGTACGTCCCTGAAGCCAGCCCCTAAGCCACCCCAAAGGCCCACCCCATTTCTCTCCTGCTGATAGCGTCCCTCTCCCAGCACCCTTCACCTGAGAAAGGCAGGAGGGAGTGGAGAGCATAGTCTGAGGTGCCCAAAGGCCAGGGCTCGGGGTCCTAGGCAGGGCGCTTGACCTGCTGCCTCACTTGTAAAACGAGGGTAAAGCCACCTGCCTTGTTTGGCTGCGCTGACCACGTGGGATAAGGATGATGGGCGACCGAGCGCTGGCTGTACTGTCAGCAAGTATGAATCAGTGACAGTCCCCGGGAGAGCTGGCAGGCCCCTGCCCCAGGCCCTCCTTGCCCGCTGGTGTCCCCCTGCTCGGCCATTCACTGCTGGGCCCAGCTCCACTCCTACCACCAGCAGCCTCTCAGCGGACACTTACACGCCAGACGTATTAGACACAGGAACCCCAGGAAGCAGCCCCACTCTTGGTGATGCCTGAAATCTCCCCGCTGGGGAGCTGTTATCCTGGTGAAAGGCAAAATCCCAGCGCGGCATTACAGTACTTGGGGGAGCAGCCGAGCTGGGGGAGGCCAAGCCAGCCTTCTCGGGCCTCCGCGTTCCTGTGGGGAATCCTCTATCCCTGTTTGCCTCTCTCCCACGCCCATCCTGCCCTGCTCCCCCAGGGGCTGGTCCCATCTTTGGGGTATTTCGTGTCCGAAGTTCTTCCTTCCATTGAGCTTGTAGCTTCTTCCCTGCCTCGCTCCCCGCCCCACCTCCAGAGCCACAGGCATCCTTGTCTCCCTCCAAGAGCCATGAGGGGTCCTGGGGCCACCAGCAGAACTCCCTGAGTCTGCTCCTTCCCAGATCCATAGCCCCATCCTGCAACTGTCCCTCAGCTAACCTGGCCACATGCCCCCTGCCCATCTTGGTTCTCCTCTCCAGATAAGTCCCAGCTTCTTTCTCGCCTCGAGGTGTGACATCCTGATCAGCACTGTGGCAGTCATTCACACCCTAGTCTGAATATTCCCAGCCCTTTCCTAAGTGTATCTGAGTCAGAATCATCAAAGGTAGGTAGGGAGAGATCTCGGTACCCTTCTATTCCAACCTCACCTTAAATTCCTCACTGCACAAATAGGAAACTGAGGCCCCAATTATAAAGAAACATAGGAGAGGGAATATCCTGTCCCCAGATTAGAGGAAAGGATAAACAGTTTCTGAAAAGGAGCGTCGAGGTGGGGTGAGGGGGCTAAAGACAGACTTATGCGATTTCCCCATCCGGGATTGTTGACACCTGAAGCCATAGGGGTGGCTAATAACCCTTACTGTAAATGGTCACCCATTTGACAGATGAGGTAAGCCTTTGAGTGACTCACCAAAGGTGCACTTCAACTGCCCTGATCTTCTGACCTCGAGCAGCCCATGCTTCCGTCCTTGACAGTGCTCTGCAGGCAGCTGAGGGGAAGGGAAAGATGTGTGCCCATGTGCTGTCCCCAGACCACCACCCCAATGAAACCTCACTCATTCAGCCTCCCTCCTGGCTGCCGTTCCCACGCTCCTCTGCAGTGTGTTCAGAGGGGACAGAAGCTTCTATGTTTGAGCACACCCATTAAGCTCTTAATCCTACTAGCCACCTGGAAAGGTGGCGTTCTTATTTCCAGGTTACAGAGGACAAGCTGGGACAGAGACAAGGGACTTGCCCAAGTTCACACCTTGAGTCCGTGGGAGGGCTGCCATGTCACCCAGTTGTGGTACCAGCCCATCCCTGGCCTCTGGCTCTCTGGTGCTGCCCCAGTGCCCAGAGCAGACGTCACTCATCAGTTACAGTGCTCTCACGTGCTCCCAGGGCTAGAGCCTCAGATCCCCGCAGGGGGCCCCAGGCGGCCACTGAGAAGGACTGACCCTAAGAGCATCTACTTGCCTCTCGAAAGGACCTGCTGGACCTGCAGAGCTCCTCCCTGTCTACACGGCCTCACCAGGCAGCTCTCTGCCCTGCTGTGTGTAACAGAGGCAGTCGCTTCCCTGCCGGGTTGGGTCTGAAGCTGACCAGAGGCTCACCATAGTGTCGCCAAGCTCCCCAGCCCTGTAGAACCCCCTCTCTTCCCAGACACTGGCCCCTTCCTTGTAGCTCTCCAGGGCCCCAACCAACCCTACCTTGAGGATGGCCATGTTTCTGCACCACTGAGCCACAAAACCCCAGCCTAAACCCGAAGCTGAAGCCCCCTCGCAGACTGCCCCTCCCATTTCTGGGCCCCCTACAGCCAATCCCCCTTCTCCACATCATTGAGCAGCCCCAGGAGACCAGCTCCTCTCCAACTGCCTTTTTACCTGCTCATGTCTCCCGACCCAAGAAATAAGACTTCCGTCCCTCCCACATCGCCCTCACCAACAGCCTCCTGGTACCCACGATGTCCAGCTCACTCCCAGCCATGTAGTCCTCCCGCCATCCCCGCCATCAGCACAGAGTCCAGCCTCCAGCTGTGACCCTGAAGTCTACACATCCTGGTCCTGGGGACATCTCCAAGGTAGCCCCACATCCCACCCTCAACCTTATGCTCCAGACTGACCCAGTTCCTTCTGGTTGGCTCTGGGACTCCATTCTGGCTCAGTCTTCTGCCCCCACGGTGAATAACCACAGCAGCCATGACAAAGCAGTGGCTGATTTAGAACCACCATGTGCCAGGCGTCGTGCTGAAACAGACCAGCTAACCCCATCCTCCCTCAACTCTATTTTATTTGCTGACTCCAAAAATATTTATTGAGCACCTACTATGTGCCACGCCTTTTTGTGAGCACTAGGGCACAACCCTGAACTGCAATGTGGGTATTATCGCCCCCCTGTGCAGGTGTGGCCCCAGAGGCTCAGAGAGGCTAAGAGGCCTGCCTGGGCTCACACAGCCACGAGGTAAACTCTACACCCTACACCCACTTAGCCCCCCATGCCATGGCCTCCGGGGTGCCGCCCACTCCAAATGGACCCCAGAATCCTGCCTGCCCCGCCCCTCCCCCCTCCGTTGCCCCTAGAGCCCAGCACCCGCAGCTCTTTGTTCTTCCATCCCCACCGCCTAGCCGCCAGCCTGGCTGCTGCCTCCCCAGGAGCCCCTGCCAAGCCGTCAGCTCCTTTCATCACCCCGAGGCAGCCAGAGAGAGTGCCAGCAACTTCCCCGACACACACCCGCCTCCGGCCACCCGCCACGTGTTCTTGGGCACAGACGTCAGGCCCACGGGGTGGGCAGCCAGCCCCAGGCCCATGGCTGCGGGAGGAGGAAAGGGTCAGGGCTGGGGGATCTAGCTCTCCCCATTACAGATCAGGAAACTGAGGCTGGGGATCAGTCCGCCTCTTTTGAAATGTCTGAATTAGTCAAATTGACCCACCGGGTGACAATTAGATGTCTGTGGAAGGCACCCCCCTGTGCTGAAATGCTCTCCATTCAACCCCCCAGGAGCCCCTCGGAGCTCAGCAAGGGTGGGCACTTCCTTAAAGGGTCCCACCCTTCAACCAGGTCAAAGCTCCCTCTCAATGTTCATAGCGCCCCCCCCCGCAAGACCCCCGGCTGGTTGTCAGCCCAAGGGGCTCTTGATGGCTAAGAAAGCTCCAGGGTGGGAAGCTCAGGGCCAAGGAAGTTCTTTGGGCTCCACTGTCCCTCCACACGCAGCCCTGCTTCTCTCCATGTGCGGACACGAGTCTGGCCTTTCCCGACAGCTGTGCTTGGCTCCTAGAGGCTGGACCTCTGTCCCCATCCTGACCTCAAGCACCCAGAGGCAGCTGAGGTCTGGGCAGGGACACCTGACCCCAAAGAGACGCCAGTAGCCTTAGGAAACTGTATCGCACACCTTTGGCAGTGAGGTTTGGACGAGAGCCCGGCTCTGGCTCCGGGATCACCTCCTTCAAGTCCCTGACACTTCACTTCCTCCTCTGCCAGATACATTCTTCCTGGTCAGGCTGGTGACAGCTGAAAGGAGGCGGCAGACGCAGGGCCCTGCCTCCGCCTGTCCTCCGGCCGCCCTCCCGTCAGAGACGGCTGTGCGCAACGGAGGGCCGCGGGAGAGAGGCAAAGGCAGCGGCCCGTCCTGTCCGGGGTCTCCGTCTGCCACTTCAGGGCTGCCGCAGAGAAGCACAGCCCGGGCCGCACAGGCCGCAGACGCTGGCTGGGGGCAGGGGTCTAGGGCTGGCCGCTTGGCCCCACAGTGAGGGAGGAGAGTCTGCAGCAGGAGCCGCCTCCAAGGAACGCAGGGAGAGGGGCTGCGATGCAGGAGGGTGGTGAGTTGACAAAAGATCGAGAAACAAGCGTGTGGAAGGGACTGACCCACGCAGCTCCGACGCCCTCGTCCCCGACACCCTCAGCGCCCACCGGCTGGACCACTCCAGGCCCCAGGTCCGCCTGTCCCCGCTTTAGACTCATGAGCGAGAATCCCATTGGGCCGCTCTTGGGTCAGGTGCGCAGCCTGGACCAATCAGCCACGGTGGGGGGCGGGGCCCGCAGTGCAGGGTGAGTCTGGCCAATCGCGGAGAGCGGAGAACCCGTGGGCGGGGCAGCCGCGAACAGGTGGATCCTCGTTTCACCTGGGAGTCTGGCAGGCCGCCAGCTTACACTGTCCCTCCGCAGTGTGTCCCCGCATCATTGGACCAACCCAAAGGGCCGCGATGGGAGAGAGCCCGATATGCCTCAGGGGAAGCTAAGGGAGAAGATGTGGGGCAAGGCCCCCGTGGAGAGGACCCCGACGGCAGGTGGCGGACTTCCGGGCGTGCGGCGGGACAGACTTGACGCGGTGCCTGTTTTGAGCAGCGACGCCGGTAACGAGAAGCCAGGAGGTGATCCAGGAGGAGGGGGACTGGACGCAGACAGGAACAGGAAAGTAAACGGCGACCCAAACCCCTGGGGGCAGATGGAGGGAGGGCGAAGGGCTGGCCAGGGTTCCAGGACGCGCAGCGTACTTGCTGGGTGAGATGGGGAATCCGGGGGGAAGCTGCTCGCGGGAGGGTGGAGAGGCCCGTGGGAAAGCTCCTGAGCCTGAGGGAGGGATGGCAAGAGGGGGGTGGCCACAGGGGAGAGAGGCCTGGGCTGCCATCGGGGATTTGGACTGAGGTGGCCTGAAAGGTCAGGAGAATGGGGGAGGCCTGGGGGAGGCCTAGGAAAGAGGAGCGGTCAGGGCCAGCTCTGAGGAGCCCAGCGTTCTACAGAGGCAGGCAGGAAAGAGTGGGGGAGGAAGCCAAAGGAGAAGGGAGGGGGGACCCCCAGTCCCGGAGGGCCTCAGTAGGAGAACTTGGACTTCAGAACCAGAAGGTCAGAGGAGACCTTGAGGAGAGGGTCCCCAAGGGGGCGGGAATGCTGGAAGTGAGAAGAGAGACACTCCCTGTACCCCTGACTCTCCACACTTGGGAACAGCTCTCCATCGTGTTGAGGACAAGGACCGCAGTGCCCATCGCGGCAGAGATCTCTGGCCAGTGTCTGAAACGTGTGGGAGATAGCAGCATTCCATTCCCAGGGCCCCCTCACAAAGCCAAGTTTATTCCCATCTCACAGATGGGAAAACAGGTAGAAGCTGCTCATCTAAAGACACGCAGTCCGAGGCAGAACTGGGACCAGAGACCCTGGTGCCCAACGCAGCAGTGCCTCCTCCTGCCCCTGTCCTTGCTCCAAGAGATACTGTGAGTAAAGGTCATGGGATGGGATGGGGGTGGGAGCGAGGGGACCGGGGTTAGACTCCCTCTTCCCGGGCCTCAGCCCTGCCATCCAAGAGCCTGAACTGGGCCTCTGGAGGCCCACCCATGAGGCCGGGAACAACTGTCAGAGCTTGGATGTCTTCATTTGTAAAACAGGGTTTTTATGTCTGTCTCCCAGGGCTGGTAGGTTTAAGTGCGTTGTGCTTGGGACAGTTACCTGGCCCGGAGAGGGAGGAGCCGTGTTTCGGTTGGGTGTTGACCAATAAGAATCAGAAGGGAATTAAAGATCAAGGGTCAGCCCTCAGGTAGCTGATGGGACAGAGCGACAGGGACTCAGCCCAGCAGGCTGGGGGGCCCACGGAGTGCCCATATGTCCTAGGAATGTGATCTCGCACTTCCTAGTTCTGTGCCGTGGCCTGTGCCGTGGCTGCATCTCACCCCTCCTGGGAGGCCTCCGGGCTGACATGTCTCAACATGGAGCTGGTCACGTTGTCTCAGCTGAGTCCTCGCTGAGCTCCTCTCTTTGACAGCGGTCATCGTGTGGCCCAGATGGTTTGAAGCTCCTGTTCAAAACAACCAGCCACCCCTGGGCCCAGTGGACCCCCCACCGCTCTGGCTGGCACCCAGGGAGGGCAGGTAGGACCCGGCAAGCAGGCACACAGGAAGCTAAGTGTTTACACTGCAAACAGAGGCTTTGGAGATGCAGTGGAGGGGAGGCCCAGGTGCCTGGAGGGTGTGTTTGCCCGGGTCCCCAGGGGTTCTCGCTGCCTGCTATGCACCCCAGAGCTTGAGAAGCTCCAATCCTCATCCCAGGGTGCAGGGCGGTGTGTGCTGTGTGGGGTTGGAGGGATGCGCCTTACAGCAGCCTGTGTGGGCTCTCCCTCAGGGAGCTCACCTCCTCCCTGCTCAGCGCCCCGGCCCCAGTGTGCCTGTGAGCAGAAACGCAGGGCTGGGCAGCTCCCTGCTCCCTACCCTGCCCTGCCTCCTCGGCCCCCACTCCCTGTCCCCTGTGCTGTGCCCCCCATCCTCACCCACTGTCCACATTCTGCCCCGGCCACTCATTTCCATCCCTCCTCCCTTCACCAAGATGCCCTCATGCCGAGCCCTGTCCTCAAGCCAGCGGGCAAAGCGAGGGAGCCGCCGGGCTCCTGGCCGAGGGAGAAACAGAAGCTGTGAGAAGAATCCAGGAGCTGGCGCCCCAGGCCTGCCACTCCCTGGCTGCGCGACCTTGCACAAGTCTCTGCACTATCCTGGCTTTATTTCTTCACCTGTGAAAAGGGCTGACGTTCATCAGAAGCTGCCCCTCAGGGGGCCATCACAAGCATGAAGCAGGGCAGGTGAAGTTTCAAAAGTGCCCGGCACAGCGTGGGGACTGAGCAGGTGTCACTGGTCGTACTATTGCTGCCATCGTCTGTGCTGGGACCTGTGGGTCCAGAGGAAGGGCAATGGTGCTTCTCCTTGTCACCTGCACTCTTGTAAACCCTGCTGGCTGGCCTGGGTCAGACTCATAGAGGAGACCATGGAGGTCACCCCATATCCTCCAGGCAGCTGGAAACAACTGGGAAGGGGAGGGGGGCACAGTGCCTTGCCAGGGGCTCCCCGGGAGCTGATCCCAGAGCCCATGCGCCCCAGGAGGCCAGAAGCCCTGTGGCCCCATCTCAGGCAGGGCCAGGGCGGCCATCCCTCTTATTGGGCAGTGGGTCCTGGCCTAACGGTCCCCTCTTTCTCATAAGGGTCTTCAAGCTCCCCAGGGCTCCAGCTCCAATGGAGCCCCCGCACCCTCTGGGGCCTTCCTTCCAGGCTGGCGAAATGCAGTCCAAAGTCACGTCTGTCCATCACACAGAGCAGGTGGGTGGGAAGAGGCCACGAGGAATTTCTGTCCTCTCTGAGGCCCCTGCCAGCGTCTCCTGCCCGGAATTCCCTTGAGGCCCATTTCATGTCCTCGTCAATGTCTTGAGCCCCAGGACCTGATGGGATGATATCTCAGAATAAGCAGAAACGAGGAGGCAGCCCTGGTGGAAACCCCTGTTCCGGGAGCAGCTGGGCCCCAGCCTCCTGAGAGACACAGCAGCCCGAGGAGGCCCAGGGCCCAACGAACCACCATGAGCCCCTTCTGTCAAACGGGGCTGGTGACATCGGGTCCGTGCTATGGGACTGTAGAGAGAAATGCCCAAGACTGGGACCAACAGGTGCCAGTTCATAGTACACCGTAAGTACTCAGCCAAAACACACTCTGATTGCTGTCATCCGTCCCCTGAGCCCTCCTGGGAAAAAGCTTTGTAGAGTGCTGTGGTCATGAGGCATAGTCATGGGCAGTGTGTACAGGGGTCACACCCACAGGGGTGTGAGCTAGAGCTCTCTGCAACGACTAGATGGAGAAAGGTGCATGAAGTGGTCGAGGGAGTACCTGTAAACAGCAGGAGCTAAATGGATGCCTGTTTTAGTAAGACTTCACACCTTGAACTTGCAAAGAGCTTGGAAAAGATGCTCACTCGCTCACCTGCTTGTGCATTCTCTCTCTCATGCACCCCTGCACACAACCCCCTGCGCACATAGTCCCTCCACTGCTGGGAAGACCAAGGTCAATGAGCATTGAGTGGCCCCCATCACCAAGGCACTGGGAGACCACAGGTGCCTGGATCCACTGGGCAGGAGGGGCCGGGACACGACTGCCCTGTGAGTCCCTGGAGAGCCTGAGTTCAGAAGGGAGGGGGGTGAGGTGCTCAATTCCTGGAAAAGAAAAGCCTGGGCTCCAGGAGGCACCCCACCGCCAGTGGCCACGCGGCTAGCAAGGTGGAGAACCATGACTACATCTTTCCCTCTCTGGGCCTCAGTCTTCTTTATGTGCAAAGGGCAGAAGCCCCCTGGCTGCCCCCAGGGGTGGTTATCTGGTTAAATACACGGGAATAAAATCCTGGCTCTCCATGACAATACGGGGACCCCTCACACCCCCCTCCAGCGTGTGCTGTGAATCTTTAACAGTGGGCTCCCCAGGGAGAAAGCCCTGATTTGTGGCATTTGCTGATTTCCAGGGTGTAAACTCTCCCAGTATGGTCCATTTCAAGCTACCAGTCTACACGCTGAGCTGGGAACAGCTGTGTGCGGTAGCTCTCGGGACCCGATGAGAGCCAGCTCCAATACTGTACAGCCCCCCTTCTTCTCCCCTCCCCTGCCCCCCCACCCCGCCCTCCAACCACACAGGCCATGTTTCTGGCCCCCGCACAGCCAGGCAGGCTCCGACTCAGGGCCTGTGTATTTATTATGTCCTCTGCCTAGAATGCTCTTCCTCTGGTCGCGGCATGGCTGACCAGGTCTCAGCTCAGATGCCACCTCCTCCAAGAAGCCTGCCCTGACCACCTCAGTAATGTTGCCCCTCACCCACCTGCCTGCTGCTTTCTGTGATCTCACGCTGTCTTCTTTCCATTGTGGCACTTGCCTCATAAATGTGACTCACGTTTATGTGTCACGTATGTCTATCTCTTTCTTGCTTGTCTTGCCTACGCCTGTGCTCTGCTGGGTCCCTGTGGTTTATAGCACGGCGCCTAGCATGTAGTAAGTGCCCAGACTGTACTAGCAGAATGAATGAATGAATGTGTGTGTGTGTGTGTGTGTGCGCGCGCGCGCACATGTTCGCATGTGGATAAATGAATGAACGCACACACGGGCGAACAGTGAGTGCTGGAGCCTACCTGACCTGATCCTTGAGGCCTGCCTGGCCCCCTGTGCCCTCCCCCTCCCCCAGCTCCCCGCAGCGGCTCTAATTGGCGGAGGCCCCCTTGACAGCGCCCCATTGTGGAACCCATAATTGCAGGCCCCTGCCTCTCGCCCCCACCCCGAGTCTCCCTCTTCAGCAGAAAGCAGACCCTGGCCCCTATTGTGCGGCTCCTGCTGACACAGGGATGACCTCACCGGGGCCTCCTGAGATGGGGCCCAGGAGGGGAGAAGGGGTGGGGGTTGGCCAGGCCCAGGTTGGGAAAGCTTGGAGGCTGAGGTCTAGGACAAAGGGCCAGAGGGGAGCGAAGCCCTTCCCGAGAGGGAGAGTTTCCAAGGGGAAGACAAGGGTGCTTTTCATTAGAGGGGAAATTGGGGGGCGTGGGGGGAGGGGACTAATCCACAAGAAAGGATCCCAAAGGAAGACTGGACTAGGAGGCCACGCGCCTGAGGGGGACTTTGGAGACACAGAAGACAGACAGACAGACATGGGCTTGAAACCGGCCCACCGTGCAGCATTAGACCAGGGACTTCCTTGCCCTGAGCCTGTATTCTCATGTGTAAAATGGACAAATAATAATCATGCCTTCCCCATGGGCTTGTTATGAGTCTCTATTAGGTAACAGACACCCGGGCCACGCACACAGTAAGTGCTCAATAAAGAGTCATTTCTCCCCACTCTCTTGCCCAGACTTCCTTCACTCTAAACCCTCCCATCTCCCAGCTGCAGCTGCCCACCCCAGGGCTGACCCCAGGATCCCAGAGCATGGCAGGGTCCCCTCCCTCTGTGTCCCCTGGGCCCCAGGGCACCAGCACGCCTCCTGCTCTGGGCTCCTGGGCTCAGGACCGGGTGGACCGAGGAGGACCCTCATTCTCGAGGGTGAGGCCAGGGCAGGCTCTGGACCTAGGCTCTGCACCTGAAACTCTACCTCGGGTGACTGGTTACTGCTGCCGCCTGGAGCACCACACCCGTCCCCTACCTGAGGGGTCCCTGAGGAGGGGCGTTCCTGTCCTTGTCCTCGGGTTCCTCTCTCGAGGAAGGGGCATAGGGCCTGTGTTAGCACCGCTGTTGGATGCTGGAAACAGCCCGCGCCCAGCTCCGTGAGCCCCTCGTGCCGGCGAGCCACGTGGGGCCTGGTGGGGACACGGTGTGAGACATGATGGACGACAGGACGCCCGGCCCGGCCCTCTGACCTCTCGTTTCTGAATCAAAACGTTTTCAGAATTTCATCGACATTGTATAATTTTCAAGGGTAAGATTTTCCGGATTATTTAGCCTCCTGGCTGATCTTCTCAAGTGTGGCTAAACTGTTTCTCGTTGATTATTTTCATTTTCGTTTTCACTTTCCTGAGCTTATTTTCCCAGGCTCAGTATTTCGCCCTGCGGCACTCTCACTGAGGGCTTCGCCTTTCAGAAGGTCTTTCCGTCATGTCCGCATCTCGCCCGTCCAGGCTTCTGCCACGGCGACAATTCCTTGGGTGATAGTTCCTCTGTGCCAAGGCCAAGGTTTCACGTACTGATGTTGCGAACTCCAAATTTGTTGAGAAGGTCTGATCCTTCTTTCAACCCCTAAATGAATAAGGTGCGGGAGTTTGATTTGGGCTGGGGGATTCCCCTGGTGAGATTTCTCCTGTGCTGAGTAAAAGACTCAAGGGCTGTGCTGACTCCCGGCCTCAAAGAGCTTTAGAGATCAGGGCACATGGTGGGGTGGACACAGCCCGGGAGTCTGAGCACCCTGTGCCTGCAGGTGGCCCAGGACTAGAAAAACATCCAAGGGAAGTGACAACGACCCAGTCCAGCAGTGCCACTAATAGCCCAGACCCTTTAAGAATAGGGGTTTGAGGGGCGCCTGGGTGGCTCAATGGGTTTAAAGCCTCTGCCTTTGGCTCAGGTCATGACCCCAGGGTCCTGGGATCGAGCCCTGCATCGGGCTCTCTGCTCTGCAGGGAGCCTGCTTCCTCCTCTCTCTGCCTGCCTCTCTGCCTACTTGTGATCTCTGTCTGTCAAATAAATAAATAAAATCTAAAAAAAAAAAAAAGAATCTGGGTTTGAGGGGTCCCTGGTGGCTCAGGCAGTCAAGCATCTGACTTCGGTTCAGGTCATAGTCTCAGGGTCCTGGGATCGAGCTGCATGGATGGCTCCCCACTCCGTGGTGAGTCTGCTTGTCCCTCTTCCTCTTCCTCTGCCCCTCCCCCTGCTCATGCTCTCTGTCTCTCAAATAAATAAATAAAATCTTTAAAAAAAAAAAAAAAAGAAGAAGGAGAAGAATGTGGGTTTGGGTCATCCCATAGGCAAGGAACCACAGCCAGCTGGGTGCCAGCCCTCGGTACCCAAATGTGTGCCCAGGGCCCTGAGTTTTGCTGTGGTGGACAGCTTCTAAGAAGGCTCCCGCCGATTCCCTTGGGTCTGAGCAGGGGCTGTGACTTGATTCTAACCAGGAACTCTGGTGAAGGTGATGGATCTCACTTCTGGGATGAGGTTACACAAGGTTATGACTTCCGTCTTGCTAGCAGCCTCCCTCCCTTGCTGGCTTCGAGAAGCATGCCGCCATGTTTTGAGCCGCCATGTTTTGAGCCGCCATCTTGGAAGAGGCCCTCATGGCAAGGGGCCAAAGGGCAGCTGCCGACCACCTGCCAGCAAGCAGCTGAGTGCCCCCCACACCCACGTGTGCTCGGAAGTGAAGCCTTCCCTGCTCGAGCCTCCAGGTGAGACTGCAGACGTTGGGTCAACTCCTTGACTTTAATCTGGGGGAGCCCCTGAAGCTGGGAGGACCCAGCTAAGCCCTCCCCAGCCTCCTGCCCCACAGAAACCATGAGATCATAAATGCGTGTCGTTTTAAGCCACTGATACTGTGGTAATTAATGCAGTAACACACAACAAAGGCACAAGGCAAACATCATATGACAAGTAGTAATACTAGGAAGACGTATTGATGTTATCAAGAACCTACCATGCGCCAAGGGCCATCTTAAGGGCTTCACGTGCATTGTCTCGCTTATTCCTGACACTCGCCGTAACCATCTGTGGTTACCACGCAGAGATGAAGAAAACAAGCTCAGAAAGACGCGCCAGAGCAAGGCCCAAACCCTGGGGCCTGGCTGTGTGCTAAGAACTGGCTGGAGAGAGGGGAGGGAGCCTGGGGCGATCAGCCAGTTCCCGTCCCCCCCCACCCCGAAATCCATCCCCTTTCCTCCTTGAGCACAGACACCCTTTGTCTTGTCACGCAAGTGATCCTATGGACACAAATGCACCTGCACCATCATTCTGCAGGCATATTTCCCAGAAATATAATATCAATTTTACCTGCACTTTTAATAAGCATTTAATTCCTTCAATTGTCTGGTGGTCCATTTGCAGGGGAAACTGAACTACCTGATCATTTCTCACTTCACCTGCCGTCCGGGAAATAGATTCAATTAGAAAAATCTATTGCTAATTTGAAAGCTCTGATTCTATAATTTCCTACAGGGAAGACATGTAAATTGCGTGTTATTTAACACCCTTTCATGGCAGGTGAGTTCCGTGGGGGGCAATTATCATCCGCTCTCCACTCTTCTTACAGATTCCTGACAAGGCGGGGAAGAGGGAGGAGGGAGAAGGAGGACGAAGGAGAAGAGGAAAATATTTTGAAGGCTGGTCGCTGAGTGGCTTTAGGATCCCTGGAACTGGAAGGGCCTGGCTATGGGGGGCTGGTTTGGTGCCCACGTACCTGCCCATCACTGGGACGCTGACTGTCACAGAGGCCAGAGCCCCCAAGTCCTCTGTCCTTTCCCTCACCACTGGTAGCTAGAAAATTGTGGGGGATGGGGAGGCTGTCAGGACACCCACGTCTGCTCTCCAGCTTTTCTGCCACCGGCAATGTGACACGGAGCTGTCCCTTTGTCCTTCTGGCCCTGGCCCCCATTTGTAAAATGAGGAAATCGTAAGACTCTCCCACTGAGCTTTGGGAACCCCAAACACAATGTTGAGCATAAAATAAAAGGGGGAGGGGGCTTTGCAAACTGTCCGCAGGCTTGGGAGTCAGGCCCTGAAACACCGACTCAGGGTCAAATTTCCAACCTGCTCCCCACTCCCATGGATTGCCAAGAAGATCTTTCTCGAGTCGAACCCAAGTCTGTCTGGCTAAAAAGGGGTTTTTTGAGAGAAGACCATTTCTTCCCACACAGTGGTGGCTCTGCACGCGCGCACACACACACCCCATGCACACATACCCGCACACACACACACACACACACGCACGCGGGTCTCGGTAGATGCCTCCAGAGGGGTGCTCAGAAGCCAGGGCCACAGGGGCCTCTAGGTAGGGAGCTGGGAGGGAGGGGGAGAGAGACCGAGTTCTTACTTAACGCCCTTTGTACCGCTTCATTTCTTTGCTCGTTTCCTTTTTCTCTCCCTCTTTCCCTCCCTCCCTCATTACCTATTCAAAAACAGGATTTTTTATATTTACACATCTGTTCATTGTTAACAACTGAAACACGAGACCCAGGGATCCTCCCTCCTTCCACCGGCCAGGGCCCTCCTTTCTGGCCTCCCCAGCCTCCCTCCTGCCGTCAGGTCCCCTGTGAGCACCTTCCCCAGGCAAATGCCAGGCAGGGCTCCGAGGGAAGAGTCACTCCCACGTGCAGCTGCCCCTCAGCTAGGCCTTGAAGGAGGAGCAAAAGTCCGCTGCGCCGTCGGGAAGCTGTGAGCACACGTGCCCTGCAACCCCGGGATGGGACGGGATGGGACGCCCGGACTACAACCCACCGCGACCGCGGGGGCCCACCGGCAGGCGGGCGGGGACGAGCGCCACCTGCCGGGCGCAGGGGAGATGTGCACCGGCTTTGGTCCTTGCGCCTGAGCCCAGGCTCAGGACTCGGATGCCCTAGGCAGGTGTGTCCTGAGGGGGCCCGAGTGGGAGGGGGGAGGGTAGCGCAGCCTCCTCCTTGCCAGAAGTTTCTCACAACAGCTGTTTCACGTGCCTTTCACAGATGTGACATTTTTACATGTCAGAGGTGTGTCACTCTATAGGTGTGTCAATCGCCAAACGCCAGGCACTGGTGACACGGTGACCAGCAAGATCACCGCGGTCCCCGTGCGCCCTGCAGGCAGGAAGCTGTGCTCTTCTCCCATCTAAAGGGATGAGCAGGGGCGCCTGGGTGGCTCAGTCGGTTACGTGTCTGCCTTCGGCTCAGGTCACGACCCCAGAGTTTCAGGATCGAGCCCGGCTTTGGGCTCCCTGATGAGCGGGAAGTCCTCTCCCTCTCCCTTTGCTTGTGCTCTCTCTCTCTCTTGCGCTAACATCCCTTTATGTTTTTTTAAACATAAAGGAATGAGCAGACAGAACGTGAAGTCCCCAAACACGGTCCCCTAGAGACCAGCTTCCCCTCTGCCCACCCATCCCATTTTCATCGCATAAACCCACCGTGGAGTGGCAGTCCCTGGGCCGGCTGGGACTCGCTGTCTCGTCCCCGGCCTGTTTCCTCCTCTGCCTAGCAAGAGGTCAGGCTGGACATTCTCAAGACCTAGGTTGACCAGAGAGTTACAATCCTCTTCCCCCACATCCCTTGGGCAGTGAGTGCAGAGACGCACAGACCCCCTTAGCAGTGCTGGGCGTCCTCAGTTTCCCCAAGGCGGCCCATCTTTGGGAGACCAAAGCCAAAATGATTTGGACCATAAAAGCAAACCCGGCTGCAGCAGCCAGGACAGCTCTGCCTCCCTTTGGGACAGTGATGCAACCCTAGGGCACCAGCAGGGCTCCGTAGACCAGACCTCCAGACCGAGCCCCTTCCCCCTCTGAGTTGTGGCCCCTCGCTGTATCTGCAGACCCTCCCAGAGCGGGCATCCCAAGCCCCCTAGTGGGTAAGTTAATGCACTTTTCTATAAACGTGGCGGAAGAAAGGGCGGGTTGGAATCCACCTAACTTGTCCATTCATGTCCAGGCTCATCTCTGGTGAAATGAGGATGACGGTCGCGCGTGTCCCCCAGGTGGTGGGAGGGTCGGATCTCGACACAGAGGGCGGGGCAGGGGGCGTGGTTAGCGCTCAGGGGAGCCAAACCTGACGGGGAGAGCTGCCCAGGGCGACCTCCCAGCGTCACACTGTTCTGGGCTGGAGCTGGATTTAAGCGGGCAGCTCTGGAATAGAGCCTGGTCTAGGGGACTGTCAGCGTCCACTGGGCAAGGGAGGAGCCTGGACCCCGGGTCCTGGGTCCTTGCGGAAAGTCCACACCCCTTTATCCCCATCACAGCCGGCACCTCCCCACCGTGGCCACAGGGGGGCAGCAGCATCCCGGCCATCACGGGGCCTCTCCGTGAGCGCGTCCATTCCCCGCTGAGCTCAGCCTGGGACTAGGAGACTGGCGGGAGGAAGGGGTCGGGTCGTGGCAGGACCAGGCACAGAGGGAGAAGTCTGCTGTTTTATTCAACCTACACAGAGTTTTTCCAAAATTATAATTGGCTGCCAGCATTTAAAAACCAGCTTTCATACCCAAATTCAGATTTCTAGGCTTTTTTGGAAAACAAAAATAAATCCGGCCACACAGGGTGCCCAGCCTACCTGCCTGAAGGGACAAGCTGGGCTGGACATCTCTGTCCCCTTCGGCACCACTGTCCTCCCTCCCCCCGCCCCCCCCCCCCCACGTACACTCATTCCTGCGGCCCTTGAGTTTCAGGAGGCACTTGCGTTTGAGACAACTGGGAGCTCCCAGCCATGTCCTATACGGCAGCTTTCTCAACCTCGCTAGTGACATTATGGGTCAGATCATTCTTTATTGTCTGAGGGCTGTCCCATGCTTTAAAGGATGGTCAGTGACACCCCCAAGTACGTAAACACAGACTCTGGGACAGCAGATGAGGGCACCTCAGAGAGCAGGGGACATCTGACCCTCTGGTCCCTAGGATCCCCCTCACGATGAGCTGTGAGCCCATAAGGGAAGTTGTGGGAGGGGTGCTCACGTCAGTCTGAAGCTTTCACAAGGTCTTCTGGGTCTGGGGCGTGTGACCCCAATGAGGCAGCCCAGGCTCCGGACATCACATCTTCCGCCCAGTGTTTAGACAACACAGACCGTTCGCACCGTGGGGTCTGGCTGGGATGGCAGGACAATCAGGGACTGATCCTTGACCAAGTGTTCAAATTTTCATTTTGTGGAAGAAGTGGGAGCCTGGTGGGTGTCTCTGTCTCCATGATGATGAGTAGATTGGAGAAGGCTGCCGTGATTTGTCCAAGGTCACATGTCGGGGTAAGGTAGGAGCAGAGCCAAGACAGGGAAACCATATTGGTTCCTGTCCCTCATTTCTAAAGTCCCACCATCGTCCTAAGAGAGCTGGGTTGCTTGCTACCAAGACCCACCAATGATCACCTCCGGGGTGTCCCACAGCCTATCATAGACGCAACCTATCCAAAGCCCCTCTCCTGCCTCCCCCTTTGACGAGTGACCCCACTGCACAGAGTCCCTCAAACCTGGAACTCAACTTTTCTGTGTCCCTCTAACCCCACACCCAGACTCTCACCATGCCCTGTCAACTATTCCCAGGCCCACCTTTCAGGATGACAGGTGTCATCCTGTCATCCTGTCCCTTTGGAGCGCACACCAGCCATGCCAATCCCTGCTGCATCTCTGAGGTCAGGTCCCCATATCACCTTCGATTGAGCATTGGGTTGCCCTCATGGGCTCCTGACAGTGCGGGAGAGACAGCTGGGCAGAGCAGGCTGCCTGTTTCAAGAAAAACATCAGAGACAACCTCCTTCATGGGAGAGAAGACAACTTCTAGGGGTTGGTGTGTAGCCACCGTGGGTTTGCATGCCATTTCTTACGCTCACGTCACGATGCTCTTCTTTGACACCTGTCTGGTCACTACAGTCTTTGGAGCCCTCGGGGCGGAGCAGTCACAGAGGAGAGTTACTTGGGTTTCCTCTCCAGTCCCCAGTAGGGGGTGTGGGCATAGTTCCATCCCCAACCTGATGCACAATCATGGCCACTGCCATGCACCCCCTTCTTGGTCTCCCCATCCAGTTCCCACTGCCTGGCCCCTCTCCTTCAGCCATCTGGGTGGTGGTGCCTAGTGCCACCCAGTCTGCCAACTGCAGGGACCAGCTCTGGCGAAAGGGAGATGGCTCAGAGCGGGTGTGGACCTCTAGGACCTGCTTACACTTCGGAGTTCACCCCACCAAAACACGGGGCTGCCTGTTCCTGCATTTGAGGCTGGCCCCTTACAGGTGGAAAGTATTTGTGGTTTGGCCTAAACTCTCATGAAGAACGAAAGTGGCTGGACCCTTCCAGTCCCCCGTTGCCCACTGTGGTACCGGAGCTGTGTGAGCTCTCACCTTCTCCACTGGGGAATCTTTCAGAATCCCAGAGCTGTATCCGCTTTAATGCCACCTCCCTTTGTTATCCGTGGGGGGGTAGAAGGCTGCATCTAGACTAAATCTTTTGATTCCATGCTCCTCCTGCAACAGGACCTCACTCATACTTAAAGCTCAAATCTCATTTTGTCTCTTCCCCACTCCTGTACACACCTAGGAGCAGAACTGTTGGGCGACAGAGGATTTCTGTGGGGTCACTTCAGCTTTTTGAGATAATGCCAAGATGTCCTCCAAAGTGACTGTACCATTATTAGTGTGTGGGAAAGTTCTTATTAGTCCAAATCTCTCCCAATCCGTGGTTTTGTCACAGGTCTTAAATCTTGTCCAAGTGCTGAGCGCGCAGCAATTTTCCTGGGGCTCTGATTTTCATTTGCCTAATTTCTGATGAAGTCGGTCCTCTTTTCATGTGTTTACAGGCCATCTGGGTTTCTACTTCTGTGAAATGCTGTCGATTTTTTGACCATTCTTCTATCGGGTTGTTTACTGTTTACTTTTTCTGATTGGTTCTCGGGAATTCTGGATCCATTCTGGATAATAACCCTTGGCTGGTTATTCAAGTTGTGGGCATCTCCAGCTCTGTGGCTGGTCTCTGCCATCTACTGATGGACTTCTGATTTTCAAAAAATCTTAATGTAGTGAAATTTTGTCAACTCTTCCTCTACCTTTCTACTCAAAGTCATAAAGATGTTCTCCTTCATTGTCCTCTTATGTAAGTTGCCCGCTATACATCAGATCTGGTATGGTGTGAGGAAAGGATCTACTTTTTCCATCTGGATCCCCATTTGTCCTGGTGCCATTCCTCAATGATCCGAAATACCAGCTCTGCCATAAAGCAAGTTTCCACGTATGGATGATTTATTTGTCTATGAAGCAACACCTTAACTGGCTCAATGTTTATAACTTTATAACATCTCATAGAACAAGTCTTTCCCTTGTTCTTCAAGAAACTCTTGACTACCCTTAGACCTTTTCTCTTCTACACACATTTTAAACTCAGCTTTTCAATACTATAAAAATTTCTCTTGGGATTGTCTTCGAAATTGCATTGAATCTGCGCATACTAATTTGAGGAGAATTGAGTTTTTAAAATATTGAGTCCTCCAATCCAAGAACAGGGTGTCTTTCTGTATTTGTGTAGATTTTCCTTAAAATCTCACTCCAGAGTTTATAATTTTCTCTATAAGGAGTTCTCACATTCTTGGTTAGATTAATTCCTGGGTACTTTATATTTTTGTTAGCATTGTTAAATAGTATCCTTTCTAAATTACATTTTTAACTAAAATTGAAGACATACAAAAATATAACTGATTTTTTGTGTTTTTATATATTTAACAAAATTGCTAGGTGCTTGATTCTAATAATTTATTGGGAGATACTTTGGGGGGTTTTCTGTATAGATGATCCTACCATTTATCTATAGTACTAGTTTTATTTCTCTCTTCCCATCATTATGTCTTTTATTTATTTATTTTTTGTTGTATTACAGCTCTGGCTAGAACCTAAGCATGGCATTGAAAAGAATTGACATCATTGATTTGTTTCTGATTTTAAAGTTAATACTTTAAGACTTTATTTGTATGTATGATAGCATCTCTGTCTATCTTTCTATCTCTATATATCTAAATAGATATGTTTCTCTTTATCAAGTTAAGGACATTCCTTGTAATTCCTGGCTTATGTGAAATATTTATAATGAATGAATGTTGAATTGTACTGAACTTTATAACCTAATGAGATGACTGTGTTTTTCCCTTAAAACTGTTAATGCAGGGGCACCTGGGTGGCTCAGTGGGTTAAAGCCTCTGCCTTCGGCTCAGGTCATGATCCCAGGGACCTGCAATCAAGCCCCGCATCGGGCTCTCTGCTTTGCAGGGAGCCTGCTTCCTCCTCTCTCTCTGCCTGCTTCTCTGCCTACTTGGGATCTCTGTCGGTCAAATAAATAAAATCTTTAAAAAAAAAAAAAAACTGTTAATGCAAAGTATTACGTTAAGTAATTCCTTGACAATTAGGCAAACTTGCACTCGTAACATAAACACAATCTAATCACGACGTACTATTTTTTCAATTATTATTATTGAATTCGCTGTGCTGATATTTTGGTTTTTTTAAAGTTTTTACTTAAGTTCCAGTTAACACACAGTGTAACATTAGTTTCAGGTGTGCAGTATAGTAATTCAGCACTTCCTCCTGGTCAAACACCTGGAGCTCAGCACAAATGCTCCTCTTAATCATCACCTGTTTACCCCTCCTCCTCCCCCCCCACCCCCCACTTCTCCCTCCCCACCACTCCCGCCCACCTCTCGCCTGTAACCATAGTTTGTTCTCTATAGTTAAGTCTGTATCTTGGTTCACTGTGCTAATATTTTTGGTTTTTTTTTTTTTAAGATTTTATTTATTTATTTGACACAGAGAGAGAGAGAGAGAGAGAGAGAGCACAAGTAGGCAGAGAGGCAGCCAGAGAGAGAGGGGGAAGCAGGCGGAGAGCCCAATGCGGGGCTCGATCCCAGGACCCTGAGACCATGACCTGAGCCTAAGGCAGAGGCTTAACCCACTGAGCCACCCAGGTGCCCCTCACGGTGCTAATATGTTAAAAGAAGTTTTCCGTCTATATTCATGAGTAAAATTAACCTGAAATCTTTCTTTAGTATACTGTCTACCTGACAATCAGGATAAAGTACGTTGACTGGCTACGTTTCTCCACTGTGGGGTAGAAATTTGGGTAAGCTTGACATGATCTGTGCTTTGAATATTTAGCAGAATTCACCTATGAACCCAGCTGGCACTGAAATTTTCTTTATAGGGAAGGAAGATTTTAACCTACTAATTTAATTTATTGAATAATTATAGGACCGTTCAGGTTTTCCATTACTTCTTGAGTCAATTTTGACACATTGTATTTTTCTAGGAATCTGATTGTTTCTTCAAGACTTCACATTTATGGCATAAAAGTAATTGACAGTATCTTTACATTATCCATTTAGTCTGTGCTGAATCTATAATGATGTCTCTTCTTTCATGCCTGGATTTATGCATCTGTGCTCTTTTAAGCAATCTTGTAAGAGATCTAATATTTTTAGTCCTCTCAAAGAATCGTCTTTTGCTTCCAATCATCCTACTCTCCGTGTTTGTTTTCTATTTCATTAATTTCTGTTTTTATCCTAATTATCTGAGTCCTTTGGGTTTGACTGTTCTCACTCTAACTTTTGGATGCTCAGCACATTAATTCCGACCATCTCTTCTTTGCCAATACAAGCGTTCCGAGTTCTGAAGTCTCTTAAGTACTGCTTCAGTTACATTTCATAAGGCTTAACACAAATATTTTTGTTATTGGTCAGTACTAAGTATTTTCTAATTTTGGTTATGAGTTCTTTTTCAGCCTGCAAGTCTGTTTTAGGTGTCTGTTTTCAAGTTCCCAGAAGTCTGAGCTTTTTTTAGTTATCTTTTTGGTTTAGTTATTTTTTTAGTTATCTTTTGGTTGTCTGCTTCTTTTTGGATTGTGATCAGAGAATACAGTCCATGTACAAACTGGGCTGGATTCTGTGATTACTGCCCAGGTGTCCCTGAGGGAGAGAAGGACTTACTCCCCCAGCTTCTGGGGAGCTCCCACAAGGTGGTCCTTCACAGTCAGCCTTTGGGGATTGCCTGGGCTGAAGAAATGACCTTGCCCAAACGAGGCCGTGCCTTGATCCAAGGGCAGCTGTGATGAGAACACAGCCAATCTGATACTCATTTAACAGTGTGACCACCCTGCTCTCACCTAGAGTCTGGACATTCAGAGAAAGACTGGGGCTACCTCAGTTCCCACCTTGCTTCTCCTGGGGCATCTTTTAAAATGACCACTCAGAGCTGAGCCTGGGAATCCTAGTGACCTCGGCCCTAACCACCTTATAGATAATAGGGGCTTGCTACCCCCTTTCTGCACCCTGTTTGCTGTAGATCTGGGACGGAGGGCTGCCCTTCCCCGGCTCATTGTGCTCCCATTCTGAGACTGGTAAGTAAAAAATCTTGTGATTCTACTTCCGTTGTGTGGGTGCCCTGAAACTGCACCTTCCATCAGAATGACCCCTGGGTTTCCACTTCCCCAGAGTAGGAGCTCAGATGCCACGGAGGTCGCCTCCCGACCCCGCATGGGCAGCTAGTGTCTCTTCATTCAGAAGACCGTAATCTACATGTTCTTAATGCAACACACCAGTTCTGGGTTTCCAACATGGCGGCCTGCATCTAAGTCAGGGGGCTCTTACCCCAACCGAGGACCCCTCCGAAGGACGGCCCCGCTGCAGACCTCTCCCCAGAGCTGGCTAAGGCTGCTGTTGCTGCTGCATTTCAGCTCAGCACCTCCTGCTTCCCAGCCTGCTTCCTTCCCTCCCTCTCGCTGCTGCTAGGCCCGGTACCGTTCCCCCACAAACTTCTGACTCCCCAATCTCCATGTCAGACTGGGAGATCCGGTCTGGATCTGGGAGATCCAGTCTACAACCCTAATCTGTGAAAGGTGTTGAGGTCAACTGTATAGTCCAGCCTGTTTTCTGAATGTTCCCTGCGAGCCTGAGAAGCCTGTGTTTGGGATTCCATCATCTACATCTGTTCACCTTAAACCCGCAGTTGTGTTCTTTGGACTTTCTGCATCTCCGCTGAGATGGCCTAAAGATAGCCCAGCATGAAGGCGGGTGTGTCCCTCCTTCTCATTGTTTGCGTTTTTGTTTCTATTTCATGCAGCTGTGATGGTAGTCCCATGTGAATTAAGCGCCGTTCCAGCTGCCGGGTCAATCTGAACCTTGCATCATTATGTAGTACCATCTTAACTCTAATAATGCTCTTCTCTCCAGAAGTCTACTTTTACCTTTTTTCTAAAGATTTTATCTATTTACTTATTTATTTATTTGAGAGAGAGAGAGAGAGAGAGAGAGCAGAGGGAGGAGCAGAGGGAGAGGGACAGCAGACTCCACACTGAGCTCAGAACCCAATGCGGGGCTCGATCCCACAACCCTGAGATCATGACCTGAGCCGAAATCAAGAGCCAGATGCTCAACCGACGGAGCCACCAGACACCCAACTCTACTTTTGAGTACAAAGCCACAGCAACTTTTTTTGAGTTAGTATTTGCTTAGGATATTTCTTCTGTACTTGGACCTTCAACAGCTCTGGGTCCCCAAGGTTGAGTCCTGTCACTTAGAACATGACCTAGACATTTTACAAACCCAGTCTGACAATCATTTCTTAGCTGAAGAGTTTAGTCTTCCGATGTGTATTACTGATAATATAAATCTAGATTAATTTCTATGGTCTCATAATATTTTCTCTCTTCATTCTAACCTTCCCTGTCCCCAGCCCCCTTCCTCGCCTTCCTTCCAATCATTTGCGATTTTTATCTTATTTTTCTTATGCTCATTTTCTTTCTGTTTAAAAATTATACATCCAATGACTAATTTTTATGCTTCCCCTAGCTATTTTAACACGGAGCAGTTAACTAACAAAGTCTAAATTTAATCAGTATAGCTGCCCTCCTGCCAAATAATGGAAGGGACTTGAAAACTTTAACTCTGACCACTTCCTCCAAAATTATATGGTATCAACCAGTATTTTAGTACTAGCCTGTTTTTCCCTCCCATAAATTAGACCTTATTATTGTGGAGTCATACCATCCATATTTTTCTTAGTTTCTCTCCAAATATTTGCCAATATCTTTGCTCGTTTTTCCTTTCATATCTGGCCTTTCCTCTGTAATAATTTTTATTCTGCCTGGAGTACATTACATTTAGAATTGTCTCTTGGAAGGATCCTTCAGTGGTGAAATCTCACAGCTCTTACTTGCCTGAATATGTCTTTATTGTACTCTTATACCCAAAGGACAGTACAGAGCTCTAACATGATGGTTATTCTTTTTCTCAGCACATTGAAGATACAATTCCACTGTCCCCTGGGTTCCATTGATGACAGTGAGAAATCAGCTGTAAACCTAACAATTGATCCTTTTGAGAGACTCTTGTTTTCTCTGTTGCTTTTAACATCTTCCCTTTTTTCCTCGAAATGCCCCCAATTTACTGTTGTGTGTCTACATACGAATTTCTCTGTATTTACCTTACTTGGAATTCAGTGGACCTCTGGATCTGAGGCTTAGTACCTACAGCGTTTCCACCAAGTTATCAGGCACTATCTCCATGTACCACCTGCTCCGCTATTGTACGATCTCCTTCTAGAACCCTTCTATCTTCCGGATAGTCCCCTTGGCTGCACTAGTGGACTGATCCTCTTTTTGGCTGTATCTCATCTGCTTTTCAATCTGTCTGTTGAGTTTCAAATTCCAAGCATTCTATTTCTCATCTCTGTAAGTTTTCCTTGGTTCTTTTTCCAAATCTGGCTGTGCATTACAGTCTCTTATTCCCAGCTCATATTTTCAAACTTCTCTTTTATTTCTTTAAGAACACAGAAATAGTTCTTTTAAATTGGTTTGTAGTTTGCACATGATAATTTCAAATCTAAAGGCTTTAAGGCTCTATTTCTACTGTCTCTTGTTTCTTCTGGGTGTTTTCGTCGCCTTGGGAAGTCTCCTGTTTTTCACTGAGAGCTGTTCGTTTCCTTTGGAGCCTTATTTGTGGATATTCTCTAAGGCTGACTTGTCGTTGAATTCCTCAAGAGAGTTTTAGGGCCCGTCCCCACCCATTGACCGGAGGCACCACCAGGCAGGGTCACCTCAAATGAAATTCTCTGCTTGGGTTTGTTCGAACCACACAAGTTGCATGAATTCAAACTGGAAATCACGGGAGGGCCAGTTTGTGATTACAAATTCTCAAGAAAGCTATTTTTTTCTCTCAACCCAAGGTCAAGGTCAGTAAAGGTAGTTTTCCTTTCCGTCCCATCTGCAGGACGAAGTTTCTTGTGCGTTCTTTCCTACGTTCTGGATGTGGCCCTTCTGGACTCCAGCTCTGAGGGGTCTCCTGGTGGACCCTCTTCCTGGGTGGTGCTCGGTGTTTCCCTCCTGTTCCTTGCACCTCACACAGCCAACCTTGCTTCATTTTGGAGATTTATCATTTACTTAATTTCCTATCAATTCAGCAATGTTTTTTTTTTTAAGAAAAAGGAAAAAAAGAGTTAAAACAATATTCTGGGGCACCTGGGTAGCTCAACTGGCTAGGTGTCTGCCTTCAGCTCAGGTCTTGGGATGGAGACCCCATCAGGCTCCCTGCTCAGTGGGGAGTCTCCCTCTCCCTCTCTGTCTCCCATCCCCGACTTGTGCCTTCTCTCTCTCTCTCTTTCTCAAATAAATGAATAAATAAAATCTTTTAAAAAGTATTTTATCCAGCATGTTAATTGTTATCAGGGGAGTTATAAAAGGTATCTACTCTGGCAGAGGGCCAGAAACAGATGTTCTCTGTGAGAACTTTCCAGAACTCCCCTTTAGTCTGTTCTTCCCTTCTAACACACTGGACGGCACACTCTCATTATCGGTGGGTTTGTGGTGGTTGTGTTCCGCACAAGCCCGTGGGCTCCTCGAGGGCCAGGACGAAGGGAAGCTCAGAGTTCTCCATCCTGATGTGGACACGAACCCATGAAGCCTCCTGAGAAATGTGTGCGGATAGTTGGACGATGAATGAATGCACCCTCGTTATGACATCTAACCTGCTCTGGCCACACAGGCACAGCCAGGGCCCTTGGCCTGTCTTACAGCCTCCTGGAGTGCCGGGAGGAAGGACGACGTTGGCACAGGCTATCCGCACGTGACCCACTGCTCGTCACAGCTCTGCCTCGGTCCCGGGGCCCACAGTTCAAGCAGGATATGGTCACAGAGAGCTTCAAAACTGACCAGCAAAATAACAAGTTTTAATGCCACAAAATGAAAATTCCTCTTGCCAGTTGGAATCACACCAACCAAATTTGGGGCCTGTGGACCGCCACAGTCCTGACCAGAAGGCTTGGCTGCCGGGCGTCAAGAGCCTGGCAGGGAGTGAGCCGGACTGTCTGACGGTGCTCATCTTTCTTAAAATGGAACGCGTTCTGGTACCTAAATATACACAGGTCTTTCAAAACCTTGCTCCTTCTCCCACCTACCTTCACACTTCTGACTCAAGGGGGAAAAATAACCCACTAGCAATTCATCTTCCTCAGGGGCTGTTGGCAGCTTATATATTTTTTTCACAGTTGAGTTATTTCTGATCTTGGTCCCGGCGCAAAGAAATATGGAGCAACAGTGGCTGGGAGACGTTTGGAAGCCGTGCCAAGCCAAACAGTGTCTCAAAGTCTGCCTTGGATCCGCCAACCTCGTGAAAGTGTATTTTAACTTTACAAAAAAACACCTTCAAACGCTTGTGAGCTAAAACCAGTGAAAATGAGGGTCAGAAAGGAAACTCTCCCTAGTTGTAATCCGAGGTAGCCTCTTGGTCCCTGAACATGTGGCCTCAGGGCTTGGGAAGCGTCCCGAGACACTGGAGCTAAGCACGGCCCTAACCCCACAGCTCCCCGACCAGGGCCACTCGCTCACCCAGAGTCTCCACCTTCTGAACATAAAACGGAAGTCATGGTAACAAACCTCCTCCATAAGGTTGTTCTAACAATCAAATAAAATCAGACATGTCATCATATACAGTCATAGTGTTTAGCAAGGTCCTAAAGCATAGTAAGTGCTTCTTATACGATAGAACCTGCCTCTTTTTCAGAGATTTCATTTTTAAGTAACATCTCCGACCTCCCATGGGGGGCTGGAACTGAGATCAAGAGTCGCACGCTCCAACGACAGAGCCAGCCAGGCACCACCTTAGAAACTGCATTTTTTTAATTGTTGTTGCATCAGTACTTATGAGATGATGACGGTGATGATGATGGAGGAGAAATTGAATGTGACGGGTGCCTGGGTCGCTCAGTGGGTTAAGCTCCTGCCTTTGGCTCAGGTCATGGTCTCAGGGTCCTGGGTTGGGAATCTCTGCTCAGCAGGGAGCCTGCGTCCCCCCCTCCCCACTGCCTGCCTCTGCCTACTTGTGATCTCCCTCTCCCTGTCAAATAAATAAATAAAATATTTTTAAAAAATAAAATAAAATTAATTCAGGAGAGCTCACAATGAATTCTCCGAGTTTATATTTATAAAAAAGAAAGAAAGAAAGAAAGAAATCGAATATGAGCAAGAGACATGATTAAAGTCATTTAAGAAAACAAACCCACAGCCGAAGCAGAATTTCAGCCCAGCTCTCCTGACCTCCGATCCTAGAGTCCCTCCCTGCGGCTCGTTTCTAATGCTGTGGTCCTACCTTCAGGCCCACCATTAGCTAAACCTCCAAAGTGGTCTGATGCTCCGTCAGTGCTCACATACCTACCTCCTCGCTTCTCCTTCATATTAACTTCATGAGGTAGTCTAGGTATACCCATTTTGCTGATGGAGAAATGGAGGCACAGAGAAATAAAATGACTAGTCCGATTCCAGCAAGTCAGTAGCAGAACTGGGATTTGTACTCAGATCTCCCGGCTTGAGATCTCATGGGGAGGCCAGCCCTATTTTTCTCTTCTAGAACATCAAACTGGGGGTGCCTGGGTGGCTCAGTGGGTTAAGCCTCTACCTTTGGCTCAGGTCATGATCCCAGGGTCCTGGGGTCAAGCCCTGCATTGGGCTCTCTGCTCAGCAGGGAGCCTGCTTCCCCCCTCTCTCTGCCTGCCTCTCTGACTACTTGTGATCTCTCTCTGTCAAATAAATAAATAAAATCTTTAAAAAAACAAACAAACAAAAAACCCATCCAACTGTTATGAGCTGAGGCTAGGTCCTGTGCTCACTCAGGGCACCTGGAAATGAACTGGACCCACTCCTTATCCTGAGGAAACTCATGGGCAAATGGGCCAGGCAGACATTTAAAGAAATAAACAGGGGCTTTCAGTAGAGGTGGCAAATACAACAATTTCTGCATCTACATTTTCTCTCCCAAACCCTCCAAAAAGAACCATGAAGAGACTTCTCCAAACAACGGTGAGGAAAATTAAGACCAACTGGACTTACTCAGCGATCCCCAAAAGGCTGGGGGACGGGCCGTACCAATAGCTAAATGGGGCTTGCCTAAAATGAGGAGGAAGATTGACTGGTCATCCACCCAAGGAAGAGTTAAAAACCCAGCACCTTCTCCCCAACTCCAGGTAGCCAAGGGGCAAGCCTCCATAATTTTGTGAGTAAAGATAGATTAGGTAGATAGGGAACCAATAAGATATAGATAGGCTCTCCCCCTCTGGAGAATCCTAACTAATAACACAGGAAGAAAAAAACAAAATGGAGCAAGAGGCATGATGTCTAATTAAAATAAGTTCCAGAAAGACAGACCAGAGAAGATGGAGGGGAAGAATTCATCGACAACTTGGGAAACTTTTCAAAACAGAAGAACGTAAATTTATAGATTGCAAGGACCCATCAGAGCATGAAAAGAAACCCGTGCCAAGGCTCATCATCATGAAAACTTGAGACACTGGGGCAGAGGCCCCTTTCCTCTCCCACAGGCTTCCAGGGCAGAGGGTCACTGTGAGGGCCAGGAATAGCTGTGGACTTCTTCACAACACAGGCCTCCAGCAGACACGGGAGAACGGCCTGGGAAGTGCTGAGCGAAATGGATTTCCAAGCTGGATTTCCTTCCCCAGACAAGCTATCAATCCCGGGTGAGGATAGAATGAGGATCTTTTCAGTACGTGGGGTCTTGAGACATTTACAGTTAATCCTCGTTATTCACCGATTCCTTATTTGCAAACCCATCTACTCACTAAAAATTATTTGTAACCTCAAAATCGATCCTCGCGGTGCATCGACGGTCATTTGCAGACACGTACAGAGTGGCAAAACGAAACAAAACGAAACATGAGCAGCCTTCAGTGACTCTGCCCCAGCATCAGCCCATAGGCAAGTGTCCCTTTGCCGTCTGTTTAATGCTGCATGGTTCACATTTGGGGGCTTTTTGTTGGTGATCTTGCTATTTTAAATGATCCCAGGCATAGCGCTAGAAAGCCGTCCAATGTTTCCAAGTACAGGAAGGCAGCGACGTGCCTTATAGAGAAAACAGGTGTGATAGATGTGCTTCATTCCCACACGGCGTAGTGTTGTTGGCCCTGAGTTCAAGGTTAATGAATTACAATTACAGATAGAAAGTACACATAAAACATGCATCATATAAGGTTAGTCGCCGATCAGTGGGTGAAAATGCTGTGACCACAGACAGGGAGGACCCTGACCCTGTATTTCTCCCAGGAGTGAGGGATCCCTGTTGGCTGGGTCAATTGCCTGGTGACTTTATGGAATGTAACTACCCTGGAAAAGGAGCATCAAACCCCACTTTCCTTATAGTCTTCACCAGGAGATTACTAGGGGACATACTTCACCGAGATGAGGGGGCAAATCCTGAGATACAGGAGATAGTTAAAGGCAAGGGGATGACCCTGCTGCTAGGGGAGGGAGACCCCAGGACAGCAGCAGGGCCCAGGCCTGGGGAGCCCCAGGAGAGAAGGCCTGGAGCATCCAGAAAGTCCTGTGAGGAAAGTTCAAGACAGAATGAACGACATAGAAAACCAAGCAAAGGAGAAACAAGACAATTATTAGCTGGGGCAGGGGGGGCCGCTGTGAAGAGAAGGTTGTCACAGCCACAGACTTTTCCCCTTACCACTGTGGAGTCCCTTGTCTATCAGACCCCACTCAAATGAAGCAAACATTTTAGGTGAATTAACTCCTGGAAAGCTCCAGCCCAGCAAGGGGGGGGGGGCAAGGGGGGCAGCCCAGAGGTTGAGTAACTTGTCCAGGATCCCACAGCTGGTACGTGGCGGGAGGAGGACTGGATCCCGGGAAGGAGGCTCAGGACCACACGCCCTTTATGCCCGGACACAGGTGAGCAGGCCTCGAAGACTCTGCGGTCAGGTGCGCGGGAAGAGGGGTGCGGTGAGGGGTGAGGCAGGGAACAGCAAAATGCTCGCCTTCCGGAGGGAGAAGCCAGCCGCCAAGGCCGACAGCTGCCAAGATCAACCTGCAGCCCCAGAGGTGCGGAGGCGAACGCGGAAATAATTAGAGGAGGTGCGACAGTCGCCTCTGCGAGGGCATATGGGAGAGCGGGGCGCGGAGGCAGGAGACTGCTGTTTTTCTGAGCAAGCCTTGGAGAACTACTTGCCTGTATACGTTTGATCAAAATGAATGCTAAAAATAAAGAAGAGAAATAAACAACGTCTCCCTGATCCTCGACCGAGCGGCCCTCCGGGGCGGGGCCTGGGCGGGGCCGGGGGCGGGGCTTGTCACTTTATTTCTCCTTTCCCCGTGACTCTCGTGACTCTCGGGTGACCGGGTAGCAGCCCCTCTAGCCCTCCAGCATCATCAGGGCCACCCCCCCCAAACGCCCCCCGGGGGGTTAATGGCCCCAGACTGGATGCAGATCCTGGCGGGGAATGGCCCGCTGAGACCCCATCTGCATGGACCTTCCCCCTCCTTCGGGGACCGCTGGTCGATTGCTAATACCTCGAGGTCAGTGATTAATGAGGGATCCTCCCAGGGATGCTAGGCCTGGCCCCTCATTCCAAAACCCAGCTCCCTAAGCCCTGCTGCCAAGGGCTGTCACCACACACACTAATGACGTGGACACAGGCTGACATCAGCTCCGGGCCCTCCAGAGACCCTCGCAGCCCCCAAGGTCACAGAGACAAAGTCGGATCCATCCAGGGCCTGCCTCAGGCATGCGGGGACCTCATTCCTTCTCGCGCCCCCACTCCAGCCCAGATGGGGCTCCCTGCCCGGCTTCCCTGGCGCCCCACACTGACTCACAGTTGTGGGTGTCAACTTCTGAAGAGCCCCAGGTGCCAGGCCCCCGACGGTTTGAGGCTGAGAATCGGAGGCGGGCTACACGCACATCCCCGCTCTCTTCCTGTTCGTGTCAAACTCAACGACCAAAGTTGCCGCTAACCAGAGTCCTTTCCTGACGGGGGAACGTCAGATCCTAAAGGAACGCTTTTGTTCCCCCAGAGCTATGACAGCCGTGTGTCATCTGGTCTGTCGCTTAGCCCCGCAGCCCAGGCGGACACGCGGCTGGCAGAATTAATGGTTCTTGCTTATTTCACAGGGTTCTCGTGGGGCCAAATGAATCACGCAGGCTGGGGTATTTTGGGAAATAGAAGGGTGAGAAATCCAAAGAATATTTTAAGAAACACAAGCAATCAGCCCCTCTCGGAAGCTAGACTTCATGATTAAGCCCTGGATCAAACTGCAGAGCAGGCGTGGATGGGACAGAATAGGGAGCCGAGGAGCCTTCTCACGTAGAAGAATTTAATATTCGATAGCGTCGTCTTTGGGGGACAAGGAACCACGAAGGGGCAGCACAGAAAAAAACCAGTTTGGACTCGTGCTTCCCATCTTTCACACATGCTGAAAATAGAAATGGCTTATAAAGCAAATCAAATCTTAGGAATACTGGCCAAAAATATAAGTGAATATTGACCACATCGCTGGAGAAATGGGATGTTTCCAAGCTTTAAAATTTGTAAGATCTTGTTTTAAAGGAGAAGGAGAACAGGGTTGATTATATTTAAAAAAAAAAAAATTGTGGGGGGAGGAATTGATGAGAAAAAAACAGACTAACCAAGTGAATGACAAAAGGTTAATAAAAATAATCTATAACAAGACTATGCTCATTAATAAGAAAACCCTTAAACCAATTGGGTTTTATTTTCTTCTATTTTGTGGAACTTGACAAAATGATACCAAATTTCATCTGGAAAAATAAACATGGGAGACTAGCCAGGGAATTCTAAGGAAAAACAAAACTAATGAAGCAGGACTGGCTTTACCAGATGTTAAAACATATTATGAAAGTACAATAATTTTTAAAGTTTAGTACTGGAAAAGAACTAGACGCCCAGTCCAGCCCGGAGAACTGTGGAAACAGTTCCACAGTTTCTGTGGAAACATATGTGGGTAGAGTCAGCATGTGGGGGGGAAAATAGGAGGCATTTCATATCAGAGAAAAAAGGTGTACTAGTCAAAGCAGGGTATTAAGATAACTGGTAGTCGGCCATCTGGAAAAAATTAAGTTGAATCCCTACCTCACCCCTTATACCAAAATAAATCCCAGATGGACCCAAGATTTAAACCACACACACACACACACACACACACACACACACACACACATCAAATGATAAAAACTCTAAAAGAAAACATAGGTGAAGTTATTTATAATCTTAGGGATCTTGGGGGGGGGGGAGATCTTTCTACGCAGGATACACAGAGGCCATAATAAAATTCATTTGCTGGAACAAATGAGTGAGAAATCCAAAGATTATTTTCAAAAAGACAAGGGTAAGTCCTGTCCGATATTAAAATACTTGATTAGTGGAAAACAGAATTGTCTTTCCTACACAAAACTAGCTCAAAGCATAACACTGTCTTCTCCAGCTAATGACCAATGGAAGGAATGTTGAGTAAAGACAGTTGGGAGACCATGTAAGGGAAAATATAAGTTTAACTGCATTTTCAAATATACGGATGAGTAAATTGTCTATAAAGCAAATCAAATCCTCAAAAGACTGGCCAAAAATATAAGTGAATATTGACCAGCTCTCTGGAGAGATGAGAACTTCCCAGGCTTCAAAACGATGGAGGCGATCAGAAAAGGGGAAGGAGAACTGGTACGACTATTTCTAAAAAATATCTTCTGAGCCCAAAAAATTAAAGTTAAAAGAGTAAGACCGCATAAAAAATTTTAAGTTTCTGAATGAAGGAAAAAAGTATCAACAACACCATGAGGAAACCTACACAGGGAGTGACATTCCCTGGGATTAATTGCTTTAATTTAGAAAACAGTCATACCAGTGAGGAAGACTCGAAACCTAACAGGAAAAGGGACAAAGGCTGGATATGAAAAGGAAATCCCCAGGAAAAGGATTTAAAGTGAGCAATAGCTATATGGGAAAGTGTTCGACCTCCCTCATAATTACTAGATGTGAGCGAAAATGATTGGATGTTCTTTGTTTAACCTGTCAAATGAGCGAAGACTTTAAAGTTTGAAAATCCCCAAGCTTCTGGAGAAATACTCATTCTCAAACACTGTTAGTGGGGATACAAATTGGTCTAGTCCGCTCCTTTTGATGGCTATGTAATACTCCACGGTTGGCCATAGTGAAATGTATGTCACCAGTCCTCATTTATAGACATTTAGAGCTGCTGGGTTTTTTCCCCCAAGTTTTGGGTATACAAAGCAGCACTGTGAGGAACATCCTTGCACATACATCTTTGTGTACTGTGTGAATCTATTTGTGGAAACGATTCTCAGCAATGGAACTGGTCGGTCAATGGACCTTTGTGTTAAAATGTTGATGTACATTACCATATCGCCTTCCCACAGCATTACCGCAATTTATATTCTGGCCAACACCAAGAATTATAACAATTCCAACATTTTGTTAAGTGTGTTACTAATGCAAGGAACTGGATGGAAATGGATGGGTATAACAAACCATGGTACAAATGTAAGGAATTTTTCTCGGTCCTGCCTTTGCCACTTACCCACCATGATATTCTTGGCATGCCCCCTTCCCCACTCTGGGCCTCAGTTTCCCCACCTGTAAAATAAGAGGACTGAAAGAGAGTGGCCCTTTTTAAACCTACTCACCAAGTGACAAGGAAGCAATCTTACTTGTGAGAGTCTCCAGGGGCAGATAAGAGGTCATCTCTGTTCTCTCCTATACACCACAGACACAGTCACACGAAGGGCTCCAGTGTGGCTCAGTTCGGGGAGGACCGGGCTGGGTGGCACTTCCCAGCTGTGCCCGAGGAAGAAGGATGGGAAGCCAATTTCCACTCTGTTAGAGAAGTGGACGTTATTCTGCCAGGAGGCAGGCTGGACCCCAGGGCTGTCTTTCTTGGAGTCTCAGCTGTGGACCGTCCAGCACTGATCTGGTCACAGCCCTTGCTCAGAAACCATCCATGGCTCCCCATGACCTGAGGAGTAAAGCTAAACCCTTGACTGATTCTAGCCCTAAGGTTCCAGGTTCTGGCCCCGCCTCCTTCTGTGGTCTGTCCAGACACACAGTCTCCACTCCCAAAAAACTGTGCCTTGAACATACACCTTATCTGGCACCTTTTCCTCTTCTGTGTTTTGTTCACCTGCAAAGTTCTCCCATCCATCTCTAAAGACTTCCTTTGCACGATTATAAACCCTTGCATATAATCTACGTGTGTAATCTGGTGTGAGAATCGAAGGGCATAGTGTCGACAGGGAAAATCGACAAGCCTTCACCAAAGCTTTCTGGTTTAGTGAATCTTTGAGAAAAGATAAAAGCATACATATCCGAAGTAGGGCGTGCTGTAATTACAATCACTCTGAGTATGTAGATACGTGTGAAAAAGAAGACTGAGGGAAATACAGCAGGACCAAGCGCTCTTATCTAGAAGTAATGATAACAGGGACAGTGATGATGATGATGGTAGCTCACATTTACAGTTTATGTGTTTGGAGCCCCTCGTCCTGGGAAACGGGGCGCGGCCGGAAAGGGGACCGCCCCCTCGCCTGTCACTCAACGCACGTTCGTGGGGAACCTGGTGCTAAACCATTCGTAGACCACCTGCTTCTGGGTCGGGGTTTCCTACGTAGCAGAGCAGCTCCCTCGCTGCGATCTATTGAAAGTCAGCCCTTGACACAAGGGTTTGTAAAAAAAATAAACAAACAAACAAAAATACAGTTTATGTGTTTGACTCTCATGATGGGAGAAGCCACTGCTGTTTTTAGCACATTCGAGTCAAATTGTGGTAGATGGAGAATTGGTTTCATGCAGTCAGAGGCAGGTTCTGGATACAGGGGCTTGAGGTTAGACCCCTCCCCCCACCTTCTGGATGGTCCCTTCCTCTCCTGCCACTTCCAGCCTCCCTGGAAACTGGGCCCCACAGCTGCCTCTAAGTGCCCATGGTCAGAGGTACCATGCTGGACCCCCACACCCCAAGAATCCCCTCTCCTAACCAGTCCAAGCTTCCACGGCTAACTGGCAGCAGGCTGGTTGTTAGGAGTCTGGTCCCTGGAAATCAGACCAGCCCTGACCTTGCTGTACACCCCTACATGATTCCTTCCTCTGTGCCTCAGTTTCCCGCATCCATATGATGGCCATCATAGCAGAGTGCCCACCTCCTCTGCAGACGAGTTTGAGAATGAAATGGGATGCATGAAGAAAAACGTTGACCCAAGGTCTGGCACACATAGTAGGTTCTCACTAAGGAGGCGCTCTGGCCCTAATAATTATTCTTACTATCTGTTATGAATTTGCTGGGGGATGCTCAAAGGCCGCAGACAGGCAGTCCCCTCAAATAAGTACTTATTTAGAAGTCCTCTGGACGGAGGCCCGGAAAACCAGCATGTTAAAAGGATAAACAGTCTCCCGCAGGACAAAGTCTGGGCCGAGGGGGAGGGGACTGGGCACAGGGAAGGGTTAAGCCTCAGACAATGGGCGCCGTCTGAACTAACCAGGGTCGCTCCTTTGAGTCGTGAGAAGAGCTATTTTCTTGTTTAAAGCCTTAAAGAGCTATTAAGTTGGGCAAATCACTGGTAAAACAGCTGGAAACCTAAGTAGCAATTTAAACAGCCCACGGCCCTTCGATCCCGGGGTGGAATCCGCGCGCCCGGGCCCTACATTGTCCGGACTAAGAGGATTGAGCGGACCTCTCTCCCCGCGGGCTCTTTATTGAGCAAATCCACAATTTCGACCCTCCTCCTCCTCCCCTCTCCCCCTTTATTCTCCAGGGAGCAGACGGAACTGTGATTTTTCCCTCCTTTCTCTCCCAGCCCCGAGTCCGCCCACTCTTCCTTTATGCAATGAAGGCCTCGCCTCCCGGAGCCCCCCCCCCCCCCCCGGCGCACCAACGGCCCCCGTAAATAAAACATGTTTCATTGATCAACTTCAAAAAGTCTTCGGCGGGGGCCCAGGGCGGGGGCGGCCCGGGAGGGGAGGGCGCGGAGGCTGCGGGGACCGCGGGGCGCGGAGTCTGCCTCTGTCCCCCTGCGGCGCGATGCCGCAGGCAGCTGCGTCCGCCCCAGGCCCCACCACTCACCCTCCGCGGTCGGAAAGGAGGGCTGGGTTGCTCTAAATGTTTTATTTTATTTTCCCTTAATCTCCCCACAAATAAAATGTGGGGCCAACCAAACAGAGCTCTGGCCTTAAAGCAAGTCCCCCACCAGGGAAATGTGGCCGCCACCTTCCAGCTTCCCTGACATCCATTCCAGAAGCATCCGAGCCCCTGGGGGGTGGGGGGGGAGGGAATGGGGGACCCAGTCAGCATCAGGGGTGGCCAGCCCACGCAGACCCCAACTCAGGGACAAGGCACTGGAGCCCACAGACAGCTGAATCCTTGTCTTCAACAAAAGCTCCGTGAGCACCTACTATGTGCCGAGCATCTCTGCTGATTCATTTTATTTTCATGGATTTGTTGTTGTTGTTCGTTGCAAAAGCAGGGAATGCCGATTGCAAAGCTAGCCCACGATGCACTATGGGTGCACGGTAGAAAGCTCCCACCGGGGCCCTCCTAATCCCGCTCCAGGGAGGAAAATGATGTTAACATTCAGATGCCGCTCTTTGAGGCTTCTTTATCCAAACACAGGCCCACACAGAGAGCGATTTTTGGTTGTGCTTTTGCAAACAGAGCTTCACAAACCGATCCTGTTTTAAACTTGCTTCTGTCACAATAGAGCAGGAACGTTTTTTCCAGAAGCTCATCAATGGTTGCATATTAAGATTCTGGTGTGTCCCTGTCATGACTGACTCTGCGCCATTTCCCTGCTGAAAGCTGGATTGTCTCCCAGGGTATCTTACCTACCCTGTAGATTCCTGGATGGGCGACCGTTGTCTCACAGGTTGTTGCATTTTATTTTCATTTTCCTTTTTGATAGGACACGTGCATGGATTTGCATGATACAGGCCAATGTTCACTGTTCAGCTCCATAACAGTTTCTGCAAGTGTAGATCTGTATAATCCCACCCAGACGGAGACATAGAACACTTCCGGCACCCCCAGAAGTCTCCTTTGTGCACCCTCCCAGTCTATCCCCCTCCCTAGAGGCGAGAAAGGAGACTTTCAAGCTTTGACAGATAAGCCCTCGGTAAGTACCGCTCCAATTTTCCTCCTGCGACAGTGTCTGGGACTGCCTGTCTCCCAAAAACCTCTTCAGCACTGGGTGTTATTGACCTTTGTCTTTTTGCCAATCCCCTTGACCTAGGTGACCCCTTTGATGAGAGTGGAGCCAGACTTCTTTTTCTCCAGCAGGACCCTCCGCTTTGGAATTCCTCCCCCATAAATTGCAATTCACATCCTTTGCACACTTACTCCCATCCCTCAAGAATTCATTCTTTTGGCCACCTGGAAGCTTGGGATGGGTCTGAGCTCCTTCCTCCTCCTCGCATCCACCTTCACATTTCCAAGTTCTCTACACTGTTAGTTTATGGAAAATTTAAGTGTCCACCTACACTTGTTGCCGGGTACCGGCCTTGCAGTATTTTTACCCTGAAACCCTTGGATGTGTCATTTAGCCTCTCTGGCCCTCAGGTTAACCATCTGTACAGTAGAGATAGTCACACCTCAAGGCGAGGTTGTTTTGGGGAACGAAGTGAGGTTGTGACCAGCTGGGGGTATTGAGAATTGGGTAAATGGCAGCAGCAGGAAAGGTGACCAGCCCCAGCCTTTACCAGATTCTTCCAGTCCTTTCTCCGGTTTCAAAATGGAGCCCCCTGAATTGGATTCCTGTGGCCAAAAGGCAAGGAATGACTGGGGATCTAGAGGTTCCCGGGTCCACGGTGGTGAGGACCCCAACGTTTACTTGAGACCAGTTTTTTGAAGCCATTGTGGTCAAAAAGGGTCTAGGCTGTTCTTCAAAGAATGTCCCAAAGAAGCTTAATAGGTGTATCATGATTAAAATAAAGGAGGTGAGGGACTGTGTTCAAACCAATGGGAAGCACGTGGAGCCAAGCCAAGACATAGGACATCTCTGCGGCAGGCTCTCCTAGAGCCCTTAATAAAAGCCGATAGCTGGGACAATTCTCCAAGAGGACGAGGTGCGTATAAAGTGAGGTTGTTCTCAGGAGGATTTGACCTTGGACTCCCCAGAGTAGCAGGCTTTTGCTCTCAGGGAGAACCATCTGCAAAGAAGCCTTCCGGATAGGGTTAAACAGATGCCTTGACCATATTCACAGTTGTCCCACCCAGGCCAGAGGGATCTTTCTAGAACATAGATCTGCCAGGTCATTCCCTTGCCTAGAGTCCTCCCATGGCTCCCCACCACCTCAGGATAGAGCCAGAGCTCCTGGGGAACCAGACTGGCCTCCACTGTCCATGGCTTTGCCTCTAGGCGTGAGGAATCTATGTGCAGTTGTCCCTGTTTCCCAGGATGATTTGCACCTGTTCTTCTACTTGGACTGTCCTTCAGCTACCAGCCACCTGTTGAACTCCTATTCATCCGACAAAACCTGCCTTACCTCTTCTGTGAAATTTTACCCTCACACATGCCCTCTTCTCCATCCCACCAAGCCTGCTGCTTTGACACCTCCTTCCTTTACCTTCACCTGCACCTTGTACTGGCCTCAAATATCTCTCTCGGAGGTAACTATCTACTTCTTTCTATTCCTGACGAGACTCTAGACTCCCGCAGGACAGAAACCTTGCCAAGAACAGTGCTCAGCATAGCTCAGCTACACTCAGCTCAGCAGGAGTGGTGGGTGCTTGGGAAATGTTTGTTGAATGGCTGATTGCATGTCACTCTAAGAGAATGTGACCCAAACAAAAGCACAATGGTTTCATGGTAGTGGTTGGATGCTGTGACTTTCTTCTCACCGAGCTCTGTGGATTGATTATCCAGTACCAAAAACCCAAAAAGGAAGTTAAAGCCAGGTCACTGACTTAGCAGGAGAGGGACTGCCAAAAATGCCACTGTCCCTTAGGCTCCAGGGTGGTGACATCCTTCACTAAGTCCTTCCTGAGGATGGTGACTGAGGTCAGCATCCCTTTTCCTCTCCCCAGCACCCTTGGGGAGTGGCATTCTCCCTACACGTCAAGGTCTAGTGTCAGTGCCGCTTCCTCCCAAAAGCCCTCCAGGAGGCACAGAGCAGGTTCTCAGCAGAGTTTTGTTTTGTTTTGTTTTGTTTTATTCTTCTTCCTCCTCTCCTCGAGCAGATATCTACTGTGCCCCTTCTGGCTCTGGCACCTCCTTTGGAAACTCCCCAGCCTCCTCTAGCCTGCATTCTGTTGGGTTCACCAGGCAAGGCATCCAATCCACCCTGGCCAAGATGGGCACGGGACCCTCGCTTGACCCACGAGACTCCCTCCTGGGAACTTGAATCTTGACTCTAGGACAGAGATCTTTGAAGCCGATTCATCCTGGGCCCAGAGAGCAGGACCCTCCTTCCTGCTGTCTGAACTCTGAAGCTGCCTTGTCCTGTTCTTTCCGAAGCCTGTGTTTTAGGTTGTCCTTTTTTTTTTCCCCCCCAAAGATACCCACCTCCTTGCAACAGGTCTCTTGTACTTGAAGTTACCAAGACTCACATTCTGTCACTTATAATTGTGCTCCTCGCCGGCAAGCCGTGCTCCTCATCTCACCCAGGTTGGCATCCCCCCATGGTTCTTTACATCTGTTTCTTGGCACTCTAGCTTATCTAAAATTTAGGTCAGTATTTATTGAGTGCCATCTGTATGCCAATGACCATGCCAGGGACTTTATATGTATCATCTGGTCTCTCCCTCCCTGAGCCCCTGTGATGAGAGCTTTTCATTCTTATTTCACACACAGCAAAGTTGAAGTTCAGAGACGCTAATGCATTTCCTCGAGGGCACACAGCGAGTTACGTATAAGTACTTGTGTCCACCCAGGTCTAAAACCAGTGCATGCGCCCGTTGCAGGAGACCTGTAGTGTAGCAAAGAGAAACAAGGTGGATTTGGGGAAACAGGACCCTCTGGCTGGAGTCTTGGCTGCTTCCTGCCAAATTCATGTGCCAGAGTATCCCTCTCCAGCCTGAGCTCACCATGAGCAGGGACCACGTCTCTTCCTGTGTTCTTAGCATCGGGCATCCTTTCTTTCCAAATGAAAGGCAACTTCCTCCATCTCTCTTGGGCACTAGCATAACTGAGGGCCTCTTTTTTCTCTCTAACAATTTAGATGGGACCAGCACAGCCTGGGGGGTGGGGGGTGGTGAGAGGGGTACTTAATTTTCCTGGACTCAGTTTCTCCATCTGCAAAATGGAGGCTATGAAACGCCTGATGTCAGCCTTTGACTATGAGGATCAAACAAGATGATGAGTGTGAATGAGTCTGGTAAGCTGGGAAGTCCCGCACAAATGCCCATTGTCATGATCAGCATGACCTGCCCTGTGAGACTAGTTACCAAAGAGCTCAGCTGACCTTGGGGGCAGAGCCGGAGAGCCCAGGTCCCCTGGTCAAGCCCTCTCAGGCCAGTTTTCTTCACTCCCCCAACATTCCTGAGAGATAAGGCTGCAGGCAAGAATGCCATAAAGGCTCATTGTACACCAGGAGCCCCGTCAGTCTGCAGCCCGGCGTGGGTGGCTGTGGGAGACCTTTATCATGGTCACACAAGCCCCTCCTCTTTTGTGTTAGGGACATTCTTGAGTTGAACTAGACCAGGCCTGGGACCCGAGAAGGGCTAGCACCTGCCATTAAATAGCCACCCAGGGCAAGGGCCCCAAGGGTGGGAAAACAGTGGGTCTCTAGCCCGAGAGCCCTTGACTTCCTTTTGGACCCCAGGAGACCCACCCTGGGATGTCGCTGACCAGCACCAGTGCCTCCTGATCGTGTAACTCCGCAGCCACGAATCAGCCCAGACAACAGGTTTGAGGGGATTCCAGAGCCACACCTACATTATCTGTGCCTCCTCTGCTGGACCACGTGCGGGGCACTGGCATCAGAAGGCAGGGAAAGGGACTAGTGACCCCTAATTCATTCACGGGGTCCTCGCTCTGGACTGAGTATCAAGGCTTCTGCTCCATCCGTCGCCGCGAGGCCCTTGCCTAGCGTCCCAATGGTTCCGCCTCCTTGGAGGACCACATGGTCTTGGGTTTTGAGGGTGGCTTCCAACTCAGGCAGGTAGCACCTTGGGCAGCAGCCCAGGGGAGAGTGCCAGCCAGTGACCCCAAAGGGCAGAGGACATTGAGGCTGTGGGTCCACAGGTACAAGGAACACTAAGGAGGTGACATTGACCCGTCATGGTAACACCTTTCTGAGAAGCAATTTGGCAAGCGATGCAAGGAGACAAAAGCCATTGGTTCCCTTCCTCCCAGTTATTCTGCCTCCAGGTTTATCTCAAAACCAAGATCAGAGACACAGGCAAAGATTTAGGTACAAGGATGCTCTACTTGGTGTTGTTTATAACAGGAAAAAATTAGCAGCAGCTTAGACTGGTTATGGTGCATCCTTACAATGGAGTACTATATAGACAGTTTGTAAAATTTCATTTGAAAATAAGATTTAACGCTTATGGCTCTGAATGAAATGAGAGAAAGCGGGTGGTAAAGCTGTTGGTGTGGAACGAAACCCGAAAAGCGAGCTGCGGAAAAGAAGTCAGATGAGAAGAGTAGCTCACCGGGCGTGATGGCATTTTTTACAAAGTTCCAGAACAGGTGACTCGAATCCGTAGTCCAAGACATCAGACCCGTGGTCACCCGAGCCAAGGGGTCAGGGCAATGGATGGGAAGGGCAAGCAGAGATTTGGGAAATGTGGTAAGTGTTCTTTATTTTGATTGTGGTGGAAATTACACAGGTGCGCATGTCCATCAAAACTCGCTGAACGTGCAGTGTCTGCGAAACACAAGGGCAGTTTCTCAAAAATTAAACAAAGAATTCCCATGTGATCCAGCAATCCCACTTTTAGTTATATATCCCCCAGAAGGATTGAAAACAGGGACTCAAGCCAACATTTGCACACCCTTGTTCGTAGCAGAGTCATCCACAGTAGCCAAAGATGGAAATACCCCGAATGCCCATCCACAGGTGAACAGATAAAGAAAATATGCTCTCCATGTGGGAAAAAAAAAATCATTTTGGTCTTAAAAAGGAGCAAAATTCTGATGATAATACAACATGGATGAATCTTGAAAAATTATGCCAAGTAAAACAAGCCAGACCTAAAGGACCAACTTTGAATGATTCCATTTATATGAGGCACCAAAATCATTGAGACAGAAATTAGAATGGTGAGTGCCAGCTTCCGGAGAGACGGGAGAGTGGGGAGTTAGTGTTTAATGGGGACAGGGTTTGGGAGGATGAAAAAGTTCTGGAGATGGGTGGTGGGGAGGGTCACACAAGGACATAAATGTACTTCCTGCCACTGAACCGTACGCTTAAAAATGGTTGAAATGGTAAATTTTTTATGTATATTTTACTGCAAAAATTTATTTTATTTTATAGAATGTATTTATTTGACAGTCATCACAAGTAGGCAGAAAGGTAGGCAGAGAGAGAGGAAGGGAAGCAGGCTCCCCGCTGAGCAGAGAGCCCGATGCGGGACTTGATCCCAGGACCCTGGAATCATGACCTGAGCCAAAGGCAGAGGCTTTAACCCACTGAGCCACCTGGGAGCTCCTACTACAAAAAATTTTTTAACTCAACAAACCATGCAGTTAAACTGGTGCATTTTCTTTTATGTAAAGTATGCCTGTATAAAAATAATTTGACTACAAATTTAAAACAAATAAACACGGAGGTCAGAAAAATAGGCTATGTGTGTAATGTGATCTTAATTTTATTTCTTAAATGTATATGCTCACAGAAAAAAGACTGGTAGGAATCTAGGAAGAGGTTCATTGCCATCCTCTCTGGGTCTTTCCTGTGTTGAGCAGATAGAACTTTTAATATGGAAAAAGTGTGACTTTTACACAAAAGATGTTCTTGCACAAATGAGCATTTGCCGGGCATGGGGTGAGAACACACTCGTGCCCTCGTTTGAAGCACACCCAAGCCCACACCTCTCCCACAGTGCTGTTTAAATATTGTTGGCAGCACGGGTCATCCTAGTGGGGGACACAGAACAGGGTCCACTGTAGTTTAAAAAAAAAAAGGATTCTTAGATAATTTAAAGTTCAAGTCCACTCTGTGACTGTCTGAGACAGATTTCTCACTTTGGCATGGAGGCTGCTTTTGAGATCTGGGTCCTGGTACAAGTATCAGGTCCTGGGAAAGAGCTCCGCTGACCGCCCCCCACCTACAGTGCCCCCACCCCACCATCGGTATATCCCACCACCCAGCCTCAGCCCTCCGCAGAGCCCTCATCTCTATCTTGGGCTTCTCTTACTTCCGTTTCTTGTCCACCTCTCTCAAATGGATCGTGAGCATCCTTTGGATGACTGGACCACCTGGCCACTGTGCGTTCGATGCTGACTCTGTACCCGGGACTTTACAAGCGTGATCTTAGGAGATTCTCAAGCATTCCTGGTTTTACCAATGAGGATCCTGAGTCACGGAGAGCTGCTATGGCTTGCCCAAGGCCACACGGCAAGTGAGTGACAGTGCATGGATTGAGGTGCTGATCTGCCAACCCTCTGCTCTTTTCCTCTACTCCACTGCAGACAATAGGTCAGAGGGAACATCAAGGGACCCTGGAGAGGGAATCAGGAGCCCACAGTCTCCTCTCATCTTGACTCTGATGGGCTGGGTGACCAAGGGCAACATTTCCCATTCATTCATTCATTCATTCATTTATTCCTGTGTGGCCTTGGGCAAGTCACTGAACCTCTCTGGTCTACACTCCACATCTGTAAATGAGGATAACAGCACCTACCTCCTCTGATGAGGAATTACATGAATTAATATAGGTCAAGTGTTCAGAACAAGGCCTGGATGTGTCATTCGTCAATGGTGTCAGTTCTTGGAGACACCCCCCAACCCCATGCATTTAAGGAGGACCCTTTTGGCTTCAAGAGACAGAAACAAACAATTGTCTTAAGAGCAAAGGAATGACCCAACCAGGGCTCCAACACTGTCGGGTCCCTCCTCCCCCCGACCCTTCTCCTCTGCTCCGTCTCTGCCCTTTCCTTCCTCTTCTCTCCCCTCTGCTTCTATCTGACTGGTGGGTCCGTTCTCTCCATCCAGTTGTCTAGACTGTGGCAGATCCACAGTCACCCTGGACAGGGAATCAGCCCCACCCTTTTTCCATGCCCCCATAGGAAGTCATGCCCACCAGCCCATTTAGAGACTCCCAGGGAAGTCATCTGATTGGCTTGGCTTAGTCACAAATCCTTGCCCAGACCAATTATGTGCCTGGGGGCATGGGATACAAGGAATGGCCCACCCTGGGCCACCCGTTCACTACTGGGCCTTGGGGTCTGGAAAGGATACTACATGACCGGGAAGTCTAACTAACCTGCTCATTTTGAGCTAAAGAGAAGACAGAGCTATTAACCAATCCATTCCAGGTTTCAAAGCTGAACCAGTACCCATGGTGGGGGATCATGAAGGGCCAAAGGGCCCCAGATCACTCACACTGAGCCCCTGAGGACAGTGGTCTGACTGGCCAGGCCAACTTCCCTATGGGGCAGAGAGGATGGAGATGGCCAGGAGAAAGTGGGCAGCTGGATTCCCTCCCTAAAGCTCTGAGCCAGATAGGAAAGCTCCGAAGGCAGGACGTCTGAGCCAAGCCTTGAGTCTGGGTCTGCCAAACACATGGGCGGGAAGGGCATTGGGAGAAGAGGGAAGGGAGCAGGCTGTGGCTCAGAGGTGTGAGGCAGCATGGAGTGGAGAGGAAGCATGGACGTCTACCAGCAGAGGGTTGAGGATGAACAGATCTACGGGGCCCCACCTCCCAGGTCTTGGGTGAACTTTGTCCTGTAGGCAGCAAGGAGTGGAGAGGTCAGGTCGGCCTTTGGAAAGCTCATTCCAGCGAGCCTGAAGCGATGAGTTTGAGCCTCTGTGGAGTCATTCCAGTGAGAGCTGGTGTTGTCTTAACAAAGCCAGTGGCTGCAGGGACGGAGAGGAGAGGTCACAAACACAGAGCTGACAGAACTTGATGTGGGTGGTGAGGAGAGAAGCATGAGGTGCCACGCCAGAGGCAGGGGGACCTGAGGGGACGTGACCTGGGACATGACCCAGGCAGAGGTGCTTGAGGGAGTGGCAGATCCTGTGAGACTGGGCCTCAGTTTCCCCATCTGTAAAATGAGGAGTGTGGGCTGGGCCCCCTCTAGGATTCATTGGCATGGGATGTGGGTGTGCAGGTGAGTCATATGACCCCTCGCTTTCCACTTCTACTCAACCCCTTCCCAAAAGTGAGGTCCCGCTATCCTACACGGGGAAAAATTTCTTTGCTCCTATTAGAAAGATGAGAGAGCTTAAAATTGGGTGGTACTTAAAATCAGCCCCACGAATCTGGGGCTGTTACAAGAAACCCAACTTGTGGGGCCCACGGTCATGGGAGAATTGCAAAGGAGATTCCCCTCGAAGGTCTAAAGAAGTGTGCAACATGGGGGCACCTGGATGGTTCGGTCAGTGAAGCTTTCGACTCTTGATTTCAGCTCAGGTCATGATCTCAGGGTGGTGAGATCGAGCCCCGCATCAGGCTCCGTGCTGGGCATGGAGCCTGCTTAAGATTCTCTCTCTCCCTCTCCTGATGCCCCTCCCCCCTTTCCCTTTATTAAAAAAAAGTGTGCAGCATGAAGGAGGATTATTGTGAAACCCCATTTTTAATAAGAAAGGACAACAAAGACTCTAACGTCTTGGAATGACATTTTATGCTTGCAGAGACCATTATTTTCTTAAAGAGCTTTCACAACTGTTATTAATCAAGAGACTTCTTCTTGAGGAATTTTTCTTTTTAAAGTAAGGTATTCCTTCTGTGAGGACTGGGGTCAGCGGGAACACCCAGGGTGGGCAGAGGCTGTGTGTGTGCTGGAAGGAAGCCTCTTCTGCCTTCTTTCTTCCTGGGACTTCTACGAAGTGTCACCAGGGGGAGCCAAAGGGCCCCAGAGGACCGCGGTCCTGCCAGCCTGCCCAGCTTTCCCACAGGGCAGAGGATAGGGATGGCAGGGAGGGCGTGGGCAGCTGGGTTCACTCCCCCAAACCCCATCACATAGCCAAAGAATCTTTAACCCCTCCCTGGAGCGATGCCAATTCTTGGTTAAGGGATGTCTGTCTTGTTTCTTTGTTCATTCGTTCAACAATCATTTCTTAGGCTCGGGGGTTGGGGGGGGGAACGGGGCGGGGAGAGGTGCTTTGGCCCCAGATGCAGGTGGGGTGTGAGCCCCGCCTTCAGAAACCCCCAGTTTGGGAAGAGGCAGACGGGAAACCCAAGGTGAGTCCGACTCTGAGAGGGCAGCCCCCAGGTGTGTGGGAGCCCAGGGGAGGCCCTACGCCTGGCTAGGGGACAGGATGAGGACGTGTGCAGAGAAGGGGTGAGCTTTGTGGAGAAGAACATGAAGGGCTCCTGGCAGAGGCAAAGGTTCAGGGGTGTAAGCGCAGGATGTGTGCGGCGCCCTCCTCCCCCGTGGTTGCACAAGGCTGGGACGGCTGCCAGTGCCTTGTTAGCTGCACGGAGCATTGAGGGTTTGCTTGGAAGGTGATAGGGAGCTATGGAGTGTTCCCTCCCAAAGTGACTGTCAGGTTCATCCCTGGGTCTCTCCTCTCCTAGTTGTTTCCAGAGGCTCCGAGATGCCCCTAGCCGGAGTCCAGGCATGCGTGTTCTCAGCCCACCAGCCAGGTCCACCTCACAGATGCTGCCATCACTGTGGGCATCTTTCCCCCACGTCACTCACTACCACTCAGGCTCTGGACTTTACAGTTGGCATGATACTTCGAGAACACTCATCTTCTTCAGTGGGCCTTGACACATTCTCTCGACCACCAGGAAAATCTTCTCATACTTCGTAGCCAACTCTAGGGTCTAGGATGCCTCCCTAACCACCCCAGGAGCACAAGTAAGCACCTGTCTCTCTGTCACTGTCTTTTTTTTTTTTTTTTAAGATTGTATTTATTTATTTGACAGAGAGATCACAAGTAGGCAGAGAGGCAGGTGGTGGGGGGGGGAAGCAGGCTCCCTGCTGAGCAGAGAGCCCGATGTGGGGCTCGATCCCAGGACCCTGAGATCACGACCTGAGCTGAAGGCAGAGGCTTAACCTACTGAGCCACCCAGGCGCCCCTCTGTCGCTGTCTTTATCGGGTTTGTGGGGACTGACACGTGAGTATCTTCTCCATCCCCGTCCCCGCTCCCGGGCTCCTCTGCACAGACCGCAGTCTCCTGGAAGGAATCACCTTTTGTCCATCTTCTCACCTTGCAGGAGGCAGGCTGGAGACAAGAACTGGGGATGGGTGAGAGCTGCCTTCAGATTGTGGGGGTCACAATCTGAAAAGATTGTGCATCCATTCCCTCCCTGATGTAGGGGGACAGAGCCTGCTGCCATCAAGCTTGGAAGGCACCTGGCCAAGGAACAGGCATTCAAAAGGCATTGTTTACGGTCAGTTAAAGCTCCCAAAAAGGACCTACCTCGTCTTCAAACTCACATTGCTTGCCCTTGTCACTGATGCACAAGACAATGTGTGTTCCTAAGGGCGCTTTCTCCCCCTGTCACAACCCAAAACCACACAGTTGGGAGGAGGACAAAATAAAGCCTATAAAGATAATGGGGTCTTCCCAAATTAAGCCACCAGCTAGGACTGACCATGCAGAGGGAAAGTCTTAGAGGAGGCAGAGAGAAGCACCTCCCTCCCATCCTGGACAGCCATAGCTGGCCCTTTCCTGTCCCCCCATGTTGGGGACCCTTTGCCTCAGGCACCAGGCCAGTGCCATGAGCTATTTGTGATAGGAAGTCAGGTTGGGAGTAAGGGTGTCTGGATGCAGATTTAACTTTCCAGAACAGCAGTGATTGTCTACAGAAGGCCATGTGAGTGTGTGTCTGTGCATGTGTGTGTGTGTGTGTGAGAGAGAGAGAGAGAGAGAGAGAGAACATGTGTCTGTATGCCTGAGGATGTGTATTGGGAGGTGTGTGTGTGTGTGTGTGTGTGTGTGTGTGCACGCACGTGTGTTGGGGGCAGGGAAGGGAGCTGGTACGGAAAGCAAAGCTAGGCGCAGACCCAGGCGGGCAGAGTGGACAAAAAGAGGAAAGTCTTGTCTTTGAGTCGGGCCTGGAGAGCAGGAGAAGAAAAAAGGAGCTCTTATTGGTGGTTGTCAAGGAGATGGGCCTTGGGGTTTGCTGAACTTTCTTCCCTTAAAGCGTCCTGCCTGGGGCTGAGAGGGGCCATTTATTTCCAGCTGTGCCTCCTGGGCGGGGGTCTGGGTTCAGGCCCAAAGGCCCGCAAGAGTCAGGTGTAGATCCCAGAGCAGGCCAAAGCAGTGTTTGGGTGGAAGGACGGTGATGTTCCTCCAGCCCCCAGCACGTCACCTGCCCGCCCGGGGCTGTCATTGCAGAGGCCCCCAGCCCTGAATACTCAGAGCATCCAACTTGGCTGGCTAGGGGGACAGCCCGCAGATGGGGTGCACTGTGGGCCAGGATTGCCTGCAAAGTGGCATTGTCCGTCAGGGAACTTTCTGGATGCGGATCCTGAGGCTGTCCTATGACAAGCACACTTATGAGCCATTGTCCTTTGGGGAGTGGTAAAAAGTTTGTTTTGAAAGTCGATTTTTAATCGAACCTGATTTCTTTCCCTTCTGGCTCATTCACCGCTGCAGTGCCCCCGCTGGGCGCACAGTAGGTTCTCAATAAACACCACCCCGCTGGGTGAGCGCACAATTCTGCTTTCAGCATTCCCATTTCTTCCACTACAAATGGATGCCTCTGGGCCTTTCTCGACCTCTGAGGGCCGCTGGGCAGGCCCCCTCCGCTCCCTAGAGTGTGCGTGCTGGGGAGGTGGGAGTGCTGCCCCCGGAGGGGTTGGTCACCCTCGACGACTTCGACACGGCGGGGTGGGGGTAGGGGCCGGGGAAGGGAGCAGCCTCCGAGCGAGCCCGAGCCCGGCGGAGACTGTGCACCCCGCGGCCACCGGAGCGGATCCCGGCCCCCAACCCACAACCTGCCGCCAGCTCCGAGGGGAGGGGGCGCCCCCGACGCCCGCGCCCGCCCCACCCCCCGCGGCCCGGCGGCCGGCGCCCATTGGCCGGCCGCGCGCAGAGCCCCGCCCCCGGCGGCCGCGGGCCAATGAGCGCACGGCTGTCAGCTCGTCAGCCGCGCCGGCTGGGTGGCTGGGAGCCCGAGCGGTGGCCGAGGAGCCAGCAGCCAGGAGCGCTCGCCGAGCGGCCGGTCGCAGGGGTCCCCGCGCCCCGCACGCCCGCACGCCCGGCCGGCACGGCCAGGCTCGCAGCGAGCATGGGCGCCGCGGCCGTGCGCTGGCACTTGTGCGTGCTGCTCGCCCTGGGCGCGCGCGGGCGGCTGGCGGGGGGCAGCGGGCTCCCAGGTAAGCCCCGAGCGGCCGGGCGGCGGCGCGGGGCGGCGGCGGGGTCCCGGGTGGGCCCCCGCCCCGCGCCGTCGAGGGGGCTGCGGCCCGCGCGGCCCCGCGCCCCGCCCCGCCTCTTTGCAAAGTAACTTCTGGGGCCGACGCGGGACGCCCCCTCCCCGAAGCCCGGCGGCCGGGGGCGGGGGGGCTCCGGGAACCCGGCGGGGCCGCAGCAGGGGCGGGACGGGCTGGGGCCCCCGGGGGAGGGAGTGCGAGGGCGGGAGGACGAAAGAAAGCGCGACGACCGGCGTAGGGGAGCCCCGGCGCTCGGAGCGCAGGCGAGAGGGTGTGGGGACCCCGGAGCCCGACGGGCGCTCCCCCAGGGAAGAGGGGCGTGCGGGCGGAAGGAGGCCCGGAGGGGAGACGGAGAGGAGGGGAGCCGGGGGAAAGGGCTGACCTAGAGAGAAAGGGGATGGGGGGAGGCGGTGGATCGAGGGACGGACGAACAGAAAAAGAGGCACGGAGGGAACACACAAAAGGACACAGAAAGGATCCCAGAGAAAGACAGACACGGAGAGTAGGGAGGAGAACGGGAGACCGGAGGGGAAGGAGGAAACCCAAGGCGGAGAGAAGGAGGCAGATGGGCAGCTGGAAGGGAAAAGACAGATGAAGGGAGATGTGCGGCGCGGACTAAGGGATGGGAAGGAAGAGAGAGGAGCAGAGGTGGAGGCTGAGGGACAGCAGAGAAAGAGACGGGAAGACTGGGGGTGGGGGATAGGGAGGGAGCAAGACCGACGGATGGGAAAGACAGAAGTGGACATGGCTGGAAAGGGATGGGCAGACAGACAGTCAGACAGGACTGGAGGGGCAGAGGGACTGACACAGAGCGAAGGAGATGGATGGGAACCAGAGGGAGGGGAGACGAAGCTTGGGACCGAGGGGAGGAGGCCCAGGAGAGGGAGGCAAGAGGCACTGAAGGAAGAAACGGGATCATCCCGGATCCCAAGCATTTGGGGCATGGTTTGGGCAGGGCAGAGAGGCTAGCAGCGCAGGGGAGGGGGGCAGGATTTCACAGGAGATCCCCAGCACCCCCTCCCTCCCCTCCCACTCTCTTGGTTGTCTGGAAGGGGTGCTCCCACAAAGCGGAAAGCACAGTGTCTCCTCCCACAGCTTGCTTCGGAGGAGTTTCCTCCCTCTCTCCTTGAGGGGTGGGGGGGTACCCTGCCTGCTTCTGCTGTCCTTGGCTTTCTCTGGACACCCCTCCCCCCCAGCTACCATGCTGGGCTCCCCAAAGTCTGTGTTTGGTGGCATAGAAATCTATAAATGGGAGTCGCTCCCTGAGGATGCCGGGCGTTTAAACTCTTCCCGAAGCTGGAGCCCCTGGAGGCTGGGCCCTGCGGCCCTCAGCCCCCACCGTGTCTGTGGGTGTCTCTCTCAGACTTTAGGATCCTTTGCCCTTGTTTGGCTATTCTCACGTGTGCCTCTCTCTACCTCTCTGTCCCTCCTCTGTCTGTCTGTGTGTCCCACCCCCTGAAAGCCTTGTGCTGTGACACAAACCAGTCAAAGCAAGCAGCGGGAGGCCAGGGAAGGGCTGGGCTGCCCTCTGGAGGGAGTCCCCAGCCCTGGGCAGGGAGCAAGGTCAGCCCAGGGGAACAAATGGCCTTGGCTCCTCTCCCTCTCCCCAGCCCCCACCTAAAGACATGTTTAGAAGATGTGTGGGGAGGTATCCCGCCCCCCCCTCAACCCCGCACCAGTCCCATGGCTAAGGTTCATCCATTTCCCTTCCCACGAGGTTACCTGCCTAGGTCAGAGATTAGGGATACGGGGCAAAAGGGGCTCCAGAACCCCAAGCAGTTTCCCTCCCCTCATTCCTCTGCGCTGACCCTTGGGATGTGCATCTGTGGCCCGTTTTCCCTGCTGGTCCTATCTTAGAAGTGGCCCTAGGCCTCCCCACTGGAAGGAGGCAGACTGGCCCTCCCTGGCCTCTGGCTTCCTGCTCTGGAGGCCGTGCTCAGCCTGCATGGGGGTCCCTGTGTTGTCACTCCCCCGGAAGGGGATGTTCTGCTGGTCTGACATTCCCACTGGTCCCTGGCCATTTGGTGGCTGGCTCTGGCCCGTTCCTGGCTCCTGTTCTACCTTCCTTGGAGCAGCTGTAGAGGACAGGTTGCTGACCTGATCAGATACGACCACCCTGAAAAGTGGCACCACCTGCTGGGTGTGCGTGTGTGCGTGTGTTTGTGTGCGTGCGTGCATGTGTGCGTGCATGTGTGTGCATGCGTGTGCGTGCATGTGTAGGGAACTTTTGCTCTTAGGCTTCTTGTTGATGCCGCTCTTCCTTTGGGGGAGGCTGCAGCCCTTAGAGACTTAGAGAGGAACTTTGTTCTTTTAGAGAGACCCCCCCTCCCACAGATTTAGAACCCCGATGCCAGCCAGGGGCGTAATTCAGATTGGACAGTCTTGAGAACCAGACAGTTTAGGGGAAGGCTGGGGTCAGGAAGAGAGGAGGTCTCTCCAGTACTCCCCCAGCCTTGTCCTTGGGTGACTGACTGCCTTTGGAGTAGCTGCTGAGGTCTCCCTGTGCCGCCCTTCTGGGCCCTTCTATCTGTCATCCATCTGTATTTTATTGGTGGCTAGCTGGAAGTAACATGGCCCATAGAAAACTCTGGATCTGAGCTCTAGTCTCTGCCCCTCATGAGCTACTGACCTACAACAGACCTCTCTGGGCCTCAGTTTTCTCATCTGTAACCCAGATTATAACTAAAGTTCTTCTAGCTGTGCTATCCTGTGTCCCAAGGGTCCCTTTCCCTGTTTGAGCTCTGTGCTGTGTGTGTATGTGTGAGAGAGCGAGAGAGAGGTGGGCAGAGTGAGAGAGAGAGAGACAGAAACACAGGATCTATCTTGCTCTACTTCGGCCAGCAGCTATTCCAGACCGAAGGTGTAAGTGCGTGAGTTAGGGTGGGAGGTGGGGAGTGCCAGGAGCCCTCAAAACTGAGACTGAACTTGAGTTTGGAACTTGGGACCTGAGAGCCAGGTCCTAGGTGTCTCAGGTGGAGAGGAGAGAGGATGGGGAGGTCAGAACCACGGGGGAGCTGGGTCAGCCCTGCTGAGGGTGTGGCTCTGTGGTTGGCTGCTGCAGTCTGAGGCCTGGAAACCGGGTGAAGAACCTTCGATTTCCACAGCCCTGGGGCTGAGCGGGGTGAGATCACCCACCCTGGGCCTCCTGGCTTGGCCGCTGCTCCGGGCTCCATTCTAGACTTGGTTTCCCGCCCCTGCCCCGCCCCCACCGTAACCCAAAGGGGATAGATTTAAATTCCTCCAAGGCCCTTCTGGCTCTGAATTCTAGAATAAGGAGAGTGGAGGAGGGTTGGTGCTTGTGGGGAGAGCGAGACACACAGAAAGGCTTTCCTGGCGGTGCTCCTAAGCCTCGGTTTTGTCATCTCTCCCACGGGAGTAATGGATCGACTTGATAGGACCGTCGCGAAAATTAAATGGGAGGCCACATTCAGGTGACATTGTGCCTGGCACAGAGTAGCTGCCCCCAGAATGCTACCAGTCACCACTCATCACGCGGGTTGTCGTGTGATGGCTATTACTGTTAATTACCCCAGCGATCAATGGAAGGTAGGAGGCAGAAGGAGCTCCCTGCCCCCCAGCCACCATCGCCTGCCCCTTCGACCGGACCACATCTCACCAGTTGTTTCCCCCACCCAACCCAGGGCCAGTCGACGTGGACGAGTGCTCGGAGGGCACGGATGACTGCCACATCGATGCCATCTGCCAGAACACACCCAAGTCCTACAAATGTCTCTGCAAGCCGGGCTACAAAGGGGAAGGCAGGCAGTGTGAAGGTGAGCCCAGCCTGGCCCTTCTGGACAGACCCCAGGGCCGCCACGGCCGCCGTATGTGGCCGATGCCCACCCCGTGGCGTGCCAGCAGCACAGGCCTCATTTGGCCATGGGAGGGAGCCGGGGGCTTCTTGGGAAGCTAAGCTGCTTCCCTGGAGGGAGGAATCTGGAGTCACGGGGTGCTTGACTCACCCAGGAATTGAAACTTTTGTTTTATTTTAAATGAGATGAAGTGTTGACTGGCACGTTCATCCTTCTTGTCTCTGACTGGATATGTGTAGGGTAAAGGCCTGGGGTAACCCTCCCCCAGGTCCCTAACTTCGAAACCACCCACCCCACCCCATGTGGCTGTAGCTTCCCCAAAGGACCTGCTTAGTAGCCAGCCGCAGCTTTCGTGGGCTGGCTCAGGTATGAGAGCTTGGGCGAAGACATACATCTGTGCCATGTCCGTCTGTCTGTCTGTCCAGCCTTTCTTCCCTGCACCTGGGATTTGGGTTTGACTATCTGGTGCTGGAAACTCCCTCCCTGGCAAGCTGAAAGTCAGAGAGAGAGGCGCAGCCTTGGCTGTCCTTGAAAGCAGGACGCCCCAGACTGGATGGAACTCATGGGAGCATCTGTCAGGGAGGGGCTGTGCGGCCGTTCCGTGTTGTTCTGGGAAAGCCCATCATCAGGGAGCTGGAAGCCGCTCTCTCCGCGTCCCGCATGCATACCCGGCTGAGAATCGTTGCTCCCAATCTTCCCTGTCTGTCCCCACTTTGCAGACGAGGAAAGACTGAGGCCCCGAGAGAAACAAGCCCCCTGGTCCCACAGGGCATGGCGAGTACTGAACCCCAGCACCCTGGACTCCCCCTCCATGGCTCTCTAGCTTCTCGTTTGCTTCTCCCCATGCCCTGCCAGCTTACTTTCTCAAAGCACGAAATTCATATTAGGAAAGCGACCCATGAGAGTATGATGGGGGCCCGTTCCTTCTCTTTCAAGCTTTGCAGGAGCTGGCGCTTTGTGGGAGATGCAGATATGCCTCCTTGGAACGCTGACATGATTCATCCATCTCACTTGCCGGGTGTCTCTTAGGGCTGCGTGCTGGGCAGTTGGCAATGGTCTGGATCGTGCCTGGTTTGGCCACATCTCTAGCCTTGATTGGGGCCCAGAAGCCTGAGTGGGGAGCTGGCGCATACCCACGGACCTCTGGAAGGAGGCCCGGCTGGAGTCGGATAGACCAGGTCATGAGCAAAGAGCCTGGTGGCACGGGCTGGCCCCCCTGCTGGCAGGGCCTGGAGGTTCCAAGTGGCACACGTGAGGCTCTAACATGACCGTTTTCTGACTCTCTGCTCCCTGCTCCAAGCCCAGTGCTCTGGCAAGGGAGGGCCAAGGGCAGCCCTCTATCTCTGCTCGTTTAAGCCACTGACCCAGCCTGTTCCTCTTCCAGCCCAGCTCCTTAGGGTCCTTTCCTGCTGTCCCCAGACCTGGAAGCCCACACTTTCCCTTCTCCCTGTTTCCCTGACGTCCTCCAGAGTCCAGCTTTAGCTCTCCGCTCTGCCTGAGCCCAGGCTGGGGGTTAGACTCGCTGGCTCAGGGTAAGAATGAGAGAGAAGGAGGCTTGTGAATGTGCCTCTGCAAATGCCAGGGGCCTCCATGTCTTGCCAGTCTGGCTCTGGCTTCTGCCCCTCACTTCCTGAAACCCCAAATGGCCCTCGTGTCCTGGCCACACACCCACACGCCAGGCGGCTCCGTGTTTCTGAGCCTCAGCACAGGTCTTCCCCTTACCAGGAGCTCCTTTTCTACTCCTTGTGTCCTGGCCAATTCCTAATCAGGCTTTAGATTTGCCTCCTCTGGGAAGCCTTCCTTGATACCTCTGCTTCTACACAGTTACACACACACACACACACACACACACACACACACAGCCACATTAAGTGCTTTTCTCCATCATAGCACTTCTATTATTTTTTTTTTTTTAAGATTTCTTTTTTTCTTTGGGGGAAGTAGAGGGAGTAAGAATGTCAAGCAGACTCCATGCTGAGCACAGAGCCAGACGGCGGCGGCGGGGGGGGTGGGGAGCGATCTCATGACCCCGAGATTATGACCTGAGCTGAAACCAAGAGTCAGACACTTAACCGACAGTGCCACCCCGTGCCCGCCTCAGAGCACTTCTGCCTTTGGATATAATTACGTGTCTTGTTCTCCCGCTGAACGGTGAGCCCATTTGAGGGCTGGCAATGGGCTCAGCGTTGAGGCCCACCACACAGCAGCTGTCCAGCTTGGGCTCACAGTGAGCCCCCAGACTACCTTTCAGGCCTGTCCCCATCTTCCCCACTCTGGGGGGCAGAGCCTGGCATGAGCATGGGTGTGCAGAAAATGTTTAGTCTGAGTCGGCTCTCTCATGCCCAGACTGGAGTTCCCAGGAGGTGAGGAGTCACATAGATAGAAACTGCCCACAGAGGGGCTGAGCGGGCGGCAGGGAAGGGGGTGTGCTGGGGCCGTGGGAGGACTCACTCTCATCACAGTGTCCTCTCCACCCTGTCTAATGGCAGAGGAAAGCAAGAACGGGCCCAGCCTCTGGGTGGGAATCTGGGTTGCAGCCCACCTCTGACGTGAAAGTCTAGGTGGTCATTTGCCCTCCCGAGCCTCAGTTTCTCCTTTGGTTGTATGGGCCAAAAATACCCCTCACCATAAGCCTTCCTGAAGATGGTATGAAATGCTGGGCGGTGAACCCCAGGCCTGCCCATCACGGTGCCCGGCTCGCGATAGGCACTCAGGGTAGAGCATGCGCTAGGTACACAGATGACGGTGCTGTTGTTGTCACTGTCACCCTCTGTGTCTTCTGTTCTCACCACCTCTCACTGTGGCTGCGGGCTGGGAGAGGTGGTGTGAACAGACTCATTTAATGATGGCTTCAATGGTGAAGACCTTTGAAAACGGTTCCGTGTAGCCCACCTCGGGTGATAATGACAGTGTGACCTGGCCCTTCTCCTCGAGGAGCTCTGGATCTGGGTCAGGCTGCATGAGCTGAAATTACACATCCGTAGAAATTCTTAATCAACAGGGTCCTATGGGTGGTAAGTCGGTACCTGTGGAGTTGCCCTGTTAACAGTATGGAGACTGGGGTGTCTGGGGGTGGGGGAGCCTCAGTCGTTAAGCATCTGCCTACGGGTGAGGTCATGATCCCAGGGTCCTGGGAACAAGCCCCACATTGGGTTCCCTGCTGAGCAGGGAGCCTGCTTCTCCCTCTGCCCCACTCACTACTCGTGTTCTCTCTCCCTCTCTCTCTGAAATAAAGTATAAAATAAAATCTTTAAAAAAAGAAAAGTATGGAGACTAGTGGTCAAGAACAAAGAGGCCAAATGGTTTTGGCCACTCACTCCCCATACCTTCTGTGAGGGTTTCTGGGGACCTAAGTGGACACTATTCCACTGGCACTGAGGTTTTTCTCACCCCTAAGGATAGGCATCAGTTGAATTAATGGAGCCCACTGGAGTGTTCCCCCATGGGTCATCAGATCCCCCACCAGCTCCCCCAGGAGGACCATGCAGAGATTTCTGGAGGCTTTGAAATCTGGAGGGGCTGGCAGGTCACGTGCAGTGGTAGCCTGAGGGAGCTTGGAGGTTGTCCAGATGTTCATTCACCTCCTTGGTTTATAGATGGGAAAATGAAGGCCTGAGGAGGCGGGGATCTTGTCTGAGTTGGGACCAGAGCCCAGGTCTGGTAGACCCGGTTCTCATACTGCTGCCTGTGGCTCTCTGCTCTGGGAAGTGGGATAGATGGTCAGTAGGCCATTGGGCACAGTGATCAAAGCATGGACTCTGGACCCAGATGTCTTGGGTTCACATCCTGCCCATGTAGACTGCACAGGTTACTCGACTCTGTTTGTCTATATAGTAGAGATAACAATAATATCTACTTCACAGAGATAGGGTAAGAATTAGGTGGGGTAACATGCATAAAGCGTTTGAACATAGCCTGGTACTTAGGACACACTGCGTGAGCTTTACCTGCTGTTCCTATGATGATGGTGGTCAAGGTGGTGGTGACAATGGTGACGATAGTGATGATGGTGATGGTGGTGGTGATGATGGTGGTGATGATGGTGTTGGTTGTGATGATAGTGATGATGTTGATGGTGATGATGGTGATGGTGGTGATGATGGTGATGGTGGTGATGGTGATGGTGAAGATGATGATGATGGTGATGACATGATGGTGGTAGTGATGATGATGGTGGTGATGGTGATGATGGTGGTGGTGATGATGATGGTGTTGGTGGTGATGATGGTGATGGTGATGATGATGATGATGGTGGTGATGGTGATGATGGTGGTGGTGGTGATGATGTGATGGTGGTGATGATGATGATGGTGATGATGATGATGGTGATGGTGGTGATGATGGTGGTGATGGTGATGATATGATGGTGATGATGATGATGGTGATGACATGATGGTGGTAGTGATGATGGTGGTGGTGATGATGATGATGGTGGGGATGGTGATGATGGTGATGGTGGTGATGGTGATGATGTGATGGTGGTGATGGTGATGGTGATGGTGGTGATGGTGATGGTGGCAATGATGGTGGTGGTGATGATAATGATGGCGATGTTGAGGATGAGAAGGAGGATGTTGGCGACTTTGTTGGTGATGACAGTGGTAATAATGATGGTGGTGATGATGATGGTGGCAATGATGGTGATATTGATCGTTGTCATCATGTTGATGTTGATGTTTGTGATAATGTTGGTCATAATGTTGTTCAATATATGAAAAGGGGTAAAACTTTGTCTTTTTCCAACAGTTGCCGGGATCTAAAATGGCTAGGAAATGGGAATGGGGTGTTCTGGCTCATGGACTATTCAGATAAACCATACGCATATGTCCATATCCCCATAGAGATGTACAGACACATTGGCCACTCACAAATGACCATTCACCGAAAATGCACGATAAAAATTACAAGTGACAGAAGGCCTTCCTTTGCTCCATGAAACCTACTGCTGGGCTGGCAAAGAGGCTGCCCCATTCTGCCAGAGCAGACACCAGTAATCGATCACAGCCCCCTCCAGGCAGCAATTTCCACCTTAGAGGAAACCCATTTCCCTCCCTAGGCCCTTTCATCCCAGGTGCTGAACCAGTATGGGGCCGTGCAGAGGCTGGGGTTGGAGTCTTGGGGGAGTGAGCACCCCATCCCGCAAATCTGATAGACTTTGCCATTCACTGTGATAAGCACAGAGGACAGATTCTCCACAAAGTGTGCTCAGAGAACATGGCTTCCACGAGCTCACTAGTTCTTCATGGGAAATGGACCCAGGTTATGGGAACCCCTGCGAGGGGCCAGCTGAGCCTCTCATACCCTTAACTGCTTCACCCCGAAGCTGCCGCTGGTTATGAAAACCCCTTCAGCAAAGCCAACAGCTTAGGCAACCTGTCCCCCTCCCCAAGTCCAAGGACAGTTTCTCATCACTGTTTCAAGGCCATCTTGCCACGTGGCCAGTGCGTGTGTGACGATGACCAGGCTTCCACACAGGGGGCTTGCCGTCGCCAGCTGAGGTGCCTCGGAGGGTTCCGAAAGGCTCCAGGCAAGGCTGAGGAAAAATCCATGTTTTCTTGATGATTTGTGTCTTGAAAGAACCTGAAGTAACTCCAGGTACGCTCATGGACGTGTATGGTTAGAAGGGACTGGAAGGGGCGTCCAGGGGAGCCCCCATGCTCTACAGATGACCAGCGCTCTCCGTCGCCCTCCCCGTCCCACACACCCCTCCGCTTGTGTCCATGCGTCTCTGCATTTATGTTTCCCTGTGTCTCCTCCCGCAATGTGGGCTCTGCAAGGACAGCGTCTGTGACATGTTCTGCTCCATCCCCTGGAAGCCAGTGCTGGGCCTGGCCCAGAATTTGGAAAGCATCTGTTGAGCGAGAGGGTGGAGGGTGAGTTTCAGCAGTTACTTCTTCCAGGAAGCCTTCCGTGCTGCCCATGTTAGCTGCGAGCATCCCTCCTTCAGAGCGCCTGTGACACTGGGTTGCAGTGACCCATGTGACTTCATTTAGGGCTGGGTCCAGGGCAAGCATCAGTGGATAGTGAGTGATCATTATAAATCCCAGGGACACCAGGAAAAGTCTCGCAGAGCCTCCAGCTTCTGGAGGGTTTTATAGGTGAGGAAGCTGAGGCCTGACAAGGGAAGGGGTTAGTGTGAGGACATCTGGTGTAGGCCAGTGGCAGGTGAGGTTGGGGTACTTGGACCCAGGGAGGTCAGTCTCTGGCCAGGTCATCCTGCTGAGAAGCTGCAGGGCCTAGAGCCAACCCTAGGCACCCATGGGGTCCTGGCCATGGGACAGGCCCCCAGCAGCCTGTCTGAACAAAGTGGGAAGAGTTCCTTAGCTCTGGAGTCAGAAGAGACTGCAGAGACCATTTCCTTCATTCATATCGCCCCCTTGCCGCCACCAGCTTGTCTGAGCCAGGCTCTTGTGAATGCGAGTGGCTGGAAGCACACGGCCCATCCATGTAGCTGAGAGAGGACATTCCTCAGGCTGAGCCCGGCACTCAGCTAACGCTGTCATTCTCAGCCTTTCCCTCCCTGACCACACCACAGCATCACTCATTTTTCGATTCCTCAAACTTGCCAGCTCCTTCCTACCTCAGGACCTTTGCACATTCTATTTCCCTGCTCTTTTCAATAAGCTAAGCCTATGCATCCCCCAGCTCACCATACCCCTATGCTGGCCTCCTGGTCTGAATTAGTCAGGCCTGTTTTTGCTCCTTTGGCTGAGGGGGCAGGCCAGGGGCGAGGAGGGGGCATTTCATCCCTTTTAAATGCTTCAACTCATTTAACCTTAATTGCTTTGTTTTCATAGACATTTGCTAAGGAAAAGGACCAAATTATAGCTTGAATTGGGTCTTACTAATCTTAATTAAAAGCTCTCGTTTATAATCAGGACCAGGCCCCAAACGAGGAGCAAACCGCCCTCAAATGGCTTGTTTAAATAACTAAGACCCTCTTGATAATCACTGTTTAGTCTGAACCAGCAGTGCACATCACCCCTTCTATGTGTACTTAATTTTTTAGACTTATTTATTCAAGTCGTTTATTCCACTTGCAAGTTCCAACTCGGGCCTTTTCCAGAATGCTATAATTAAAACTCTTGGGGGAAATAACCTTTTGTTTTGGCCACAGAATATCAAATGTATTATTATTTTCCCCTTTTTTTATGCAAAGGGGAAAAAATGACAACCTGTGGGCATGAGGGATCACAAAATTAGCATGTATGTAATGAGTGTAAATAGCCACTTCCTGAATTTTATATCCCCACCGCCTCCTTGTCAGTCACTGAAGTCAGGTAGATTACAGGGCATGGTATTAGGCATTTTAACGAAACTCCTAATAACAAACCCGGTGATCTGTTTAGTTTAAGATCAGAAACTAAAAAAAAAAAAAAAAAAAAAAAACACACACAAAAAACTTGAAACCAATTGGCCTTTTTAGGGAATAACCTCTATGACCTTACTAAATCACTTTCCTCATCATTATTGCACACTTTATTGAAACTCCAGATAAAAATCTGCTTTTTGGGAGGCCAGGGAAGGCAGTAGGAGGTGGGCTGCGGGGGTGGGGGGAGGAGGGGAAATTCTTCTTCAAGTCTTAAAACGTGCAATTATACATGCTAACGTGTGAGCCCCACTGAAGATGAAAGCCCTCCGGCCCAGCAGACCAGCAGGCAGGAAGAAGTCAAATGTGACTTAAAATTCCAAGTTGCTGTCAGCTAGCAATTAGATGGCATTGCTTCCAAGGGGGCCCTGTTCTGTGGCAGAGATTGGGCTTGGAATTTTCCTTTTCAGAAGGAAAAATGAAAATGTCATGCCACTGGTGTTTAAGCATTGGAGGCAAGTTCCCCTCCCCGAGCCTCAGTGTATCCATCTGTAAAATGCATCTGCTGGGCAAGATGCAGCTTAACACTGAGAATGTTCGCTGAGCACCTACTCTGTGCCAGGCTTGGTGCCGAGGCCAAGACATGTTTTCCTGACCTCACTGGTCCGTGGGAGAGTCGGGACTGGGAAAGACGTGAACGTAAGCCAGTGTGGGAAGTGCAGCCGTGAGAACGCAGACCAGACTGGGGGCAAAGAAGAGAGAGCACGGATCTCTGCCTTGGGAGGGAAAAACTGGAGAGGCTCCCCGGAGAGGCGTTGGTCAGGAAAGCAGACGTTCATTCCAGCTCTGATGGTCTGGGAAGCCATCTGCGGATGGATGCAGAGGCCTTTTTTGGGCTCCGCTGACTCAGTAAGTCCAGTAAGGGACTGAACCTTCCAGAGGCCTGGTTCCTGATCCAGCCGGTCAGAACAATGGCACCTGCCTGGTAGGGGTGCATTTGAGCAGAGGTGGGAGGAGGAGGGAGCGTGTGTGGAAGACAGACCCCGGGGCCTGCAGGCGGCGTTTTCCTTTTCGTCTAAATCCCCATTTCTCCTAGGGTTAGAGGGTCTCTCCCCTGCCCCCCACCCCTGCAGCCCCAGCCTCTGCCCCGGGCGGCAGGCCCCTCTCTGCCCCTTCCTCTGGGCTCTCTCTCCTCCTCTTGGCCGCTTCTTATTACAGTGGCTGTATTTGTTTTTCCATCTGAGGAATGCTAACCAGAAAAAACCATTATTTCTAAGAAAATAAACTACGGGCCTGTCGGCCTTTGGGATGCTACTGAAAGGGATGGCAGCCTTCCCCCAAGGCCTTGAGACAAAGAGGGCCAGAGGGCTTGTGTGTGCGGGCAAGGTCACGGGGCCTCGGAGGGGCTCCGAGGGGGTCCTCCAGATGGGCCAGGACTGCAGTCCTGGGAGGAGAGAGTTTAAGAGCACAGCCAGCCAGCCAGCTTGGACTCTGGCCTGGCTAATAACAGCTCTGGTATCGATCACTCCCCACTCCCTTCCAGGGCTCCAGGATGTACTCCTTTCTCCGGGAACCACCCTCCTCCTGTCTGGACCTCCTGCCCCTTGTGCCAGGGGGAGTAGAGCTAGGCGTAGGTCTGTGAGAATTGGGTGCAAGCCTGGTGTGACCTGGGGGGGGGGGGTCTGTGGGCCTCTTGGGCCCTAGCAGTCTGACTGCAGAGTTCAGGGCCAGAGCTAGGAGATCACAGATCCCTTTGGTCCCCCATGAACCCACCCCCTGGTGGGCACCTCCTTCTTCAGCATCCTCCTTGCCGTGATGGTGCCTAATGCTGGCTTAGTCTCTGGGGGTGGCAGATGGACTCAGGCTGGACTGTTAGTCTCCTGTCCCTTCCCACTGGCAGCCCCATAGATAGGACTGGGCCTGGCTGGTGTGTTGGCAGAGGAAGCTCTCCTTAGATGAATTTGTCTGCGTCTGGGTCCTGGTCCCCCATCATGCCGACAGCTCCTTGTGGCCAGGGTCTGACCTGGGGTTGGGGGGCCAGCCTGGAGAAGGTGTTGGTACAGGAGGGAAGAAGACAGGGAGGCGGCTTGATCCTCAGCAAGGACTAGGGGCCCTGACTTCCTGGGTCACGGAGACGGGTGATTCTCCAGAGGACTGCGTCAAGGCTAGGAGGGCAGAGTCTGGAACCAGCCTGCCCGAGCTCCAGTATCGGCTTCGCCTCTTACTAGCTGGGTGATCTCTGAGCTCTCTGAGGGTCAGCTTCTATTTCTGTGGTAAGGGAACTTCAGCCTTCTTGCTTGGGCTATGGTGAGGGGTAAGGCACTTGCAGCTGAGTTGGTGCCTGGCGGGGAGTTGCCACTGCTTTGCCGTGTGTTGGAGAGAAACTGCACGGGGCATTTGGAGAGAGAAAGAAGGAGAGCCGACTGCACAGGGCCAGCTCAGGTCGGCCTGAGGCCTGAGCCCACGGGGCGGCCCCGGAGGGTTGAGCCTTGGGTTCAAGTTGCTGTCTGCCCCTGACTTGCTGATAAGCTTAGAGCCTCAGTGTCTCTCTCTGGGCTCGGTTTCCCCTTATAAAATCCGGTGGGGACATCGGAGAAGCTCTTGGGGGGTACCGGCTTACCCATTCTGAGTGGCGGCTCAGGCTTTCCGGCAGCTACGCGTGTCTGAGCGTCCTCCTGTTGCATTCACAGGTGGTTGGGCCTGGGCAGCAGCCCCTCGGAGCTTGCGGTTTGAGGGGCTTGGGGGGCTTAGGGATTTAGGCTTCTCCCCTGTCTTTTGCTAAGGGGACAAGAGAATGGCCATGCCTATAATTGGCAGAGGGGAGGGGTGGGGGCCTCAACTCTGAGTCGGCAGCCTGGGACACCTCCTCACTTCCATCTAGAACATTCTGCCAGATCAGCTTTCCTTTGACCAGATTGCTTTGAGGTCCTTGAGGCTTGATGTCAGAGTCTGGGAACAGCTCCCCCAGTGAAAGGTTCCGGGCCTTTTTGAGGGAGAAAGGGAATAATCAACTTGTCCTTGTCCTTTGGTTTGGTGGGAAAATTCCACCTGGGGCTTGAGAGCTGCACACCCACCATGAGACCACACCATGCAGGTGCACTTGAGGTCAATTCAGAATAAGCATCCTGTGTTGTCCCTGCAGCCAGGCACAGCGCCAGGGACCCAGCCAGTGCAACAGATAGCATTGATGACATTAAGTTTTTAAAAATTGTAAACATCTGGGGCGCCTGGGTGGCTCAGTCGGTGAAGCGGCCGACTCTTGATTTTGGCTCAGTTTGTGATCTCAGGGTCATGAGATTGAGCCCCGTGTCAGGCTCCGCACTGGGTGTGGAGCCTGCTTAAGATTCTTTCTCTCTCCCTCTCCCACCCCCTGCTTCTGCACACTCATGCTCTCTCTTTTTCTCTTAAAAAAAAAAATATATATATATATATGTGTGTGTGTACATATATGTACATATATATAGTAACCTTATTGAGATATAATTCACATACCATGCAATTCACTCATTGAAAGTGCACAGTTCAGTGACTTCTAGTACATTTACAGATGTGTACCCATCACCATGGTCAATTTTAGAAACTTTTTATTATCCCAAAAAGAAACCTGCACCCCTTCGCCATCGCTCCCCAGCTCCCCAGCCCAAGAAAACCACTCATCTATTTTCTGTCTTGACAGATTTGCTTTTTCTGGAGACTTCATATAAATGGAATCTTACAATATGTGGTCCTTTGTGACTAAGACAGCATTAACTTGGAAGTCCGGTGTCCTGACCCCCTTTCTGGTTCCACCTGTCTTAGCTGTGTGATCTCTGGGTCTTGGTCTCCCTTGCCATGAAATAAAGATGCTGGTATGCACTGCTCAGGGTGGTCACGGGCGAGGGGCCAGCATACCGTCTACATGTGGGTGGAGGGGGGTCGGTCGATGGAGGCTTATTCATTTGTCCAGTGCGGAGTACACTCTGGTTGAGCACATTCTGCTCCTTCTAAAGCTCACACTGAACAGAACACAGTTGTTGCCCCCGTGGAACTCACAGCCCCAAAAGACAGGTACACAGCAAGCAAGAGTAGTGGCGGGGTCCATTCATGGGGCTCTGGGGTCCAGAGGACGAGGAGGAGTCACGTCTGCCAGGGAATTGGCACAGGTAGCAGGTAGGAGACGATGCTGGGGCTCAGCCTGCAGATGGACAGAGGTGTCTGTGAAGAGGAAGGAGCCCCAGGCGAGGGCACGGTGTGAGCAGAAGTGTGGTGGCCCCTGGGGGAGGTCAGCAAGCCGCTCGGACCCCATGGTCGTTGGGGATCACGAGGTAGGCAGTGGGGAGGGCCTTCCCACCCTCTGGCTGAGCCATGGTCATTGTGCGCAGTGAGGAATGAAAAAGTATATAGATGTGTGTTGGTTTTGCGTGACCTTTGACCTTTCCCATAATTAACTGCTGGGCCCACTTCTGGCATTGTCTCTGCAGAAGGGAAACCTGCCAGGGGTCCACAGAGAGCCGCGTCTCATTACTCAATCATTACAAACCCAGAGCTTAACCCTGTGCCACCGGAGACAGGAGGCTTAATCCTTCCTGCTAGGCGGCCCCGCGAAACTACCTTCCCCCGAGCGTAATTAGCCAACAAACCGGATTAAGATTTATTCACCAATAAGGACTCAACTTCCTAAGCCATACATCTCTCCCAGAATGGTTGCCTGATCTGAGGAGTGCATGGTTTTTCCTAAAGCCTCCAGACAAAGAAGAGAGGCTAGCGCCCAGCCAGGGAAGGGGCCTTTGCGAGAGCACTTGGTCTCCACTGTCTTCAAGGAATGTCAAGAAAAATGCCAATTTCAAGGGGACATGAGAAGAGGTTTTTCAGTAATGATCTCTGAAAGCGGAGAGCAGGGAGCTTTAAAAAAAATCCTCACTTTGAGAACTTTTGCAGTCAGTCCTGATTTTTAGGAAAAGGCTCTGAAATAGTATGAAGACGAAACGAGAAGGAGCACATTGCAATGTAATCTTTTAGAACCCAGGCACCACAGAATAAATATATATTTTATGGCACAACAAGAATCAATTTTGAATTAAATGGGAAAAAAAAGGGCTAAACTCAATCCATTCGCATTCCAAACCGCTACTGTTGGCACACAACCACAGCTGTGCGATCGCGTGTGCATGCTGCCCTTAATACAGGAAAAATGACACTGTGTGCTTTTAAAAATCCCATAATGAGCCGCTCCTGTGTTGCTTTTCTCTGCTCTGTGAGATGTTGGAAGCTGTTTTCTGTTGAGTATGAAAATATAACAACAACAACAAAAAAATCCAAGCTTGAGAAGGAGCCTGGATGGCTAGGGTAAGCTGCTGGACTTGTCATCCCCAGCACTCGGGTCCCTGTCACCATCCCTCAACCTCAGGGCAGGTATACACCTTGGGAATAAAAAACAATGAGGCGCATGATGTCTCCTTCCCACTTTCCTCCTTAATAACTTTTTGGACCTGACGCCCTTTTAGAAAGTGTTCATCTCATGCACGCTGAGGATATGGCTCCAACAGGTATAGAATCTGCCTTCGAACACCGCCACTGGCTCGGGGCCAGGAGACTAGGTGCTCAGCCATGCGTGCTTCAGCCTTTGTATCAGCAAAATGGGAATCATTAACACCAGGCTCTTACACAGCTTCCTCCCTCCGATCTCTGCCGTGGTCATCACGTGGCCGTCTTCCTTCTGTGCCTTTCGCCATGGTGTTCTCTCTGTCCCAACATCCTCTCTGTGTGTATCCAAATTTCCCTCTTCTTATAAGGACACCAAGCATTAGATTAGGGCCCACCCTACTGCATGACCTCACCATAACTTGCTTACATCTGCGAAGATCCCATTTCCAAATCAGGTCACGTTCACAATACTGGGGGTTAGGGCACGAGTACATATCTGGGAATGACACAATTCAGCCACAATAGTCCTTCAAGAATAAACATCCAGAGAGCTTGGCTCTGTCCTCCTCCATTCCTTCACCCTCTCCCTACCCCATTCGCCTGTTCCTCATTCTCTGGCTTTAACAGTCCTTAAAAAGTGGTCCGAGCCTCCTGGGCATCTTGGAGGCCTGTGGGCCCTCCCCCAGGCCTGGTGGCTCATGAACACATCTTTTAACAGAAATAAATCCGCTCGCTTTGGCAGAGACTTTTATGGGTTGATTTGTTTGTGTGTTTATTTCTAGTTAAAGGAGGAAGCTCACATGATTAAAAAAAATTTCAACACACAGATGCAAAATTCAGGGGAGGGGGGTTAGTTCTGAGCAGATGCTGCAGGCTGGTCTAGGAAGCCTGTGGTAGCACATCAGGTCTGGGGGTTGGAGAGGAACTGATGGTTCTAAGAGATGCTTGGATCTGGGGGAAATCCTTTGGAGATAAGTTAAAGGAAGAGGTCTGAGCAGTGAACATTCCTTCACTCTACTGCCTACTGGCATCTGTTGTGGCCCATACTATAGGGTGTCACGGGAAGGAAAAGGCTAGAGTTGTTTTATTGATTATTCAGCAATATCTTTATAATGCCTTCTGGGTATGGTGACCAAATAGGTTGTTATTTTGAGAGTGAAAAGTGTGCTGTCAATAATGACACCCGGACAACAGCATAAAGTGGAAATGTGCCACGCAGATCGGGGCATATGATTATCCTAACCAGGGGAAGAGACATTTTTCTTAGACCTCACCACCATTCAAACCAGTTTAATTGCATTTTATGGATGTGGCAACTCTGTGTTTCCTCTTTGCTTTGGTTTCCGGGCAGCTTAGAGCCATATTTGTGGCCAACTTTTTGAAATTGTGCTAGAATTACCAAGTGTATTTGTATACTTTCACCAGTTTTCTCTTATTCTTCAACCCTCATTTCTTTTTCTTCTTCCCACCATCTTTATTTTTAAATCTAATTGTGTGTATTTTGTAAGATGTTTAGATGGATCATGTTTGAAGAAGTCGATGGGTGGATGAATCCATATGTAAATGAATGGATGGGTGAGTGGATGGATAGACAGATGGCGAGTGGGTAGGGGTGTGTGTGTGTGTGTAGATGGGTGGGCGTTTGGACCGATGAATAGATGGGTGGGTGTTTAGACGTTTGGATGGATGGATGAGTGAATGGATGGATGTTTAGATGTTTAGACGAATGAAAAGATGAGTGTGTCTGGCCATATATATAGATGGGTGGATGCATATTTGATACATGGGTAGATATCTGGCTGGATAAATGGACCAGTGAATGATGGGTGATTGGATAAATGGAAGGATAGTCAGCTGATTGGATATTTAGATAAATAGATTTTAGCATGAACAGACAAATGGAAGGATGAATGGATAAATGGGTGCTTGGAGCATTAGATAATACTTCCTCAACACACAGCATAGATGTACCAAGGGTATAATAATGTGTATATAGTAATTTGCCAATGCCTGGCATGTCATGGGTGTTCTAACTTACTAGAAAGGAAACAGGTTTTTGAGACTGAAAGACCTCTGTTCTGGCCCTTGCCCTACCGTTTACTATATGACCTTGAGCAATTACCTCTCCTCTCTGCACCTTAGTTTGCTCACCCATAAAATGAAGTTAAAATACCCACTCCAGAGGGTTGCTATGAAAATTAAGTGACCTGGTGTGTGTTTTCAGTAAATATCTGCATAATTCCTTTGGAGCTACAACTTGAGAGCAAGAGAGAATTCTTTTACCCAAGCATGAAGTAAAAGTGCTTCCCCTCAGTCTCACTGATCCAACCTAAGTCGTGTGCCCAGCCTGGGATGAAGAGCTGCTGCTACATATACTGTTTGTGTTAAACAACCAGGCTGCAACCCCAGAGTTGGGACCAGGCCATTTTCTCCTGAGCCACCTGTTTACATGAAGAAACGAGGGAGGGAATGGTCTGGGGCTGCTGGTTGAGAATGGATGAGAGATGATGGCCATGATGAGCAGGTGGTGGAATGGGTGCCCAGTGGACAGGCTGCAACCATGTTAACGCTGTAGAAAAACCATGCTTTGGTAGCTGATTCCATGTCTGTGGAGAGGTGGAAGGATAACAATATTCACAGGGACAAGGAACCCAAGTCAAGTGCAGGTTGATGAATTAAAGTCAGGCCATGTTGCCTTTGGAGTGTCTGGGAGATTCGGGGGTGGGAGGTGGGAAGCAGTCAGATTGGTTTATCTGGGGCTTTGGCAAAAAGGTCAGGGCTGCAGAGAATGAGAAGTAATCAATAGCTCAGTCTTCATACGCTTGTGTGCCCTTGCAAACATAAAATCTTATATCCCCCTTCGATGTTATTTAAAATGTCTGGGGCTCCTGGGTGGCTCCGTCGTTAAGTGTCTGCCTTTGGCTCAGATCATGATCCCAGCATCCTGGGATCCAGCCGACCTCCGGCTCGGCCTCCGGCTCCCTGCTCCACGGGAAGCCTGCTTCTCCCTCTCTGACTCCGCCTGCTTGTGTTCCCTTTCTCGCTGTCTCTCTTTGTCAAATAAATAAAATCTTTTAAAAATGATAAAATGACGATAAAAAAATAAAAAATAAAATGTCTGAATGTATTAAATGTGATTAAAAACCATTCAAAGGACTTGCAGAGCTGAGCCAGCTTCCCAGCTGATGCTGATGGCCGCTGCAGTTGGGCTGGGTGGAAGCTTCTGTCTCTTTCCTTTGGAGATTCAGGCTACTTTGTTTTCCACTTGTCGTGGCCGGAGGGGTGGGCATAAGAAGGGGACTGCACAGCCCAGGCTCTGTTTTCTGGCATTTTCGTGCTGCCCTTTTCACTGAAGTTATCCCCTCTACTGGCAGGCAGATATATGAACAGTGCTTGGTCACCTCTGGAGTTAGGGAGCTCACTACCTCCCGAGAGAGCAGTTTTCCAATGGACATTCCTACCTGCGACTCGAATTGGCCCCCCATGGCTTTTCTCCACTGCGTGTAGCTCTGTCCTCAGGACCAGCATGGAGGGAGCTTGCAGCTGGGTGTCTCTCTGTGCCAGCTCCTCGGGCCTTTAAGGGAGCAGCAGCCAGGCTTGCCTTCAGGGCCCTCTCTTCTTCCGGCCAGCGCTCATGGCTGGAACAGGGCTTCAAACCTCCCTCTTTGACCCTGGAGGGGAGGGACGGGTTGTTCCTGTGAGGCACTTCCGGTTGTGCTCAGTTCGACACGTCCGGTTCCGCCGAGTACGATACTTCCGGTTCCCCCAGGAGGGCACTTCCGCTTCCTCTTCGCAGCCTCCACGGGTTTTCTGTGGAGGTCAGGGCCGGTGTGTGCTGAGACAACAAGCCCCGGGAGCGGTTGGGCCGGGATTACCGAGGTCCGCAGGCAAAGCTGGTGGTTCTCCTTGGGCCTCGGCGCCCCTGGCTCGCTGCTGTCAGAGATGGGGCAGCTTGGGCCCCCAGGAGCTCCCAAGCCAGACTGTCTCACTCGAATCCCACTCGTACCACTTCCCAGGTGTGTGACCTTTGGGCGGGGGTCTGGCCTCCCTGGGCCCGGCTCTCTTCAGTGCCCGTGTAAAGTTGGAGGGAGGATGACGGTGCCCACCTCCCTGAGCTCCTGCGGGGTGTGAGGAGGGAATGACAGTGGGGGTTGCCTGGGACTTGGGTATAGAAGCCGCTCGTTGGGCGTCGTGCGTTCTTGTTACTCTCCGAGGTCTCCAGTTCTCTGGAGCTCCAGAACTGATAGCCCTCTAAGCCCTGATGGGAAGTGTTGAAAAAAGACTCAAGACAGCAAAAAGAGTGACCTTTACAAAGGCTACTGGCCATTGTTCAGAGACAGAAGCCTTTGTTACAACAAGGATTCTGGAGCCCTAGAAATGCAGGCTTCAGGCGCGGCTGTGGAAGGAAACTGTTTGGGCGGAGTCTATGCATTTCTCTCTCGTTCCAGAGGTTACATTTCTCGGTGGCGTGCAAGGTTAATTTTATTCAGTACTCTGCACTGCACAAAATCACGAGCTCTCCATCTCTGGGAGGCTTTCACATAAGCTGAAGAGAGCCAGTTTCAGGGGTTTTTAGACAGGGTCCCCGCATGCTGTTGTCTAGAGGCTTTTGAGGGAGACAGAGCTGGGGGTGAATTCTTGCCGAATTCACTGTGGTGAGGGCATCCCGTGCTGCCCCGGGGGGAGGGGGCCGGCTTTAGTGCAGAGCCAGGCTCTTCATCTTTGCCATCTTTGGGGCCCCAGCGCCCAGCAAGGACTTTAGCGGATACCTACTGAGTCATCCCCGAACTGTTCACACCCTGGTGGCTTCAGTGGTAGCGGGGAGAGGGGACCCCCAGGCCCTTTCTCTGAACGCTCTCCCGGCCCTCATTTTGCAGACATCGACGAGTGTGAGAATGACTACTACAACGGGGGCTGCGTGCACGAGTGCATCAACATCCCAGGGAACTACAGGTGCACCTGCTTTGATGGCTTCATGCTGGCCCATGATGGACACAACTGCCTGGGTGAGTGACACGGCCGTGCCCGGCTCGCTAAGCACGCCCTGCCGGTCCCTCAGCTCCAGCCTACAGTGCTGGGGGTGGTGGGAAGGCTCACCCTCCTCTGGTTCCTTGTGTTACTTTGCTGGGGCCTCCGGCACACAACGGCACAGATTGGTCGGCTTCCACAACAGGAATTTATTTTCTTACAGTTCTGGAGGCTAGAAGGCCAAGGGCCAGATGTTGGCAGGTGTAGTTTTTCTGAGGCCTCTCTCCTTGGCTCACAGATGGCCACCCTCTTGCTATGTGTTCACATAGTACTCCAATCTGGGCGTACCTGGAGCTGGTTTATCATGTGCTCTCTTTTTCTTTCTGCCTCTCTGTGTGTGTCCTCATCTCCTTTTCTTATAAGGACACCAGTCTTATTGGAGTGGGGCCCCTCCTAACAACCCATTTTTAACCCAGTTACCACTTGAAAGGCCCTGTGTCCAGGTAATTCACGTTCTGAGGTCCTGGGGTCACAAGGATTCTCATCTACCTCTAGATTCTTATGGCTCAAGTACATAGATTTAAGCCAGTTGTATGGAATTTAGAAGAGTAACATAAGCTTTGCTGGATTGAATTGGGAACATGCAGGAGAAGAAGGAGAGAAATTAGAAAGCAGCATTGTTGTGCTGGTGTGTCTCCTCGCAGCCCTCCCTGCCCCCAGATGTGGTTTCCTGTGGGGGCAGTCAGTGGCCCCCATCACATGCGCCCCCAGATATCCTCCACCCCAGCCCCACCCCGGCCCCTGTTATCACCATTTTGCCAGCTGTCTCATAGTGTGAGAAGTGACTAGTGAGCCGGAGCTGCTGTAACAATGTGACAAACTCAGTGGCCCAAACAACAGACACTTATTCTCTCCCAGGCTGGAGGCAAGACGTCTGTAGTCAAGCTGTCTGCAGGGTTGGTTCCTTCGGAGGGCTTCCAGGGAGGATCTGCTCCGGGCCTCTCACCTGGCTTCTACTAGCGTCCAGCATTCTGTGCTTGTAGATCATTGTCTCCCCGTGCTTCTACATGGCCTTTGCTCCGTGCACATCTGTCTCTATGTCCCAATTCCCCTCTTCTAGAAGGACACAGTCCTAGGCTTGTGACCTCTCTGCAAAGACCCTATCTCGGACAGAGGTTACAGGTTCACAGACACTGGTTTTTAGGACTTCAGCATCTTAGGGGGGACATAATTCGTAACAGAGATGGTTTGCCATCTGCAGCCGGAGGACCATCTCATGGCAGAGAGCATGGGGTCTCGAAGCAGTTGTGCCTGTCCCCTAGGCCCTCCTCTGCTGCTGGATGCTGAGTGACACAGGTCCCAGCAGCTAGAACCAAGGAGGTAAGACCATGGACTGGGCAGGAGCGTGGCTGTGGATACCTTATTCTTGTCTCAGAGTCTCAGTCCCTTGTTGGTAAAGGAAGAGGATGAAGAGCTGCTTCGTCCTGGGCTCTCGTGAGCAGTGACTGAGACAGTGTCCTGCTGCCGAGAGGCGTGCCTGGCCCGGCATTCCCCTGCTAGGAGCCGTCACTCCGGTCACAACCTCTGAGCCTGCTTCCCTGCTGGAAAGCGGGATGACGATGCTGCCTACTTCACCAGGCTGTGCGCGAGGACAAAGTGACACGGCGAGGTGAAGTGACTGGCATTTACCGGGCACAAATCATCAACAAACAGGCATTACTGTTACTCTGGGTGACTCAGCCTCCCTTTTGTGGTTGGACATTTAAATTGTCTGTTTATGTTTTTGTTTTATTCCTACCCTCAGAATCCCAAGGTGTGATTCCTGGCATAAATTTATTTTTTCTTAATTTCCTAATTGTTTCCTCTAACCTTTCTTCCCAGAAATGGAATGACTAGGTCAGAGGGTCATTGGGATGTTTTTATGGCTTTCGGTGTGGTACTTCGTGAAGGGGCTCGGCGGACCTCACCTGTGCCAGCTGGCCTGTGGGTGCTTGGCATGGCAAGTGTGGCGTCCCGAGTACTCTGGAACCCGTCCTCCCAGTGGTGTATTAGCTGTAGATTTCCCTGCCTGGTTTTGTTTAGCGAATGTTGGCTCTCAGACAGACTTGTCATGGGAAACAGATCTGTGAACATGTAATTATACCCAAAATAAGGGCTGAAATGGAGGTCTGGACAGCAGGCTGTGGGATCCCTGAGGGTTCTGTGAAGAGACGCCCCTGCACTGGGTGAGGTTGGGGCTGGAAATGGAGTGGCTCCCCAGGGGGCTTCAAAGAGGAGGTGGCATGGAACAGATTCTGCGAAGGTTGGGGAACAGCTGGCTGGGACGAGGGCACGCCTGTGCAGAGAGCCGCAGGGGGCTCCTGGGAGCTGGGCTCAGGGCGGGTGGCAGGAGTGCCAGGAGGCTACAGCGGTGGGCTCGGCATTTGGTTAGATTGTAAAGATTGGGGCTGTGCCGTAGGACCTTTATTGTGCCAGACACCAAGTAAGTATGGTCCGAGCGTTATCTTGTTTAATTCTCCCAAAGCGTGAGCCCTGAGTTTTACCAATTTTGCCACTGTTTCAGATGACAGCAGGAGTTCACTTCAGTAACTGATTAGTCTGGGAAGGCAGAGCTGATATCCCCATGAGACAACAGGCAGTAGCACCCAGTGGTCCAGGTGACAGGCCTTGGGAACTGCCCATTCTGGGCTCAGATCCTGGCTCTGCCAGTTGCCAGCTGTGTGCCGTTTGGCCAGTCACTTCACCTCCATGCCTCAGTTTCCTCACCTGTAAAATGGAATTCAGAGTCCCTATCTCGTGAGGATTGAATGAGATCTTGGCTACAGAACATCTGGAGAAAGCCTGGCATCGAGCACTCATAGTGTTATGGGCTTCAAGCCTGCTCACCAGCTTTCAGTAAGAAATGCATTGGGGTGGGCCTGTGAAGGCCAAAGCCAGCCATCTGCACTTCCTGGACTGTGTCTGACCCATGGGACTCCCTTTCTCGTCCTAGCACTCTTACCTGTGGAGGACCACCTGTTCCCAAATACCCTTGTTCTGGACGATGGCAGGTATACCCAGTGCCTCCCGACTAACGGCAGAGTCTGGGTGGGTTTATTTTTCTTTTTACAATAGATTCTTTTCCACTGATTCATTTAAAGAACTGGGTAAGACTTCCCCAGCCCCCCGCTCCGCGCACAGATTGCAACTTCACACGGCTCTAACTCACACATACGGCAACCGAGAAAAGGCTTTCTCTGTTGCTCCTTTGCTTTTAGCTGAGGGCAGAACCTTCCCGACAGACGTGGTTTTGTTTGGGCTTTTTCCTTCTCAAGACAAAACTAGCTCTAGAGAAGTCAGACCTTGGTTCCAACCATCTCCATCCCACGCTAACTACGTGACCTCCCAGAGCCTCACATCCCTCCTCCATAACAGGTGGTGAGAGATGCAGTGCCTGATACAGCATCAGGATAAGTGTTGGCAGAAACCTAGAATGATGGAAGAGGAAGCCAGGCTTGGAGTTTGAACATTTAGTCTCAAGTTCTGGCACCACCTCATGAGTCAGTGGTTTGGGACTACTTCCTCAAACCCTCCAAGCAGGTTCCCCTAACTACAACATGGGTCAGTAATCCTGGTCTCAGAGGGGCACCGTGATGGTTAAATAAAAAAGCAGGTCTGGAGAGCTGCATGTACAGATGTCACATTTTGCACAGGTGCTGGATACTGTCATCATGTTGTCATGGAGGTTTCAAGCAGGCAGCCTGCCATCCTCCTCCAGCCTGCAGACACGTTTGTCCTCCCGGTGTTTTTGTAATCATCACTGTCGCTGTCATTTCATTGAATGATTTGTCAACATTTAAAAATCTAGGGATGTCACAGAACAGATCACATTCTAGGCCACAAGGCAGCCTCAACAAATTCTAATAAAGATCAAAGACATACACGCATCTTTTCTGACCACAATGCTATGAAACTAGAAGTCAACCCCAAAAGACCACAAATACATGGAGATTAAATAAAATGCTACTACACAATGAATGGGTCACCCAGAAAATAAACAGAGAAATAAAAAAGTACATGGAAACAGGTGAATGAAAACACAATGGTTCAAAGTCTCTGGGATACAACCAAAGCAGTTCTAAGAGGGAATTTTATAGCACTACCTGTCTCCCTCAAGAAGCAAGAAAAATCTCAAATAAATAACCTAACCTTATACTTAAAAGAGCGAGGAAAAGGACAGCAAACAAAACCCAAAACCAGCAGAAGGAAGGAAATAATAAAGACTAAAGCAGAAATAAATAAAAACAAAGAAACAAACAAAACCTATAGAATGGATCAATGAAAGCAGGAGCTAGTTCTTTGAAAACATAATAAAATTGATAAACCTATAGCCAGACTTATCAAAAAAAGGAGAAAGGACTCAAATAAATGAAATCATATATGAGAGAAGAGAAATAATAACACATACCACAGAATACAAACAATTATAAGAGAATAGTATGAAAACTGATATGTCAACAAATGGATAACCTGGAAGAAATGGACAAATTCCCAGAAACATATAAATTACCAAAACTGAAACAAGAAGAAATAGAAAATGTGAACAGACCCACTACCAGCAATGAAATTGAATCAGTAATCAAAAAACCACCAACAGGGGCGCCTGGGTGGCTCAGTGGGTTAAGCCTCTGCCTTCGGCTCAGGTCATGATCTCAGGGTCCTGGGATTGAGCCCCGCATCGGGCTCTCTGCTCGGCAGGAAGCCTGTTTCTCCCTCTCACTCTGCCTGCCTCTCTGTCTGTTTGTGATCTCTCTCTCTGTCAAATAAATAAATAAAATCTTTAAAAAAAAAAAAAAAAAAACACCAACAGACCAAAGTCCAGGATGAGATGGCTTCACAGGCGAATTCTACCAAACTTTTAAAGATGATAAAGAATACGTGCTTAAAGAATACCTGTTCTTCTCAAACTATCCCAAAAAGTAGAAGAGAAAGGAAAACTTCCAAAATTCATGCTGTGAGGCCAGCATTCCACTGAAACCAGAATCAGATAAAGGCACCACAAAGAAAAGAGAACTATAGGTCAGTATCTCTGAAGCATATAGATGCAAAAATCCTCATCCAACTACTAGCAAACCAAATCCAACAATATATTAAGAAGTATATCAATCACCATGATCCAGTGAGATTTATTCCCAAGATGCAAGGGTGGTTCACTATTCACAAATCAATCAACATGATATATCACATCAATAAGAGAAAGTATAAGAATCTTACGATCATTTCAATAGACACAAAAAACATTCAACAAAGTACAACATCCATTCATGATAAAATCCCTCAACGAAGGTTTAGAGGGAACATACTTCAACATCATAAAGGCCATGTATGAAAAACCCACAGCTAACATCATTCTTAGTGGGAAGAAGAGGGAGCCTTTCCCCTGAGATCAGGAATAAAACAAGGAGGTCCACTCTCACCACTTTTATTCCACATAATACTGGAAATCCTAGCCACAGCAATCAGACAACAAAAAGAAATAAAGGGATCCAAACTGGTAAGGAAGGGGTAAAACTCTCAATATTTACAGATGACATGATTCTCTATGTAGAAAACTCTAAAGATTCTACAAAAAAACTGTTGGAACTGATAAATGAACTCCGTAAAGCCACAGGATACAGAATCAATCTACAGAAATCTGTTGCATTTCTATACACCAATAATGAGGCAACAGAAAGAGAAATTAAGGAAGCAATCCCATTTACAATTTCTCCAAAAATAATAAGATATCTAGGAATAAACCTAACCAAAGAGGTGAAAAACCTGTACTCTGAAAACTATAAAACACTGATGAAAGAAAATGAAGACAACACAAAGAGATGGAAAGACATCCCATGCTCATGAGTTGGAAGAACAAACATTGTTAAAATGTCTATACTACCCAAAGCAATCTACAGATTCAATGCATTCCCCTGTTGGAATACCAACAGCATTTTTCACAGAATTAGAACACACAGTCCTAAAATTTGTATGGGATCACAAAAGACCCCTAATAGCCAAAGCAATCTTGAACAAGAGAAGCAAAGCTGGAGGCATCACACTCCAGACTTGAAGTTCTATTACAAAGCTGTGGTAATCAAAACAGAATGGTACTGGCACAAAAATAGACACATAGATCGATGGAACAAAATAAGAAACCCAGAAACAAACTCATAATTATCTGGTCAATTAATCTGTGACAAAGCAGGAAAGAATATCCAATGGGGAAAAAATGGTGCTGGGAAAACTGGACAGCTACATGTAAAAAAAAAAAAAATGGAACCAGAGCACTTTCTTACATTGTACACAAAAATAAATACAAAATGCATTAAAGACCTAAATGTGAGAACTGAAATTATAAAAATCCTAGAAAAACACATGTAATAATTTCTCTGGCATCAGCTGTAGTGACTTTTTTTCTGGGTAGGTCCCTCAGGCAAGGGAAACAAAAGCAAAAATAAACTATTAGGAGTACATCAAAATAAAAAACTTCTGCATGATGAAGGTAACAGTCAACAAGACTAAAAGGCATCCTACGGAATGAGAGGCGTTCTTTGCAAATGGCATATCTGATAAAGGGTTAGTGTCCAAAATATATAAAGAGCTGATACAATTCAACACCCAAACCCCAAATAATCCAATTTAATAATGGGCGGAAGATATGGATAGACATTTTTCCAAAGAAGACATACAGATGGTCAACAGACACATGAAAAGATGCTCAACATGCTCATCATCACTCATCATCAGAGAAATGCAAACCAAAATCACAATCAGGCAGCACCTCACACCTGTCACAATGGCTAAAATCAGCAACACAAGAAACAACAGTTGTTGGCGAGGCTGCGGAGAAAGGAGAACCCTCATGGACTGTGGGTGGGAAGGCACACTGGTGCAGCCACCGTGGAAAACAGTATGGAGGGTCCTCAGAGAGTTAAAAATAGGACTACCCCATGATCCAGCAATCAGACTACTGGGTATTTAGCCAAAGAATATGAAAGCACTAATGTTTATGGCACCTCCATGTTTATAGCCGCATTGTTTGCAATAGACAAGAGATGGAAGCAACCCAAGTGTCCATCAACCGATGAACAGATAAAGAAGCCGTTAATAAGAATGAAGTCTTGCCATTTGCAATGACATAAATGGAGCCAGAGTATCATGCTGAGTGAAATAAGCCAGTCAGAGATGGACAAATATCATATAATTTCACTTACATGTGAAACTTAAGAAACAAAACAAGCAAGCAAAGGAAAAAAGAGGGAGAGAGACAAACCAAGAAACAGACTCTGAATTGTAGAGAACAAACTGATGGTTACCAGAGCGCAGGTGGGTGGGGTGGTGGGAGAAACAGATGACAGGGATTAAAGAGTGCATCTGTTGTGATGAGCACCAGGCGATTAAAATAAAATAAAAACGTAAAAATAAACAAATAAACAAAAATAACTTGGAAAAAAGCAAGGGATGTCACATAAAAATCAGTATTTCCAGCGTTGTTCCCGCTCGGCCACAGTCACCTGGCCCTGAAACTGTGGACCTCGGGCAGGAGTGGAAATGGAGGCCTGTATGGCACATACTTATGGCTAAATATAGTAGAGTGAGAAAGCTTCAAAGCCAAAATATATTCCGTGTTTTCTGCCTTGACAAATACTCCTTCCTAATGACCCAGAAGGCTACACTGGAATTTCAGATCTGGGATTCCTTGGAGTTTTGTGTCAGAAGGTGGTCGTGTAGGCAGCGCCCGCTCCCAGTCCTTCTCATGGCTGACTCCGTCCTATACCACAGGAGCCTGAAGACCCCCTCACCTGAATGTTCAAGCTCTGGCCATCTGCTCCCAAACCACCTTTCCTTCCTCCACTGCTTGGTCCTAAGGGTCATCTGTCCCTCTGAAAACAGACTTGGGGCCATTCAGACAGGCAATTGTAGGTTCTCAAATACCCCGAGTGTGGTTTAGAAGGGCGGGTCTGTGTTCCAGATGCCCATGATCCTCTGCGGGCTCCTTACTCCCCAGGGAGGGCTGTAGCTATGGGAGGTAGAGCAGGGACCCCCAAAGTGTAGGGCCCAGGGCAGGGGTACCTCTTGCCCACATCTCAGTGTAGGACTAGGGCAACTGACAGGAGCTGGGCCACAGCCACCCACTTTGGAGGGGCTGTGTACTCCTGCTGGCTATAATCCTCACCACGCCCTATTGCTCACAGTCAGTAGCTTTAGGCATTTAATTACCTGCTTGGTCTCAGTGGAGATCATGTTCATGCTTCCTGGTGAAGTTTCCAGCACAGGGCCTGCCCCCCTGTGCTCAGTGGCCATGGAGGCTAATGGAGTTGTTGGAAGATTCTCTGTTCTCGCTGCCTTGTGCAGTCCCGACCATCTCTGGTCCATCCCCAGGAGCCCACTCACATCCCATCACCCATCGGGGACAGTGAAGGCTGTTCGCATCTCTTGTTTTTTGGTCTCCAGGAGTCTGGGTCAGGAGTCTTGTCCAGCTGTAACATTCCTCTCTCAACCACTACTGAATTCCTCGGGGATGATGGCTGGACTAAATCCTGATCAGCAGAGTACGAAGAGCATTCTGAGTTAATTAGGAGAAATGAGGCTGATGGCTTCGGGGTTAGTTTCTTGCCTGAGTTTTCACAGTTGAACCTTTTCTTTTGAGCAAAAGAGGTTATTTTCTTATAGAGATGGCTTGCCTGGGAGGGTGGCCAAATCTGTCCTCTGGGGAGCAAAACCCTCTCTCTATTTGACATCTTTATTGAGGAATTTCTCAAATATAACAGAAAATGACACCAGAGGGAATTGAAACCATGATGAGATCCTTGCTCAACCCCAAATGACTGCTTTTAGCATTGTAATTACTTGAAATAGCAGTAGTTCTGTTTGAAAAATATTATTCCAAACTCCATGCAATTGGACATAAGAGCAATATTTAGGCTAATAGAATAAGATTTTTTTTCATCTTAAATTAAAACCAGCAGTGGATAATTTTTTCCCGTCTCCACAAAGCAAGGGTCCTTTTTCTCTAAAGCCATTAGTTCACTTAGCCAGATGTTTTCTTCGACCCCAGTCTTTACCTTGACTTACTGAAAAATATGTTTCTCAAGTTGCTCACGGTTTGAATTTTGAACTTGCTTCTCAGCACTTTTTCCCCCGATGAAGAGAAGTCATCTGTAGCCAGGTCCCGCAGAAAAGTTGTTTTATTAACAAGATGGTTGCTTTCCCCTTAATGCTCATTGAGCACCTACTGTGTGCCTGGCCTTGGGCTAGGTGGGCAGTTCTACTTGGGTGTGATGAGGGAGCCGCACTGGAGTTTGTGCCACACGCCCAGAGTTGTACAAGACGCTGTGTTCACGTTCCCTCAGTCAGTCCTCACGGTGTCCACGGGCAGAAGCCATTCATGGCCCTTTTTTATGAATGAGGAAACCAAGGCTCAGAGAGGGAAAGTGGCCTGCACGAGGCCACCCAGCCAGTAAGTGACAGTGCTGGGACCATTTGCCGGCTCAAGCCTGTGAGTCGCTGACCACCCCCCTGCTCCACAGTGCCCAGAACAGCACCGGCTCGGGGAGGCTGGCCAGGTTCACGGAAGGGCTGGCTTCCCTCCCTGGGGTGTTAGGGATGTACCCCATACGAGCTGGGGAGTCATGGAGGACATCCAGAAATCCCAGCATCTGCCAAGCCGGGCAGGTGGGTGGCGTGCCAGGGGCCAAGAGGGAGCCCCTGGCTCCAGAGAGTTCCTCCCAAAAGCCTGTACTGCCTCCCCTGGCCAAGGCAAGAGCCTGCCCCCTGTGTAGGAGCTTTGTGTTACCCTGGAACTTCCCTCAGGCTTTGGTCTTACCCCGTGTGACTGCAGAGCCCTATTCTTCCAGAACTCACTCTCTCATGGCCTCCCAGTAAGTCTGCCCACTGGCTCATGAGGCCCCCTCACCAGGGCCCTGTCAGCCTTTCCCCCTTGCTCTCACCTGTGCCAACCCACTGAGCCACCCCGGCGCCCCACAGATTTGCTTATTTTCTGCCCTCTGGCCCAGCCTTCCTTAAACCCATGGAGTCCTTCTGCACATCCCTTCTGTTCGCAGCTGCTCCCAGCGAGGACCCGGTGAGGTCCTTCTTGTCACTCACCTGCCTTTGCCTTGGAGTCTTCCGTGAGTGCGTTGTACGCACCACCGCTGTGGCTCTCTCTGCTTTCCCCTGATGGCAGAAGTTGTCTTCTTCATCCCCTGTCTTCGTCCTGAGAGCCTGGTGCGATGTCTGGCATATCTTAGGCTTATGATAAGTATTTGGAGAATGAGAAAATAAGCAAGTCTGTGGGGCGCCTGGGTGGCTCAGTGGGTTGAGCCTCTGCCTTCGACTCAGGTCATGACCTCGGGGTCCCGGGATCGAGTCCCTCATCGGGCTCTCTGCTCGGCGGGGAGCCTGCTTCCCCTCTCTCTCTCTCTGCCTGTCTCTCTGCCTACTTGTGATCTCTCTCTCTGTGTCGAATAAATAGATAAAAATCTTTAAAAAAAAAAAAAGAAAGAAAGAAAGAAAGAAAAAAATAAGCAAATCTGTCAAGGTGTCTCATCGTCTGGGCCCTGTCGCTCAGCAGACCACCGCACTGGGCTCGGGGCAAAGATCAGGGGTGTCTCTGTCAGGACTCCCAGGAGCATCAGAGAGGCAGAGGTGTTCACGACTGTGAGGACGGATAGAAGGGCTGTGGTCGCGGTGACACCAAAGCCTTCCAGCTCGTGTTTACCTGTTTATTCCAAACAATTCTGCAGGGCGCCTGCCATGGGCCAGACGCGGTTTCAAGAGGGGAAGAGACCAGGGAGTGGTAAACGAAGGCACCAACAGGCACACAGGGTGAACTCCCGCAGCCGGAGGCCGGGGGGGACAGTAAATACGCCGACACGTGGCTCGGGAAGGGCAGTTCGGTCAGGGCAGCTCCCGTGGAAAATAATGAAACGACGCGATGAAGGATGACGGGGAGAAGGCTGGGGTGCCGGACGGAGTAGCGCTGCGGTCACTAGTGCTGCTCGAGAGACCGCCCCGCCCTCTGTGGCTCGAGCTGCCCTTGTAGTCCGCTTTTGGCCTCCACGGGGCAGGAGTCCAGACGGGGCGCAGCAGGGACGGCTCATCTGCTCCACGGGGTCTGGGGCCTCGGCTGGGAAAACGCCCAGGCTGGGGAGGACGTGAATGCAGGCTGGAATCATCTGGAAGCGTCTTTGCTGATGTCTGGTGGTTGATGCTGGCTGTTGGCCAGAACGTTTGGGGCGACTTCTCCGTGTGGTCTTTCCACACGGGTCGGTACGCGCTTCCTCATGGCATGGCCGCTGCATCCGCGGAAGTTTTACAGTCTAGCCTCAAGCCGTTACAAAGCTTCGCCCACCTTCGAGCAGAGGGGCAACAAGACAGGGCCTCAGTGAGGCGGAGTAAGGTACCTTTAGAAAGTAATAGGGAGGACCTTCCCTCCAGGCAGAAGGGAGAGGACCAGTGAGGTGGCGACCCACTTGGTGAGTCTGGGAGCAGGTCAGTGTGCCTGGAGGCCGAGAGTGAGGCAAAAGGACTAGAGATGAAGTCAGGATGTAGGCAGGGCCTTCCAGGTTCTAGAACGGGGTTGGGATTTTATTCTAAATTAGCTGGGAGCCATGGGAGATTTTAACTAGGAATTGACCTAATCTGATTGACATTTTAATCTAAAGGGATTTGCTTTCTGGCCCCAAATTGGAGAATATATTCCAGGGAGGAAGAGGCAGAGACCACTGTGGTGGTCATGATCAGGGTCAGAGATGGTGGTGGCTCAGTCCGGAGTGGCAGTGGCAGAGGTGAGGACAAGTGGTTGAATTCAGAATATATCTGAAAGGGGAGCCCACAGGAATTGCTGATGGGGTCAGTGGAAAAAGTAAGAGAAAAAGAGAAACCAACACCAACTGCTAGGTTTTTGCCTGGAGTGCGTGTGTGGCTCAGTGCTGTGGCTCAGGTGGGGAACCTGGCAGCAGGACAGGCTGGAGTGGGGAGGGGCGGACTCGGGAGCCAGTCTGGCCATGTTTCGTTTGGGGTGACCGACAGCCATCCCAATGGAAGTGGTGTGCCTGTTCAGAAGTTAGTGGAGTTGTCAGGCCTGGGGTAGGGAGATGTGAGAGTCTGGAGCTCCTAGATGGCGGTGAAAGCTGGAATTCTTAACATGCATTCATTTCTTGAAGATTTCACGAGCACCTGCCCTGAGCTCACAACTAGGAGTTAGACGGCACAGGCCCAGCCCTCAAGAAGGACGGGGATCCAGCCTGCCTAGCTTCGAATCCTGGATCCGTCGCTTACTCACTTGCTGTGTGACCTTGACCGAGTAACTTCACTTCCCTGAGCCTCCGAGTCCTCCTCTGTAGCGTGGGGCTAACCACAGAGCTTATCTGACGGGTGAGGCAGACACTGAGTGAGATCAGCTATGTGAAGCACACACCCAGTGCCCGGCACATATCGGGCCGGAAATATGTGAATTACCTAATTTCACTCATTCCTAGTGTGTAAAGTCAGAGTACTTTGTGAAGACAATAGATGTGTTTTCTGAGCAGGCAAAGATGCCTGGGCTGTGCATGAAGCCCCTTGGGGACCACCCCTCCCATTCCACATGGTGCTCCTGCCAAATGAGCCTCTCCTCCCCACCCTCCTGGGGTCAGAAAGCTCTCCCCTTGTCTTACGTGGATTTGGGCCCCTTGACATGGGTCCTGTGGCCCCAGAGCTTCCCATCCCAGCTCTGCCCCACACTCATTTTGTGACCTTGGATACATGTCACCTATTTCTCTACCAAACAGCACGATCCTGGTCCGTTAGGGTCAGATGAGGACATGGACGTGCAGGTGACACTGCAGGCCGCCACGCAGAGGGTTAAGAGGAGAAGGAGAGGCTCTCGGGGGACGCTGAGGGGGCCCAGGAGCCCAGCTGCACACGTCGGGGGAAGTCACGGCAGGCGCCGGCAGCCGGACCGTCCCTGGCAGGGTGAAAGGGTCGTGCTGCCTGGGCCCTTTTGAAGGCGCCCCCTCTCATGCTGGAGGACAGCTGGAGACAATGTGTTGCTCCTTCAAACCCCTAATGAAGGCTCTAGTTGCCTCTGTTTATTTGTCTTTATACTTCCAACAGCTCAAATGCGTTTCTTGCTGGGAAAAAAATGCCAACCATTTTAATGTAAAACTAAACCACATCGGACAGTCATATACTCACTCCATAAACACCAGTGTTTTCCCAGGTAAACTCCAAAGGTTTCTTCCTGCTCTCTTTACCTCTGCCCCCACCCCCACTCTCCGCCCACCTTCAGGCGATGTGAACACCCGTGGTTGGAGGGATTTGCCGTGGAGGCATGAGCCGGGTCAGGCCCACTTTTCCATCCTGTCCAGGTTTTTACAACTGTTCCTCTGGTGGAAATTCTTTGGCCTGAGAAAAAGAAAACCACTGGGCACTTGTGTGTCTTTATAAATGGGCTGCTTGCTTTCCCCAAACCACCACCAGACCAGGGAGATCATGGAGTGGGGGTGGGGAAGGGGGTTGATGGAGACCTGGGGCGTTTTCAGGGGTAGAGTGACCTTCAGTGGCCTCACGCCTACAGCCGGCACAGGATGGGGACAAGGAGGGATGTGGGAGAGCAGAAGGGGCCAGGTGGTGCGGGGTGGAAAGGCAGTATACCAAGTCTGGCCCTTTTGGACCATGGACTTGTCTGGGGGCTTTAGAAAACTCCCTGCCTCTCTGTGTCTCAGTTTCCCCATCGTATGTGAAATGGAAGGATGGGACGTGACGGTGGTTTTCAGATTTCTAGCAGCAGAACCCATAGTTTCAAGCAGAATCCTGCGGTGGTTCTGCTGCTCAGGCTGAAATGGGAGGCAGGGCTGGCAGGAAATGAGAGTCCTGCTCTCCGGGGAGTACCCTCCCTCTGCCACCCCTGCCCACCGCTGGAAGGCGCCTCGGGTCCTACAGCGCTGTTTGAAACCCCTAGTGGGCTGTGGTGCCAGAGCACCTCTCTCTTCGGCATCTTGTGATTTGATGAGTTGGTGGCATGTCGTAGTGGCATGTCGGCCCCCTTGAGGACAGGGGCCGAGCCCTATGCTGTGTCCTCCTTGCCTCTGCCAGACGCAGTCCCTGTCCGCCTCTCTCTTATTTCTCACAACTGGCATCTCCAGGAGGCCAAACAGCTTTCATCCCCCTAAACATGCCGCCCTGTCCTGCTCGGCGGCGTCCTCGCCTCTGCTCTTCTGCCCAAAACCCCTCCCCGTGCTTTTTTGGTTGACTGCCCACTCGTCGCTCAGGACTCGGTTCAGGCATCAGCCCCTTCCAAAGGCCTTCTTTAAGTGGCACACCCTTCCCCTGGGCGCCCACAGCCCCCAGGCTTGTCACTGGACATCTGAGGTCTCCCTTATGGCCTCAGGAGCTCCTGTGGGGTCAGGCTCTGGCGTGACTTTGCTCCTTTCGCCCGGCCCAGCACAAGCTCATTCGTGTGATGGAGGGATGGCAGGTGGCTGGGGCATGGGACAGAGTGCTTGATTCTGACCTCCCAGAGGAGCAGAATCTGATAGCGGTGGGCACACAAGCTGCCCCAGGGGCAGAGCATCAGCGCCCTCAGAGCTGCAGAGCCCCACTGGGGAGGGAGGTCTCCTAGCAGCCTGTGTGACAACAGCACCCCGTGTCTCCAGCCCCACGTCTGACTCCTGCTAGTCTCCGTTCCAGACCCAGGGCGATGGGGACTTGGCTCCTGTCTCCCTTCCTAGCAGTGTTTTGGGGCTAGCTGTCTGCTCTCTCCCCAAGGAGAGGGGCTACAGAAATACCTCAGGGTGATCTTTGTGAAAGCACAGGGGTGCCCGGTCGGCATCCGGAGCAGCGCAGCCCACCTCCTTGCCGCACTCCCTCTGGCTGGATGTTTGGGGCAGGGACCGCATGGTTGCCCTTCCCATGGGTAGGCCTGGGCCGAAATCCCTTGTCCCTCCTCCTGTGCCAGCCCCACCATTGACTAAGTCTTGATTCGGTGGCTTGAGGAAGGGGTCCCACCCTGTCCCTGGGCAGAGCATGCCAAGTGCTTGAACAGCAGAGAAAAACACCAAGTCTCAGAGGACGGGACAGGCAGGCAGACGCTCTCCATCTCATTTGCAGTCTGTGTGCCAGGGGCTTGGTGGGAAGGCAGAGAAAGACATAAAAAATAAGTGTCTGGTGAAGACTCTTTAAAAACACCCTACCACCAAAACATGCGTTCCAAACCAGAGATGAGCCGCGTGCCTAAAAGGGGGCGTAGATCAACAAGTGCGAGCGTCCCAGAACCTCTAGTCCGGCACTTCCTCTGCCCGCCAGCTCACTTATTTTGGAGCAGCCTGGGCCCTCAGTGGGGTTTGGGGTTACCCTGGACGTTTGTTCGGCCTTGGCTGCCTCTGGACAGATGTTGCAATGACCCATCTCCCCCAGCCCCTGGCTGTTTGTGGTGGCCATCAGCCAGCCCCCTGTATGGCCCGCTGCACCACCCCGCCCTGTCACCCACCTTGTCCCCACCGCATGCAGCTGGAAATAGACGGGCTGGCGGAGACGCCTTGTGCCCAGCTGGAACGCCGGTCTGTGGGCAGAGGGTAGCCATGGCAGCCGCCCAGCGGCTTGGTCGGGGGCTTTAGTCACCTCGCAGGCTGCCTTAATGGGGGAGAGGATCCCACAGGCCAACTTGCCCTCCCCTGGCTCAGCCACTGGCCACCAAGGGGTCAGATGCCAGTGCACTCATTTGGGACAATATTTCATGGCGGTCCCCCCGAGTGGAATTTGCTGGGGGCCCCTCTTGCCGTTGGAGCTCACCTCCTCAGCCCGGCAGCTGGCCCCTCCTGGTCTGGGCTCTGCCAGCCTGGTCTTGGCTCCACGCGTGTATTAAGGTTCAGCCGGGGCACCTCACAGCCCTGTGCTTCCCTCTGCCCGGAGAGCTGGCTGTCTCTCTTGCCTGTCCTGAGCCCTCCAGGTCGTCCTTCTGCACGTCTTCCCCGCCCTTCCAGGGTTCTTGCCTCCCCGCCTCCTTTCGGACTGACAGCAGTCCTAGTCCTCACCACGCAGAGTCGAAAGTTCTGTTCACGTGTCCGTCTTCCACACGTGTGACGATTATACAGAAATGCTCCGCGAAATCACTAGACCAAACAGAAGGTAGCCGCCCAGCTCTGCAGTTTTCCTGTCCCAGCGCTCTTGCCCAGTACCGTCCGCATGCCACTCTGACGCGATGTGCTCATGGGCACGCACTCGGGTTTGCACGCTGCTTTCCCGGGGTTCTGCTGACCCGTGATCATCTGGCCAAGAGGTGGGGCTGCAATCAGAGCCCAGGACATGAGAGCCGGCAGCCTGCGAGTGAGCGCTGCTGCTGCTGGGGTGGGCGGGTTAGAAACGCCCGGGAGGGCTGGTGCGTGACCTCTGGGACAGCTGATGCCCCTTGAGTGCCCTTATCTGCCAGGTCAAGGGGTCCTGAGATGATTCTCATGGGACATCTGGCCTCAAGGAGCTCTAGGCTGTGTGCAGGAATGTTTCCAGAGTGCTGTCCACGATGTAATTAATACCACACCTAGCACGGGACAGCTCGTCTGCCAGGAATGGCTGAAGGTCACCGGGCAGGGGTGGAGATGGGGTGAAGGGAGGAAGGAGCAGCATGTTTAAGCCTAGAGGTGGGAGAGGCTCAGCCAGGTAGGAGAGGGGACTCAGGAGTAGAAGGTGATGGATCAACAGGTGGTTTCTGCCGGCTAGACGCCCTCCGGGCCTGAGGCATGGAGCTGTGTCCCTGCAGACGCGCGCGTGTCGGGGGTCATGGTTGGCCACGTGCTGGGTACAGCGTGAACTCAAGCCTGGCCCCCAGCCCCCTTCCACAGCCGCCGGGGCCCTGCCTGCGGCTCCAGCCTCGCTGCGCACACACACGTGCACACGCACGCTTGCACACACGCCTGCGTCCCACCACCGAACCCACCTTCCTCCGCCCTGGTCTTCACGTGGCTGAGGGAGGGGCTCCCCTACCCCTCAGTGTGGCCTCACGAGCCCTCTCACACGCACACTCTCTTTGTCTCGCAGCCCTCAGAGACCCCAGTCAGTGGTTCTTCTGCACGGATCTCCCCTCCTCTCTCCCCCGCTGGCCGGACGGCTCCCTGAGGGCAGCCCTTGACCAGTGTCCGCGGTGTCCTTATTGAGAGAGAGAGAGCACGTGGACGGCAGGCGTGGCTGCGAGCCGGCGGGCCTCTGCCGGGCGGCAAGGGCGCGAGAAAGTGATTTCAGCGAAGGCGGCGGCCAGCACAGGCACAGTGCAGGGGGCAGAACTAGCAGATGAAGGCGGTCCAGCCAGGAGTGGTGAGAGGGGAAAAGCTGTCAGTCTTTGACCTGGGACCCTCCCTCAGGGAACCCATCCAAGGAAGAGAATCCTGCTATGGAAGGGGCTGCGGCTGCCCTGTGTCCCTCACGGGGACTTTTATTAACAGGGCGGAACAGAGATGAGTGCCCCGAGGGCCGGGATGGGGGTCCCCTGTCCCCTGGACCAGCAGCAGGTGAGAAGGGCACCAGGATCGAGTCCTGCAAAACACCCTAACTCCGCTCTCAGTGAAGGGTGCAGAGGTCACCTACAGTGTGACCTGCTTGCGCCAGGAGAAAATCAGCACATGAAACAAAATAGGTGTTGTAGCTAGAATGTAGGGCTACTGATCCATTGTTGCCCCTGTTTTTCAGAACTCCTTATGACTTCAGAATTTTACTTTGGTTTTTTTTTTAAGATTTTATTTATTTGACAGAGAGAGAGAGAGAGACATAGCGAGAGAAGGAGCACAAGCAGGGGGAGTGGGGGAGGGAGAAGCAGGCTTCCCGCTGAGCAGGGAGCCCAACGTGGAGTTAGATCCCAGGACCCTGGGACCATGACCTGAGCCAAAGGCAGATACCCAATGACTGAGTCCCCCAGGCGCCATGAATACAGAATTTCAAATAAAGCAGTTTTATTGGACAAGTGATAGGGAGCCATGCTAGGTCCTTGAAGGGACAAATTCCACGGAAAGGAAGTGGCCGCAAGTGGGCTAGAAAACATGGGGTTGGCCACAGGGGCGCCTGGTGGTCTTTCCAGTACTCCAGCCACCCTCAGTGCCCCCCTTTCCCATGAAGCTCCCCGGTGCCCACACTCACCCCTCCACATCTGCCCTCTTCTAGTCTCTCTACAGCCTTCTGGAGTGTGTCACCTTTGTTGGCACAAAACCGTTTCTCACCCTGGTTTGGCTGCACGGCCTAGCCAGAGCCTGTTAGCGAGGACCCACTTAGTGCGGGAAGGAACGAGCCAGCTCACAGCAAGCCCGGTTAAGGAGCCGGGGCAGGGTGGGCAGGAGGCCACGGGACTGGGACATGCTGGGGGCCCCACGTTCACGGAGAACTCCCGATGGCGCTGACGGAGGGCAGCGTGTGTGGAGGGCACAGGTGGGAAGGAGGAAGAGGCCGACAGCTTGGAAGGTGGAAGAAAATGTAGAGTCTAACTGGGAAGAATCAGTCCAGAATTCCAGGCAGAGCCGAGACAGGGAGGCGCGTGCTGGGAGTCGGTCATCTGACCTGGCCAGAGGGCGGCAAGAAGGACTGTGTGGCCGGGTGGCATGGGGAGCTCCGAGGCCCTCCTTGGTTCGGTGGAGCGTCTGCCAGGGCGGCGCGTTCCCTCTGCCCGCCCCATGCACGGGCCCGCAGAGGCAGCCGCAGCCGTAGCCGCAGCCGGCGGGGCCTGTTTTATCTCTGAGGATGCTCGCGAGGAATCCTGTCAGAGCATTTCCCCTTTCTTTTCTCAGAGCATCTCTCTTTGGTCCCAAGATTTGTTTGTTTGGTTTTCCTCCCCTTCCCTCTTTCCAGTCCTCTGTTCTTATCCCCATCAAAAGACATTTTTTAAAGTTCCAGTGCCTCCCACAGATGTCCAACCAGGATCATGGTCACAGCTGTGCTGTCGGAGGCCTGAGGCTGGAGGGATGGAAGTGTCCGGTTCCCATCCTGGCTCTGTCCCTGACGCGCCGTGACCGAGGGCAGGCCGCTCACCCCTCGGAGCTCCCGGTTACACTCAGCCGCTGCCCCGGGCTGCAGCTCAGTGACACTGGAACGAGCACACCCGGCGCCGAGCACAAGCCCAAGGGGACGTGGCTCCCCTTCCGTCCCCGGCAGCCTCCTCTCTCGGCCATGTGCTTGAGAGGAAAGGAAAAGCTGGTCTTGCCAGAAGGGACAGAGACGGGGGTCAACAAAGAATCTTTCAGGAGGGCGCCCCGCCGTCTCCCCACCAGCTTCCCACTTAGAACCGGTTTCTTCGGCTAAGGACTTTGTCCTCATACCCATGGAGGCACTGACACAGCTGGGCCGGCTTGCCGGGAGTCCTGCCTGGCTTCACGCATCCGTGCAGCAGCAAAGCTCACAGGCTGCTAGGATTTGAGGAACACCCGCGCCCCCTCCATGCTGACCTCACCCCCACCGGCAGGGCTGAAGCAGGTGAATGAGCGAACACAGCTCTTCTCTGACCAGCACCCCCACTCCCCCGCTCGCCTTCCTCACGGGCCCATGGTCTCCACCCTACCGTCCCGCAGACCGGCACTCACTCTCCCTGTTCACCTGGAGTTGCCCTCCTTGACTGGATCCTGGAGCTCGGCCTCCCCGGGCAGCCCCTTCAGGGCCACACAGGGCATCCCTCATGGGCCAGGCCTAGCACCGGGGCCTCCAGGCCAGAGCTGCCACCCCTGGCCACATTTTGTAGTTGTCAGTCACTTGGCCCACAAACGTGACTTATGTGCCTCATGCACTATTTCAAACCCTGAGATACAGCAACACTCAAGACAGCCATGGTCCCCCTTCTTATCAAGGACTCTGGGTTCCCTGGGGAGACAGAGAAGACAGCAGGGAGACGGCAGGGACAACGGGATGGAGCAGCTCCACAGGTTGGCGTCGCTGCTCAGGGAGGGGGCGTGGGCGCTGAGGTCTGAGTAAGGAGGAGCCAGCCCTGCCAAGGTCAAGCAAGAACATTCTGGGCGGAGGAGTAGCAAGTGCCAAGGCCTCCAGATGGGAACGGGACCACTGGGGTCAAGGGACGTTGGGGAGGCCACACTCAGTAATTGGCTATTCAGGGTCTTTTCTGGTTCCATATAAATTTTAGGATTATTTGTTCGATTTCTTTGAAAAAAGTTGATGGGATTTTGATAGGGATTGCATTAAATGTGTAGACTGCTCTAGGTAGCATAGACATTTTCACAATATTTGTTCTTCCAGTCCATGAGCATGGGATGTTTTTCCATTTCTTTTCTTTCACAAGTATTCTGTAGTTTTCTGTCATATGCGGCAGTCGGGCGAGCAGGGAGGAGGCTGGTACGAGGTGGGGACAGTTCACTTGGGCCTGGTCGGCCAGGGAAGGCCATTTGTGTTTTATCCGAAGCCAGCAAGGATCGCTTTGGAGGCGTGCAGGCAGGGCATGACACAGCTGGCTGACGCTCTCAGAGGCGGTTGTGTGGGGTGGTGGGACCATGGTGGCAGGAGGGAGGCCCATGGGGACACCACCGCCATAACCCAGACCAGAGAGGAGCGGAGCTGGGCCTGAGGGGCGGGGGCGAGGAGATGTGTTTGTGGGCGGAGCTGACAGGACTGCACCTGCTACGGGATTCCCCCGTGGGGAATGGGCAAGGCAGGGACCCTTGCTGACTACCAGGTGTCGCAGCTGTAGCGACAGTGAGCTGTGCTGCCGTTGGCCGGGATGGGAAGGCTGAGGGCGGAGCCAGGCCTTGCTTGGTTCTGTTCTGTTCCCAGGAGAGGCTGAATTAGCAGTTCAACAAGGGCTGCGTCAGGTTGGTTGGTCATGCCTTTGGCTGTCTGAGTGCAGGCCGGGGGTCAGCCATTGATGGCAACGCCTGAGGCTGGCGGAGCAGACGAGCCCAGAGGTGTGGGCAGCGTTGGCAGCCAGGCAGCAGGAAAAGCCCCGGGACAGGGTGGCCTCTCCCGGAACAGAGCCCGCAGGTGTGCAGCTCCCAGGGCGTAGTGCTTCCCAAGGCGGCCTTAAGGAGGTAGTGCCCACAGAATGCAAAAGTATCTTTGCCGCCACCCAGCAAGGGGCTCGTATGTGGGGTGTTTGAAGGACTCTCGGGACTCAACAGCAGAGGGAGGGGCAACCCCACGTCAAAGTGGGCCAGGGACTGGACAGACACTGCCCTGAGAAGGACGCATGATGGACAGCAAGCACATGGAGAGACGCTCGGCTCGACACCGTCAGTCAGGGAACTGCAAATCAAAACCCTAATCGGCACCGCCTCGCACCCCCAGGATGGCTCTAATTTTTTAAAAATGGGGCAACGACAAGCATCGGTAAGGGCGTGGAAACTCCGGAGCCCTCGTGGTTCGCTGATGGGAACAGGAAATGGTGCAGCCACGTGGAAAACGGGTTTGACAGTTCCTCCAGCGGTTTACATGTGAAACCACCACGTGACCCGATGTGCTGCCCCTGGGTCTACGCCCAAGAGGATTTAAACATGTTCGCACAAAAACCTGATCACGATGTTCACGGCAGCACTCATCACAACCGCTGAAGGGTGGAAACAAGCCGCGGGTCCATCAGCTTGTGAATGGGTCGCTCCCAACAGTAGAATATTATTCAGGCGTAAACACGGATGACCCGTGCTTCACCGTGGATGGGCCTTGAAAACGTCATGGTATGTGAGGGAAACCAGACAACAAGGAACACATGCTGTTTGGTTGCACTGACAGGAAATGTCCAGAATAGGCCCATCCGTAGAGAAATAAAGTAGACAAGCGGTTGCCGGGAGCAGTGGGTTGGGGTTGCCTGATCACAGGCACAGGGTTTCTTTTTGGGGTGATGGAAATGTTCTGGAATTAGATCCTGGTGATGTTTGCGCCACCTTGTGAATGCACTAAAAACCACTGACATGTACCCTTTAAGATGGTGAATCTTATGTACTGTGAATCATATCTCAATTAAGTGGAGAGGCGCCTGGGTGCGTTGTCGGTTAAGCATCTGACTCTTCGTTTTGGCTCAGGTCATGATCTCAGGGTCGTGAAATCGAGCCCCACATCAGGCTCTGTGCTCAGCCAGGAGTCTGCTCGAGGTTCACTCTCCCTCTCCCTCTGCCCCTCCCCACTCAGTCTCTCTCTCTCTTTCTGTAAAATAAGTAAATAAATACTTTTTTAAAAAAAAGTCTTTAAGACTATGTGGACAAATAAAATAGGTAGTGTGTGCAGGGAGTGGGGCTTGTCCAACACCCCAAGGAGGCCACACACATGACTCCATGTCCAGTTCTGGGGCCCACATTAAGCACCTGATAGGCTGGGGTCCCCCAGGGAAGGGTGACAGGGTGGCTCGCTAGCCCACACCTGTGTCAGGAGGGAGCAGTTCCAGAAGCTGAAGCTGTCCTGCTTGGAGACCACAGGCCAAGAGCTCCCTTAGGATGTGGCTTGTTGTCACTTTTCCACTTTGGAAGGGACCTTACCATCCCCCAGGGCAAGTTCACACCTGTGATTCTCTGAAGCACTTGCAGTGGCCGCGCTCACCGGTTGGTGACATTTGGTGGCGCTCTGTGTGTGCCAGGCACCGTGCTCAGTGCTTTACCACGTTCTTTTCTTTAATTCCTGATACAAGTTGAGGCACCTATTATCCCTGTTCTGTAAAGGAGACCAAGGTCCCAAAAGGTTAAGCGACCTGCCCAAGGTCACACAGCGGGTACTCACTGAATCTTGTACCCCAGCTGGTAAGGCAAGGATGAGCACCTGATGCTAGAGGTCACAGGGAGACCTCACAGAGACTGTTGTCAGGAGGAGTGGCCAGCGGCATCTCTAGTCCTTAGGGACAGTCAGGGCTGCTCCCTGATCTCTGGAGGACCACGAGGCAGCTGCTGGGATTGAAGGTGGGGCCCAGCTGAGGGATGAGGTGACCAGAGTGTCAAGGCCAACATCTTCAGCAGAGCTATGTCCTGTTGTGGGCTGGCTCCTCCGGTCTGGACATGAACAGTGAGCTTGAAGGTCTGGAAAGCTGACCCTACCTGTCATGTGCCTGATCTCTGGTTCCTAAGCTTGGACACAGGCCCAACCCGAGGGGCTTGGTGTCAGAGCAGGACCACAGTGGGAGACCCCGTGTCTCCCACGTCTAGCTGACCTGCTGGAGAGGCAGGCGCCCCAGAGAAGGCCCCAGCTGATGCCCAGACCAGGAAGCGGACAGGTCCCAGGGGACCCCGGTCGTACCTCCCCCCCCTGCCTTTGCCAGTACCTCTGACAGCTCAGGGAGTGTCCTGGATCTGGCAGAACCCAGGCCCCAAAGCTCTAAGACCCATGTGTATTTTACCCGAAATCTCATCCATCTGGTTCGCATTTATTTACACTTAACTCATCAAATGCAATTTTGCAAGAGCCGCTCGATAGCCAAGAGGCTTTTCTGCCTAAGACTCCCTTCTCAGAGGGGCCAGGGAAGGGCTGGGGCCTCAGCCCTCAGGGACCAGCAGGGAGCTGTCAGGGTCGGAGGTCAAGTTTGGTTCCTGTGATGCGCCGGGGCCTCTACCTCTGTTCTTGGACCCTCAATGGGGTCTGCGATGCCGGAGCCAGGCGCAGGGTCTGACACATAGTAGGCTCTTGGCAGCCAGGAAAACATGGGTGGGGCCCAAGCAGAACACAGAGTCTCTGTTTCAAATCGTGAAACGTTCGTGGGAAACACAAAGCAACCAAAGCTGGATCCAGAAGTAATTTTTAGTTATTATAAATAGCTGAAAACCTGGATTCTTGGCCCAAAGTAGGACAAACAGCCAGCTATTAATAAAAATAAACACTAGCACCTTGGGCCAAAAAGCAACCTCAGGGGCAAACCACAGTCCTGCCTGCAGAGGCCTTCCGGAACTGGATCGAGCTGCAGCGTGTTGGTGTCAGCTCTGAAATCCTTGCTGGGAAGCGACCGCGGCCATCACAGCGCACGGACCCATCCCAGACACGGCCCTCTGGCTGGCTGGCCTGTGCCCATCAGCGATGGGCACACCCAGCAGAGCTGGGCAAGAGTCACAGCTGGCAGCTCTCTCCCTGACCCGGCACCCGCACCTTCTGTCAGGCCTACAGCATCAGGTGGGGACACCTGACCCCAGGGACTCTGTTTGGACTTGGTCTGTGGTGCCAGCGTGCCAGTCCTCTTTCAGCTAGCGTGGTCACCTTGGCCTCTGGGATTGGGAGGGGTGGCCGGAGGCCTGGAGGTCAAGGAGGGGCATGTGGACTGTGCCTCTGGGTGGGAACTGTGGCCCAAGCCAGGATGGTGCCACGGTCATGGAGGCAAACAAACGGGCAAGGCCGTAAGGAAGTCGGCAGCCTTGGTGACTGCTCAGGTGTTTGGGGAGGGGGCTTCTCGGGCCAGAGTGCCTGGGATGGGGGCTAGGGCAGGGCTGGAGTGAGGCCTTCTTTGGCACCTAGTCTCCCTCCCTCCCTCGCACCTTCTATCCTCCTTCAGCTGTTGGCTGAATGAATGAGACACTGGGCCTCGGGCTGGGGAGCAGCCTACCCAGAGCAGAGGCCATGTGTCTTCTATCCCAGACTGCCTCGGGACGATCTGTTTCTGAGGGTGTCCCCGCAACCCCACCAGCAAACAGCTCCCTGAGGCCGTGACTAGCCACAGTTCAGCTTCCCCTCCCCTCCCTGTACCCTTGCCCGCTGGCCCCACCCCAGCCCAAAAGAGGGGCTCTGCCAGTCGTCATGGCACAAAGGTGTGTGTGTGTGTGTGTGTGTGTGTGTGTGTGTGTGTGTGTGTGTCCAAGAGGGGAGCACGTTCCCCGGGGGCGGGCAGGGAGGCAGCTGCAGGCCAGGGCCTTGCAGAGAATGATCTGGCTGGTCCAGGCGCCAGTGATGGAGGGCCGCACAGGACCCTCACAGAGCGGGGGCTTTGCGGTCTGGCCGCCACAATACGTCCCCCCGTTCCTCCGTTGCCAGTGAAGAGAGTTTCCCACTGTGAGCCCAGAGCCTGCCCCCAAACCCACAGGGCCTCCTCTCTGCTCTGCAGCTAAGTCCCTGTGCCCAGGAGCTCCCTGACTTCTGGGAATATTCATTCTGCTGTGGCCATAAAGGAAGAGGGATGACCATGAGCTTCCAACAGGGTGCAGAGACGGAACACCTTTCCCGCACACGGGCTCAGCCTCTGCCCGAGGCCACACTGGCTGATGGTGCTCGGGCTTCTTTCCCAAGCAGCACTGATGCGAATAGGGGTCCGTGACAGAGCCAGGGTTTGTGAGAGCCATTGGGGTCTCCTCAACAGGGGGTGTGCAGGCCACGAAGCTTCCAGAGCTCCTTTTCTGCCCAGGGGGTCACTGGCTCTTCCCCACCTGTGCCCTATCGTGCCCACAAGGCTTTGCTTCCACAACACCTCTCAGTCCTCCAGCCTCATGGCACGAATCTCCCTGCCCTCCTGGGCCCTCCTGGGCCCAGCTCGCCCTCCTGGGCCCAGCTCGCCCTCCTGGGCCCAGCTCGCCATTGTTCTCTGTGCTCAGGGCCGGTCCCACAGCAGCTTGGTGAACGGGGACTTAATGGAGATATTCACTGATGCCCGGCACCTCCTGGGGAGGGTGGCACATAGCAGGTGCTCAGCTCAGGGTCTGTAGAGGGAATGAATGAGCAAAATCATTTCGGGTGAATTTTGAAGGCAAGGACTTCAGTCTGGACGAGGAGGGAGAGGGTACCCCAGGAGGAGGTACGTGTTTGCATACGAAGGCGAGTATGAACAGAGGGTATATTCTGAGAACAGCAGAAGTGGGTGCCACTACAGGAGAGGTGGCACGCTGTGGAGAGCCTTGCATGCACCCCTCTGTGTGCCCAGAAGGAATCAGGATGCCTGTCTGCACCAGGGGACTGGCCTTGTAGGTAGTGAGCTCCCCATCACTGGCATGTACAAGCACACAGGTGCCATTCAGTTTATCCTGCTAATCCTTAGCGCCTACTCAGTCTGACCAGCCACTGGGGGCAGGCATATAGGGGAGACTCGGGTCTCTCCTCAGCCCAGAGCAGATACAGGATGACCAAGCCCAAGGTCCAGGGCAGGGCAAGTCCGGGCATAGGGGGTGAGCAATTTCTGCTGGGCACCAGGGAGACTTCAGAGACTAGGAGTTTGGGAGACACAAGCACATAAGATCAGGGCTGGTGTATTAAGCAGAAACACCCAGGGAACCACCTCTGGTCGCCGTGATTGGACTTGAAATGTCCTCACTGAGAGAAGCCAGATCACAGAAGAGCATGGAAAGGCTTTGGATCCGCACTCATCTGGCTTCAATTCCCTCTTCTTCCTGTTTTATAGCACTAGGCATATCTCTTCCCCTCCTGGGGTCTCCGTTTTCTCATCTGAGAATCTGTCTGGTAAGAATCCTGCCCCCGGTGTGGAGCTCTGGTGCAGATCTGTGAAGACAGACCCTGGGTGCCCTGCTGGCGAGTCCTGGCCTCTCTGTCCAGGCTGCCGGCCCTGTGCAGCTGACCCCGATGCTCCCTGGTAGGGGCGTGGTGGGGTGGGACTCCCCCACTGGGGCTCATCCGTGCACAGAACAGTTCCACGGGAGAGAGGGACGAGGGCTGTGTGCCTCCAGCAATCCAGGAGGGCTTCCTGGGGGGTGCAGTCTGCATGTCCTCCGCAGATGAGGCCTGAGCACCTGCCACAGGCCACGGGCCAGAGCCAGAACTCAGGTTGTCTGACTCCCAGATGTAGGCTCCCTCCTGGCCATGCGGGACCTCTCATCACAGAGTTTTCTGAGTCCTGCGGGGGCCAAGGAACAATGTGTGCCCGGCTGCCCCCCCTCAGGAGGGCTGGGGGTTAGGTGTTTCCCATAGTGCTCTGCCCCAGGTCAACCCAGCCTCCCCCAGGCCCGTGGGTAGCCATCTCACGGACCCCGCCCCTCCTGCTGGCCACTCTCCAGTGTTCACTGTGAGTGCCGTCTGGGGGCTGAGCCCCGGGGCGTGAGGGGTGTGAAGAGGGCATCAGGCCCTTCATCCAGCCCCTAGAGAAGTTGGTCATGACCACAGGCTACCCAAAGGGATTCTGAGACTGTGGTTTCCTGCCCAGCTTGAGGGAGGCGTGTGTTTGGACCACAGTGGAAAAGGGTGCAGAGGAGGCGGCCCCCTCTTCCCTCCTGCTTAATCTTGGGGCTTTGTCATTTGGGAGTGGGGGAAAGAAATGTTTACACGGCCTTGCATTTGTTTCAAATTATTCACCAGTGCTGGAGAGTCATTGTTCCCGGCTAGTGTAAACAGCGCTGTCCCAAGGCCCAGCGCTCCGCCAGCTCATTGAAGTTGTCGACGTGCAGCGTCAACAGCGCTCTGGCTCCCGGCTCCCGGGGAAGTGAGGAGAGGGGCCAGGCCAGATAGGTGGCACCGGGAGCTCATTCACCGTGGGGTCCGAGTAGTGTTTTACACCATGAATTTGGCACTCAACGGCCTCTGTTTTGTTTGGTTTCCGATTGAACCTTTGCTAAAGCTGGGGAGGCCGAGGCACAGAGCAAGGAATGTGAGAACCCCAGGAAGAAGAGCAAAGAACGTGGTTCGAAGGGGTCTGGGCCGAGTCCCACGAGCAGATCTCGCCGTTAGACGCGTGCCACCACACGTGCCTCTGTGGGGCGTCCCTGGGGCAGAGATGGGACGGAACCCCAGGTGTGCTCCTGGCAGGCTGACTCTGGCTGTGCATTTGCATCAGGGGTTCGCAGACATGTTCAAGGTGACCCAGCTCCAGCCCACGTTAAAAGAGCTGGTTCTTCATAGCCTTAGTCTGAACGTGCTGGCTGGCGCGGCCGGCTTCGGGGTGAGGCAAAGGCTCGTGCTCAGAAGACAGACACCAGGTTCAAGTCCTGCCTTTGCTCCAAGCAGCTGTGCGACTTCGCTCAAGTGACTTTGGCCATCTGTGTCTTGGTGTCCTCATCTGTACAACGGAGACATCCCACAACCGCAGCGCATCCCTGTCGGGGCGGCAACAAGGATGAGTGAGCTGGTATTTGTGAGGCCCATGCCGGCACGTAATGAGCGCTTGAGGGATGTTCGCTTTGTGTTGTTATTGGTGGGATGAATAGGACTTGGTGCCTGGCTTAGAGCCATTCATGGTCTAGTGTAGTCAGGGGACAGACCCCTGGAGGCAGACACTACTGAGGGGGAGGGGAGGTGCCCCGCAGGGGTGACACTGGCACTGGGCCTTGAGGGAGCCCTCACTGAGTCAGAGTCTGTGAAATTTTCAGAATAATCCCTCTCTGGCCTTCCCAGCAACCCTGGGAGCCCGCGCGCCCACGCGCACTCGGTCTCTTCTCAGCAAGAGCCACCTTCCCCATTTTAGCTGTAACGGTTGGTGGCTTTTAGAGTTCAGAGCTCTGCCTCCCTCCGGGCTGCCGCACAGCCGACATTTGAGCTTGCCGGAGAACAACGGCCTGCCTCAGCCCTGGCCTCAGAGGCAGCCGTGTGGTCTCTCGGGTGGTGAAGCGGGCTGTCGTCCCTAAGCCTCAGTGGGACCCAGCTGACACCGTTCCAGAGCTGAGTCCTCTTCTGGTTCAGTGCAGGTCAGTCTGCCTGGTTCTTCTGACCTGGGCAGATGTGAAAGAATATTCACATTCTTTTCGTTCCAGCACTAAATGATAGCTGTGTTTAAAAGAACCGTGTGAAAAGCTTATTGCCAAAGTGTGTGTGTGTGCGCGCGTCTGTGTATGTGCGTGCTGGGGGTCCGGGGATTGGCTAGAAGCAGCCAGTAGCTCACCTTGCCTTTGTGGTTTCATGTTTTTGCCTATTAAAATGACAATACAGACATGGCACATTAAGGTTTAAGAAGCCCTTTTTTCATTAAACAAACTGACAGTGTAGGGGGTTATGACTCTGGTAATTGAAACATGCTGTTCTCTTCAAGACCGGAGCTCCATAAAGACTCTTTTCAGCCAAGAGCACCCTTTGTGCCAGCGGCCTCTGGTCAAAAATGAGTGTCAGCCCTGAGGTCTGTCTCTCCCGGAGAGTGGGAAAGACTATTTGGCGACCTTCCGTGGCTGTCTTGGCAGCCAGAGGTTAGGGCCTTTGAAAAACTTCCCCGTGCTCTAGACTTTTGAAATCAATTTGTGAGGCAGAAGGCAGGCTGACCTGTCCTCTAGCCTCTCCCTGGCTGCCAGGTCTTGTGTTACTGGTCGTGAATCTGAGGTGTGATTGAAGAAAGAGGGTGCACTAGAGTTGAGTAGTTGGAGAGGCTCCGTGTGTCGGGGGTAGACAGCGCCGGTTGCACAGTCTTCCTAGAGAGGGAGAGGCCAGCAGTGTCAGTAAGATCACAGTCTAGGAGTCAGGCTGCCAGGTGGGACCTCAAGACAGGTGACTTGGCCCCTCTGGACCTGAATTTCTTCATCTATAAAATGGGCTACTACCGGGATCTGATGTACAGGGTTGCCGTGAGGGTTAAAGGAGTTAGGATAAGTCAGATACTTAGAACGGCACGGGTCACGCAGGATGCTGAGGGTCAGCTGGCATTACAACCGTTATAACTCTCTACCTCTATGGAGTAACTCCGTGGAGTACTGTTATGGAGTACCATGTAGAGTATGTCCGTGGAGTACTACCATAGAGTACTGCTGTGGAATACTGCTAGAGAGGGTCACTGCAGTATAGCTCTGTGTGGTGTCACTGTGGAGTACCACACGGGGTACCTCTGTGGAGTATCACTGTAGTATGCACTCTGAATGAAGTAACACATTCAGTACATCCAAGGAGTATCACCATACTATGGCTCTGTGCCCGATCACCGTGGAGCACCTCTGTGGAGTATCACTGTAGGATAGCTCTCTAGAGTACCACATGGGACTGAGGAATATCACCAAAGTGTAGTACTATGGAGTACCTCTGTGGAGTATCACTATAGGATAGCTCTGTGTGGTACCATCGTGGAGTACCTCTGTGGAGTATCACTGTAGGACAGCTCTGTGCAGTACCATATGGGGTACCTCTGTGCAGTATCACTGTAGTGTAGTGCTGTGGAGAACCACATGGGGTACCTCGGTGGAGTATCACTGAGGATACAGCTCTGTGGAGTACCACACGGGGTACCTCTGTGGAGTATCACTGAGGATACAGCTCCGTGGAGTACCACACGGGGTACCTCAGTGCAGTATCACCGTAGTGTAGTGCTGTGGAGAACCACACGGGGTACCTCGGTGGAGTATCACTGAGGATACAGCTCCGTGGAGTACCACACGGGGTACCTCAGTGCAGTATCACCGTAGTGTAGTGCTGTGGAGAACCACACGGGGTACCTCTGTGGAGTGTCACTGAGGATACAGCTCTGTGGAGTATCGCACAGGGTACCTCCGTGGAGTATCCCTAGTTCTCTCTGTGCAGCGTTGCCATGGAGTACCGCGTGGAGCACCTCTGAGTGTTGCTGTAGCATCGCTCTGTGCGGTACCACCGAGGAGTACCACGTGGAGTACCTCTGTGGAGGGTCACTGTCGCGCCGCTCCGGGCAGTGCCCGCCGTACCGCCTGGGGAAACTGATCACATCCGCGTCCCTCCCTGTGTCCTTGCAGATGTGGACGAGTGTCAGGACAACAACGGCGGCTGCCAGCAGATCTGCGTCAACGCCATGGGCAGCTACGAGTGTCAGTGCCACAGTGGCTTTTTCCTCAGCGACAACCAGCATACCTGCATCCACCGCTCCAACGGTGAGTACTGGCCGTGCTGCCCGGGCTCCCCCCGCCCCCCAGAAACAGGCGGCCCCTGGAAACGCCCTTCGCCGCGTCCTGATTCCGGGGGCCTCAGGGTCCGGCCAGAGAATTTTGGTGGCGGCCTGAATGGCCGTTTTGTGCTTCTGGTGTTGGTTCTGCACGGAGCTCCTCCCAGCTCCGCCCGCCGCCCGGCGCCCCGGGGCTGTCGGTGTTCCCGGTGTTTTTATGTGGAGGCGAGGTGGGGCCACGAATGGGCAGATGTGACCAGAGAAGCTGTTTTCCTTTCTGGGCTGAAGGCCGGCTGTGGCCAGGAGGACTGGGGCCCCATCCCCCACAGTCCCCTTCCCCAGGGTAGGCTGGAGGCCTGACCAGGCCGAGTGCCAATTTCTCGGTCCCCGCATGTTCACCGGGTCACCGGCCGGCAGAGGGTCCTTGTGGCCGGGAGCCTGCTGCCGTCTGGACGCGGGCGGGGGTGGGGGGGGCAGGCAGGCCAGCCCGAGTGCCGGAGGAGCCCAGGCACAGCCCCAGGCTGGGACCGAGCCTGGCCTCCAGCCAAGGCCAGCAGGTGAAGGGCCTTGGTTTCAGGGGAGGCTGCTCAGAGTTTGGGCCCAGGGCAGCAGGACCGTGAGGTGAGACAGCGGGCCAGGAGGCAGGACCCACGTGCCTAGAGGAGAGGGGCTTCTCGGTGGAGGGAACAGCATGTGCGGAGGCTCGGAGGCCTCTCCCTCTTACCATAAAGACGAGGTCTGGAATCCCGAGGCGGGCTGTGTGCCACGGCAGAGCGGGCTGTGGGCGAAGGCAAGAGCCCGCACTCCTGGGGCCTGGCCTTTGTGTGTGGTCAAGAGAGTGGTGGTTTTAAGTTATCTGTTTTTCAGTCAGAACTTTTTAATGGAAACAACTTGGCCAGAAATTTGTCATAGAATTTTAAGACCCATTAAAACAAAAGTTTAGTAAGGAAAAAAAAAAAAAAAAAGAGTAGATGGGGAAGGAGGCCAGGACAGCCACATGGCCCCAGCCTGAGCCCCGTCCCCAAGGAGGAGGTGCTCGAGGGGCCTGGCCTGCGGTCTGCGGCACCGGCAGGAGACCAGGGAGGGGCTCACGCTGAAAGGGGGAGACAAGTCCTGGGCTCCGGGGCAGCCTGGTACGTGTGACCCCAGCTCTGCTGCTCCCGGCCAGGGAAGCCCCGACCGCCCTGAACCCCTGAGCTTCCTCACCCACAAAGTGGACACGCGGCGCTGACCCACCGGGGTGTTTGGAGGGTGGGACGGGAGCTCGGGTGTGAGGTGTGCCGCGCACCAGAGCTGCAGAGGCGGCGAGGCGGGGCTTGGGGGCGCTGGGTGTGCTTGTTACCAGAGAGCCATTCCTGAGAAAGAAAAGAGGGAAACACTTAAAAGTACAAAGCCCAAGGCAAAGAAGCAAACCTACTTTCCTGGCTGCCTTTCTCTACTTGTGCTTGTTTAGGCAGTTTCCTCAGACAAGACCGGCCTGGTGGTCCCCAGACCGCTGTGTCCCCAGAAGGACGCGAAGGCCGAGCACGGTGGCCCCCGGCCACTCGCCGCAGCTGCCTTGTGCGGACCTCCCGGCAGCCCGCGCCCCTGAGGCCGCCCTGTGGGGCTGTGGGGCTGTGGGGTCGAGCTGCCCAAGAGGAGGACCCGGCGCCCAAGTCGAGTTTTATAAGAAGCAGATTTATGGGGAAGTGAGTGGTGGTGGGGGGAGGGGGGGGTCCCGCTTTCATCAAGGAGGGGTTTTACAGGGGGACTGCTCTGAGCAAGCTATAAAGTCCCCGAGGCCGGGGTGGCCTGCGCTTCCTTTCCAGCCAGGTTGTACGTGCTCTGTTCCTTTGAAGAATGGCTTTCCCACGAGCAGGGCTCCAGGTGAGGTCGCCAGGCCCCTGCAGGAAAGGAGGGCGCGCAGAAAGGGGAGCCCGTGCGATGTAAGATGAGAGCCCACAGCTGTGTCCTGTTTGCGACGGGGCCTGGTCTGGCCTGGAGGCATCCGTCCGGCCACAGATGCCACGAGACAAACCTCAGCATCAGCCAGAAGAGTAGGCTGGGGGCACGCGACAGTGTGGGGGCAGCAACACTCGCTGCTGCCGGGTCCTGTGCTCACTCCGAGCTAGACCCTCGCAGCGACCTGGTGAGGCAGGGTTGTTATAACCCTGTGACAGGTGAGGAAGCCAAAGCAGTCAAGTCAGGAGCCTCGCCCAAGGTCACACCATAGGGAAGGGGCAGAGTCAGGACTCCGGCCCTTCAGCTGTGATGAGATGAGGCTGGTGAGGAGGAAAGAAGGAAGCTGGAGGAATAGACAGGAGTAGGCGGATGCCACATGTGAGCTGAAACCAGATGACCAGCAAGACCAGCCATGGGAGGAGTTGGGGGGGCGGTGGCGTGCCAGGCAGTGTGTGTGCAAAGGCCCTGAGGTAGGAATGGACCAGGCTCTGGTGAAAAGCAGAATGAAGGGTAGGGTGGTGGAGCACTGCGAGCCAAGGGGAGGGGAGCCCAGGACGAAGGGAGTCTGGCAGGGCCCAGACCCCGTGAGGCTGGTAGAGTGTGGGTAGGAGTTTGGATCTCATGCAGAGGGCAGCCCTAGGAAATGTGCTGGCGGGGAGACTGGAGGTCTTCAGAGCATCTCAGATACTGGACCTCAAATTACTTGTACAGTGGAGCCTTGAGGCCCCATGCCTCACCCTTCCCAAAGGCCCTGGGGAGTCAGATCCTGAGCCAGGAATTAAGATTTAGCTGGAACACAGATTTGGGGGCCTCAACCCTAGTCCTTGTTAACCAGCACCAACCAGCATATTGGTTAAAGAAGTCGCTTTTCTTACTAGGATTTTTGTGTGACTCTCCCAAATTTTATTATTTTTTGAATTTTTTCTAAAGACTTTATTTATTTGTTTGTTTGAGAGAGAGAGAGAGAGAGAGAGTGTGTGTGTGTGTGTGTGTGTGTGTGTGTGTGTGTACAAGCAGGGGAGTGGCGAAGGCAGAGGGAGACTGGGAGCCTGATGTGGGGCTCGATCCCAAGACCCTGGGATCATGACCTGAGCCAAATGAAGGCTGATGCTTAACCCACTGAGCCACCCACGCGCTCCATGAATGTCCCAATTTTTAAATCTGGGCAACGAGTCAGTCTAAAAAGCAGCAGACACCATCTTGGACCCCTCCTGAGGGACAAGTGGCAGCTTTTCCAGGGTCCCCAAAGGCTGTGTGGAACGTCCGAAGAAGACCCGCTAAGTGCACAGCACGCTGCCTCCCTCCTGAGCCTCCAGTGGCCGTGACAATTGCCCACCACAACTGTGTATCAACCAGAGGAACGACTGTTAGAGCTCAAAATCAGAGTGTCCGAGGTGCGGGGTCCCAGCTTATTCTGTACCTAAGTGTCCTCTGATCCCTGTTGCTGCTGGGACAGCCTGTGAGTCCAGAGCCATCTGGCGAATCAGACTTCTCGTGTCACCTGACTCTTCCTAATGCCCGTCAGCTTCTCGGAGCCTCCCCAGAGCAGAGAGAAACACACAAAGGCTGGTTCTGATTAGAGGGGCCTGGATGCATGAGCATGGTCAGCCGGGGTCAGTCTAGGCTCCTGGCTGAGAAACGAGGGCGTGGGACTCGGCCCTCCTGAGCGTCCCCACCTCCTAGGCACCAGTGCAAGCCCTGGCCTGAGGCACGTGGATCTGGCCCGGCTGGGGCTGGGAGTTCTAGGGTTTCGGCTGTGCTCCATCCCCACCGGCCATGGGACCTCGGCGCAGCCACTCCTGCCTCTCTGGTCTCCTCCTCTGTAAATTGGGACCATGAGCCCTTGCAGGCAAGTGAGGGAGCCATTAGGGAGATGCTCTGAAGCAGTCAAATGCAATCCCTTCCCTAGGGGTGGCCGCTCCCAGGCAGCTTCTTCCGATCTTTAGAACTCAGGCTCAGTTCGGGGAGACAGCTGTCCCTGTGTGCCAGCACTGGGCGGGAGGGGACATGGGTGCTGTTTCTGAGTGGAAGCCTGCATTTGCTCCCACTCAGCCTCTGGCAGCCAGTCCCGGCCAGTCCCAGCCTGCCCTGCCACCTTGGTGGTCGTGTGCTCTGGGAGCCTCTCCAGTCCCAGAGTGGATGGGCCACCAAGGAGCCAGAACCTTCTAGCTCTCTCTCTCCCCTGTGCCTGCTCTTTATTCTTAAATTTATGTCACATCTGTGTTCCAAGAAGGTGTTGCCTCCTGGATGAACTTGTCTCTTTCCTCCCAATGAAGAATTCCTTCTTTCAGTCTAAGCAGCATTGATTTAAGAGGAAAAGGTGCTCAGAAAGGCACTTGTCTGATCAGCAGGGGGTCTGCAAGTTGTGTTTCATTCATCCTCGTACCAGGTATCCGGCAGGTCCCTGGGTGCCTCCTTCCCCGTGTTTGATGCACGGGAACGGGCCTCAGGGCAGCTGAGCTTCTGTGCCCCCCCGGGAGCCCGAGGCCCCCGCCGAGCCAATGCCAGACTGGCACTCTCCCCGCAGGGGCATCACGGGTTTACCTGAGAGCCTCCAACATTCCGGTTAATACGCCTCCGAGCCTGTTTCAGTGCAGCCAGGAAACCTTGTGCGTTCCTCGTGCACTGTCTCACAGAACTCAAGAGTTGGCATCAAGGTGACCCTGGCTCCAGCAAAAATCGGAGGTGGGGCCCGAAACAGGAAAGCGCGGCTTGCTTTATGTTAAATGATGATGCTGATAGCGCAGACTGCATTTACCGTGCACTTACTGCCTGCCAGACATCGACACTGAGCACTTATCATGCACGATCTCTAAGTGAGCCCATTTTCCAGAATAAGAAACCAAGGCACACAAGTTCCCCAACTTGCCCAAGGTTGCCTAGCCGTCGCTCTGGCAGTCTGGCCCTAAAGCCCAGGCAGACTACGCAGAGAGTTCTGGCAAGGCCCAGCTCCCTCTGCATAGCTGGCCCAGGCTGCGTGAGACCCAGGGGAGGCCCTGAGGGACAGCAGAGACACCTCCTCAGTCGGCACCACCCGCAGGTCCCCACACGGGAGCGTTCCCTATGGCACAGGTGCTTCATGAAGCGTGAAGGGAATGGAAATTTCCTGCAACGGCTCACCCGCTTGGGAAGCAGCCCCAGTCGGCGTTTACCTCTTTTCTGTATAGTTCGCAAAACCTTTATGAACTGGAGTTACCAAGACAGCCACTGCCCTCCGGGCGAGGGAGAATGCTCGTCAGTGTCTGTCCTGGTGCCGAATGTCCCCAGACACCGGGGCTGCCGTGGCGGGTGTCAGCCGTTCCATCCTGCTGCTGCGCAGTGGGTCTCGCTGGGAAGATCACGGGGTGGGGGGGAGGTTCCACGCGCTCACACGGTCAGCGACTGGGGGCTCCGGGCTCGCCGGGGACGTGCTTGGGCTTCGCACCAGCTGTCTGCCTCATGGGAACCTTCTCGCTTGTTTCGAAGCTTATAGCTATACCCCGGATGATTGCCTTGTGCCAGGATGGCCTCTGTTAAATCATTCTCTTAGAACTCGACATGAAATAGTGTTGGAGTCTGTTCGTTTCATCTACAAGTCTGTGAGGGTAAATACCTCAGGGTAGCTGAAGACAAAACAATAGGATTTTTTTTAAATTTTTTATTGTGAAAGAATTACAGATTCGTAAGAAACTTCAAGAATAGTAGAGAGAGGTCCCATGAACGCATCGCCCAGTCTCCCTGCTAGAAAGCATCTTCCGTCTCTGCAGAATGGCACCAGCCCGGGGAGCTGGCGTCTGCTGTGTGCACACGCGGTTCTGTGCCTCCTAGTGGGTGCAGACCCATGGAACCCCCCCGGCACTCTGCAGTTTCCATCAGAGGGGCGCCCGCTGGCTCAGTCACATATGGAGCACGTGACTCTTAATCTCGGGGTCGCGAGTTTATGCCCCACGCTGGGTGGAGAGATTGCGTCAATAAATACAGAATCGTTTTTGAAAAGCATTCCCACTGTCCCAGTAACGGCCTAGCTGAGTACGCCGCTGGGCACAGCGCCAGCTCTCTCCCTGTCTTCCCTGGGGGCTGTACGAGGCCGCGTCTAAACCACAAGCCTCGAGAGCGAGAGGAGGCATGATTCATGGTGACAGGGCAGCAGGGATAACCTGGGACTGTCCTGGGCAATCTGAGGCCTCAGGTCACCCTAATATTACCTCATTTAACCCCTTGAACCTTTGAGGGGAGTTGCTAGCTGCTCCCACATGCAGCTGTGCCCGGAGTCATGGGGCGCCCAGGGCTGCCCACCCCGTGCCCCAGAAAGTCTGGGTTCAGATCCTGACCACCTCCTGGGGCTGCCTGCCACCGCTTAAAGCAACCACGACCGTCCCACAGTTCACCTCTTCTTCACTTAGCCGTGAAAATGGGCTTCTAAAGAGAGGAGGGACTTCCTCACCCATGGTGCTCGGCACCCCGGAATGGGGTTGTGATGCCCAAGCGTGCACCCTGGGCACGATGTGGTGTGGCCTGGTGTGCTGGGTGGTCAGCGTGGGCCCTGGGCAGCAGCGCCAAGGGGCTCAGCCAGTGGCCTTTTTGGCTCAGAGGGAACGCTGTCTGGGGCCCGGAGCCCTGGAGTGGTGGAGCGTGTGGAAGAAGCCCCTGAGAGCAGGTGGCCCCCAAGGTAGCCAACTGGCAGAGAGTGAGTGGGCGGGCAGTGGGCCAGGGTCTCTTGGAGGATTGGGGAGGGGGACGGGCCGTGGGGGTAGTGGAGGGAAGGAAAGGGTGAGAGGCTGCTGGGACCATCTGGGTCCAGGCCTTGGTTGAAACTAATGGATCAGAAGCAGCTGACCTTGAAAAGCCACTCAAAGTGGGCCACGGAGACAGGTAGAAGCCCAAGACACAGGTGCAGACCACTGCCGCAGGGTCACAGACACAGAGCCCGCCTCCTCCCGTCCTGGGCCCGAGTTCTGGGATCACCTGGAGCAGGAAGGGCCCTCAGCGCCACCCCCTCTGGGGCCATCTGATGGAGCCTGACGGGTTGGGCGCCAGCTTTGCACCGATGTCAGGTCATGTCTGTGCCACGCAGGGAGGCGGCGGCTCCCACCGAGCTCCTCTGCGCGCCTGATGCTCCTCGGATGGGGTTGCTCTGGATTTTGCTTCCAGCCTCGCCCGGACTCTGGGTCTCCAGTCACTCCCGCCCCCAGCACTCTTGTCCTCTTCCCCACGGGCCGTCCTGCTGGCCTGGCCTCCCCTCTGGCTGGGGGTCCTCTGATAGCCAAGGTTTCAGCTCTGTTCTGGTTGGCCAGGAGAGGCCGTGTCCCAGCAGTCATTGTCGCCTGTTGGACAGTGAGTCCCGGACCCTGAAACCAGACCTGAAGTGGGTGCAAATCAGAGGGTCGGGATTCGGTGCTCAGTGGGAGTTGGGACTTGTTGCGAATGTTACGGGCCACCTGTCTGTCCTGGGGGTCGGGGCATGGCCCACCATTTGAGACTGTCACTGAGCATCTTGGGGTGGACAGAGAGATAAAGCGGTTTTCTGGCAAGTGGCACTGGCGGCCATCAGGGTCTGAAACTTCCACAGGGGCAGTGTGGGTGGAGAGGAGGGTGGCTGAAGAGAAGAAGACAGAAAGGTGGACAAGGGGAAGGTGACAGGAGGATGGAGGGAAAGTGACAGGAAGATGTGGAAGGAAGGTGACAGGAGGGTGAGGAGAAGGTGGCAGGAAGATGAGGGGAAGGTGACAGGAAGGTGAGGAGAAGGTGGCAAGAGGATGGAGGGAAGGTGGCAGGAGGATGAGGGAAAGGTGACAGGAAGATGTGGAAGGAAGGTGACAGGAGGAGGAGGGAAGATGACAGGAGGAGGGGAAGAAGGTGGGTGAGGGGAAGGTGACAGGAGGATGAAGGGAAGGTGGCAGGAGGATGAGGGAAAGTGACAGGATAAGGGGAAGGTGACAGGAGATCGAGGGGAAAGTGACAGGAGGATGAAGGGAAAGTGACAGGAGAATGAAGGAAAGGTGACAGAAGGGTGACGGGAAAGTGACAGGAGGACGGAGGGAGGATGACAGGATGGGGGAAGGTGACAGGAGGATGAGAGGAGGGTGACAGGAGGATGAAGGGAAGGTGACAGGAGGGTGAAGGGAAGGTGGCAGGAGGAGGAGGGAAGATGACAGGAGGAGGGGAAGAAGGTGACAGGATGAAGGGAAGGTGACAGGAGGGTGAAGGGAAGGTGGCAGGAGGAGGAGGGAGGATGACAGGAGGAGGGGAAGAAGGTGACAGGAGGATGAAGGGAAGGTGGCAGGAGGATGAGGGAAAGTGACAGGATGAGGGGAAGGTGACAGGAGGAGGAGGGGAAGGTAGCAGGAGGGTGGAGGGAAGGTGACAGGAGGATGAGGGAGAGTGACAGGAGGGTGAGGAAAAGGTGACAGGAGGGGGAGGGGAGGGTGACAGAAGGGGGAGAGGAGGGTGGCCAGGCACAGGTGAGAGGCAGGGCAGGCAGGGAGTTCTGCAGAGGCCTGCTGCCCACAAGCGCAGACTAGTTCAGTGGCAGCTGGCACTGGGCAAGGTGGGGCCGTGTCCTCTTTAACCGACGAAGCCCCGGAGGGGAGCCTGGAGGCTCAGAAGCAGCCGCCCTTCCCGGGACGCTGAAAATGCAGGTCATCCCAGCCCTCTCAGTCGGGGTCCTGATTCACAGATGTCCAGGAGAAGCTTGTGCAAAGGGCAGGCACCGGCCCCCTGCCGCGGTCAGCTGACGCAGGCCTGGCCCCAGCCTGGGGCCGGAGCAGGTCACTGGGAGTTGACTGGTATGAGGAGAACTCGGAAATCTGGGCCTCCATCAGGGTTTAGGGGCTTGGGATAATTAACTGGCATTTCTGATCCCCCTGTATGTGTTCCGGGGGCTTGGGGACAGCACTCTGCCGTCCTTACTTCACTCGGTGACCTGTGACCAGGCATGGAAAGGGGCTGGGCTCCCCCATCCCGCAGTGCTCAGAAGGCCCACCTCTGAGCCAGGGTCCGTCCTCCCAGAGCACACAGACTGGGGGAGGCAGATGCGACGGCGTGGGCCCCAGTGTCCGTGTGTGGAGGGCCCTGGCACAGGGGCCTGGGGCTGCGGGGAGGGCTGCTGAGCTCACTCAGTCGGCAGAGGAGACCGCCTGCTTGCTGGGTGCCGCCCTTCAGGTTCAGTCCTTCCAGCCAGACTCCCGGGAGGGCGCAGTAGAGGCCCTGCAGGACGCGGCCCTCCAGTGGGCCGCAGCAAGACGCCTCCAAGGAGGCCGAGTGCACCACCTTGTTGTCAGGCCCTGCGTCCACTGCTCAAAGCCCATATTGCCCAAGAACTGACTGGGGAGCTCCCTGGCAAGGGCGATCCCCCTGGGGGTGGGCCAGAGCAGAGGGCCCGCAAGGCCGCAGGAGCAGCCTCTGGCGGCACCACCTTCTGCCTGGCCCAGCGGCATTTGTCCCGGACCCTCCTTCCGTGCTCCCCCAGGGCTGGTCCTTGACCATCCTCTGAACTTTGTCTTCCACCCTGCCCTCCTGCTCTCACTTGCCCTTGGCCTTGGCCTGCAGGCAGATTGGACTCTATCCCCCAACCCCCTTCTCAGCAAGCAGGTGCCCTCCCTTGCTAGGCTCACTCCCAGCCCTCTGCCGCTCAGCTTACACTCCTAGTCGCTCCCACGCTTGTAACCACCTGGGAAGCACTTTGGGGGAGCACTGTCGTCCCCACCGCTAGACGGAATGCTGAGTTGGGCCACCCTGTGAGACAGTACTCAGGATGGGGCAGGGGGGTGGGAGACGGACACATTTCTGATGCCAAAGACAGTCCCTTCTCATTACCCCAGCCATATACCGCGGCTGAGCCTCCTGCCAGTGCGCCTGGCTGCCGGGCTCCTGTGGCCTCCCAAGGTGTGATTCCCCCATCACGGGATCCAGGCCAGGCCGTGACCCGGGGGGCTCCAGCGTGGCTCCTGCAGGCCCAGGAACATCCCCGGCCCAGTGCCAGAGCTTTCCGTCATCAGCTTTGGGTGCTGGGGACCCTGTGGGTGTAGGTGGTGGGAACTTTCTGTTTTCAATGAGGGGAAAGAGCCTGGCCACACTAGAGAATCCAACTCCTGCCTCAGGGCAACCGCTTCCGGCGGCTCCTTGGGGTGGACCGGCCAGGCTAGAGCAGGGGCCGGGGCAGGGGGCGCACAGGTTCTCCTCGCTCCCCTTGCCTGCTGCGGACCAGGTGGGCGGGAGAATGAACAGCTCTCGCATTTAGCGGGAAGATTTATGGTGCTGCCGGAGAAGGCCTGGCCTGGCCCTGTGCAGTCCGGAACGGCCCTTGAGGCGGGGACAATAAATCCAGCCCATTATTTTTTACGAGCCTCCCACCCCATAAACAACTCCTTTGGCTGGTGAGCCCAGCTTCACGCCCTTCTCCTGGCCTGGCGTCCAGCCAGCCCTGGCCAAGCACCGGGACCCCAGCACTGACGGCACGACGTTGGCAGGGGCATCTCCCCTGCTGCAGCCCCTCAGGCCTCCCAGAGGGGACAGTGTAGGGCAGACGGTGAGCACCAAGCAGAGAGGTAGCTAGCTCTGGCCCTGGCTCCCTTCTTGACCACAAGCCCTCCGGCCTCAGTTTCTTAGTCTGTAAAGTGGGGCAGACATGAGTATTCTTTAAAGAATTGTTTATGAGGACAGCTGGGGACACCCTGAGTGCCCGGATGGCGTGTGCCGACCTGAGCGCGGCAACACCATCAGCTGTCGCCGGGCATCACTGTGTGTCAGGCACTGAGCCCGTACTTTGCTGCAGGCAGTCGGATCCTGAGAGCGATCCTGTGCCGGGCAGCTCTTACTGTCCTCATTTGGCGGGGGAGAGAATGGACCGTGAGCAGCAAAGACATCTGTGCATAGTGAGTAAGGAGCACAGTGAAGATTTGAACCAAGGTCCGGCTGACTCGTAAGACCAAAGGTACTGCTGAGAACAAACAGGTGGAGCGTGGGGGCAGGGGTGGCCCGCAGCCTGGAGCCCCTTGTGGCCCAGGGGCCCCAGCTCTGGGTCAGGCCTCACCCCAGTGCTGAGCTGGTGCAGCGGCTGGCCCCTGAGCCTCCCTGTCCCACTTGACCTTCTGATGGCCGCCGGAGCCGCACTTCCATGCGCCGCCCCCCCCAGCCATGTCATTCTCCACTCAGGACCTGCGCGTGATCCTCTCCTTGTTGTGCATGTTGTGAAGCAGCCACCACGGGCCCATCTCTTCTGCCCCAGACATCGGCCTGCACTGCTTTCCGAGCCTTGCCCCTCCTCCCCAGTCCCCCCGCCCACCCGCCTTCTGTTCTCCCCGGAACCAGGGAGCCCTGTTGCATACGCCCTTTGCCCAGTATGGGCCTTGGACGGTGCTGTTTTTTCCACCTCGAGTGCCGTTCCCCATCCCCTCACTTTCAGAGAACTCGTCGTCATCCTTCAAAACCCAGCTGCTTTCACCTCCTCTAGGAAGCCACCTCTGACTCTTGGCTTGCACGTTTTCCTCTCGGGGTGCACCACAAGGTACGAGGGGCTCGGCCCTCTCTCTGGCGGTGCCGGCGTGCGGGCTCCTCAGGAGGACACAGCGGTGGTTCTTACGGGGTACGCCGGGCAGGAGGCAGAGGAGACGTGCTGAGTGGCGGTGGGACGGGATGGGATCCACGTCGTGAGGGAGATCCGGATCTGCCGTGTGGGCGGCATCGGGCCCCTCTTGTGAGCAGCGTGCACAGCCCCCAGCGAGGACTTGCCCAGGGCGTGGGGCTTGGCCGTGGTCGGGCTGGCTCCGCGGCTGCGTTCCGCTCGCCCTCCGCCACGGCCCTGCGGCAGGGTAGCCCGAGCTTGCCCGCAGCTAAGGGACTCCCCCTGCCACTGCTGTCTCTGTGCCTCTGCCGCAGCTGCTTCCTCTTTGGGGCACCTTTCGTCCCCGCTGCCCCAGCACTGTCCTCCTGTCCCCAGGGCCCCCAACACAGCGGCGGAGCCGACACGCACCCACATGTTTGTTTACCCAGCAGAGCCACAGCTTGGCCGTGTGCTCGAGTCAGTGAAGAGTGAGAGTGCCGAAGCCCCCACGGGCCGTGTACGTGCCCTTGCTGCGAGCTCATGGGGAAGGGAGAATACTCAGCCTTTACTGGGGCCCTTCTGTGTACCGAGCGCTTTATACCCTTTCCTTTTCAAGGACACCTGGCAGTGACACCTGCCACGACAGTGCACACGGGAGGGAACAGAGGTGCAGGGAGAGCAGCGGCACCGCTGGTTTGGGACGGAGCCAGACAGAGCCCGAGCGGCCACAACTCTCGAGCCCCTGCTGTGCTCCACTGCACCGTGGCAGCCACCATGGTGGGCACCATCCCATGGTGGGCATCTTGGCGGGCACCATCCCGTGATAGGCAGCGGAGGAGAGGCACGGGCCGACATGCTAGGAGCTGCTCCTGTCCTTAGAGGATCTCCTGCTAGCGTGTCCCCGCATTCGTGCTGGCTGCTCCTCCCAGGTGCCCAAGGGCTGCTGCCGGAACTCTCTCAAGGCTGGGATGCTGGCCCCGCCTGTAGCTCGGCTCCCTCCATCTAGTCACCTCTCAGGAGAGAGAAATGATTTGTTCCCTGGTCCAGGCCAGGCCACGGTCTGCGGGCTGCATGAGCTGACTGAACCCCCACGGCTTCCTGGGGGAGTCCCCATGGAGGGAGGGATATGGTTGCTGGAGAACATAGAGGACACCGTTTATGTTTGGGTTTCAGATAAACAGTGAATACTGTTTTAGTGTAAGTATGACCCGTGCAACATTAGGGACATACTTAATACTTGGAAGTATTTGTTGCTTATGTGAAATTCAGATTTAACCAGCCATCTGATGTGTTTATGTGGCACGTGTGGAAGTCTGGCAGCCCCCAGAGGGGAAAGCCGCCTCCAGCCTCCCCAGCCTCAATGGAGTGAAATGTCTTCGGGGTCCCAGAACGCCGACGCGGGGGCCTGAGAGGCTTGGCTGTGCTCACGGTGACACCTAGTGGTCAGCGGGGGAACTTCAGTGGGTCGGAAGGGGTGGGTGGGGGTGCTGGGAGGTGACCCAGGGGCCAGAGTGAAGAGGGGACAAGTGCTGCAGAGCCAGCCTGGGGAGGGGCGCGGAGAGACCGGCCGCCTTCGCTGAACACCTGAGTCATGAGGCACTTCACAGAGCAGGAAGCAGCACAACTTCCAGGGCCACACGCCTTAGAATGGGCCAGAATGGGAGGTGTGAGGCCGAGCTAGGGAGCCAGGCCCACCCCACAGTGATGCCGCCTTTCCGTGGGACTCTGCGGCTCCGCACGTGTTTGCCCACGCATGCCTGCACGGAGTGCCACATGGTCCTCCCGGCTGTTTGGCGCTGCCACCTGTCTCACAGACACAGCTTTCCCAGGATCCCAGTGTCAGGACGGGTCCGGCCCCGGGGTGGGGACCGAAGGAAGGCCGGCATCACCTGGGATGCCAGGAGCCAGCCATGGTCTCAGCAGTCCGTTCAGCGGTCTGTCCGTGTGTCTGTGTACGCAGGGCCTGCCCCCTAGGGAGCAGCTGTGGCAAGGGACTTAGTGTCAGCTGTGGGTCGGCAGCCCGCCGGCCTTGCACTTGGCTTCCGCACAGAGCCTCGCGCAGGGGGCACTTTGCAAAGGCTTACAGAACACGTACGCGCCTTACAGGCTGGTGGACAGCCCCAAGCCAGCCGCACCTTGTGAGCCGCCATCTGATGTGGCAACCAGAATGCCGAACTTGAGAGCTGGGGCGTGGGGAGCCCCAGGGGATCGAGCGCCGAAAGGTTCTGTGTGGCTCCCATGCTGACAGCTGCGTGAGCCAGGGCAGGTCACTGTCCCGGCGGCTTCAACCTCCTCAACGGAAAAGGCGAGTCTTCGTCTAGAGGGTCTCCAAGGCCCCTTCCAGTGTTAGCTCTGCAGAAACCCAGTCCGCTCTGGCTGTTCGAGCGCGTGTCGTTCAAAGCAGACCAGCTTCACTGCGGAGCCATGCCCCTTGTCTGTCAGCAGCGCGCTTCGAACCCGCCGCCCTGAGGTGCACCCTGAACGCCCACGAGGGGCTCGACCGTGGTCGGCCCCTGGGAGAGCAGCGCCGGTGAAAGGCACAGACAAGAAGCAGGCCGGCCCTGTGGAGAGGCGTGGTATGAAGGAGACGCCACCTCAATGTTTGTAGAAAGAGACCGCAAGTAGGCAAGTGAGCAGATGAACATGGAAGGTGCTGGGAGTCCAGTCACAGGAGGCTTGGACTTTCGTGGCCGCACCAGAGAAGGAGGCCAGCTCGGAAGGGCCAGTCCTGTTGGGGCCCTGATGGGGGCTACGGAGCCTGAAGGAAGGGCGGCGGTAAGGAGGCAGAGGGGTCCTGCCTGCAAGTGTGGGGTTGGGGGAGCGGTGAGGACGGTCAGGCTGACAGAGGCAGTGAGATGCGGGCAAGGAGGAGGAAGGGAGCTGAGTCCCCTGAGGGCCCCTGCGGCAGCCCAGGGGATCCCAGGGGGCAGTCGGTAGCCTGTGAGGAGAGGGGCTGGGTCTGCCCTCAGCCTGCTTCCCAGAGGGGCTCCAGTCCCTGCTCCACGACTCAGGTCGGGAGATCTCTCCCTGAGCCTCAGCATCGTCCCCTGTCACGTGGGACCGCTGACAGGACCTGGCGCTCGGAGTCACGAGCGACGGTCAGGGATGCATGCAAGGGGCCTAGCATGGGGCCTGGCCCTGAGGAGCTCGGGGTGAGTGAAGCCCTCAGTCCTCATTACTCCCACTCCCTGGGCAGGGCTGCCCCCAGGGATACAGCCTGCAGCGGGCTGGGCTCCGGGGCAGCCGGGGGTCTGGTCCGGGGCAGCCAGCTACTGGCGCCTTGGCCAGGCCGGGCATTGCCCAGGATGATGTAATCCCAGGGGCGGAAGGCAGGAGGGAGAGCCCTGTGTCCTCACTCGAGCTCAGGCCTTGTCATGAGAGGCTCCCAGAGCACCATCCAAGCGCAGATACTGTCGGAGTGTAATTAGGGTTCCAGGCAGAACTGGGCGGGTAGGTGTGCAAGGTCCGAGCCGGCACCGTAACCGTAGGCCGCTGCCGGGTCTGGGCCTGCAGACAGATGTACTCCTGCCTGAGCATTGGCCCCTGCTCTGATGCAGAGTCAAAAGCCCAGAGTGGCCAAGCCCAGGCCCCTCACCAGCACAGAACATTTCTCAGGCCTTCAGTCCGGACTAGGCCCCGCGCAGAGCACCGGGGTCAAGAGGTGACTCGGGCTCGGGCCCTGCCTCCTTCAGGAGCCCCTAGTCTGGGGCAGGTTGGGGGAGCCTGGCAGGCCCAGCAGTTAGAGTTAGCGTGGTAGGTGCTCTGAGAGAGGGAAGTGCGAGGGCTTCAGAGGCCCAGGCCAATCCCCAAACGCAGCCCAGGGACCGGGAAGGAGGATGGAGACAAGGAAGGCTTCCTAGAAGAGGTGACACTCAGACACAATCTCAAGTAACTATAGTCGGAGCTGCCATTCACAGGAGGAGGGAGTGTGCCCCAGGAACCACATCCCTAAAGGCACCAAGGTGAGAAGGGAGGGCAGGACGTTCAGGCTGACAGCGTCCCTGTTACCTAGGGCCGCCGCAGGCCATGTGGGGTCAGGAGGACCTCAAGTACCATACTGAGAACTCAGCCGAATCCTGTGGGCACTGCGTTTGGGGCACTGGGAGGACATCGATGTGTTTTTAGCAGTGGGAAGACACAGTCAGATTTAAGCTCTAGAAAGTTCTCTCTGCAGCTTGGGAAGGGCAGGTCTTTGAGTCACAGGGAACAGGTTCCAGTTTCACCTGTGTGTCTCGTCCTCCTTAAGTGGCCGTGGGCAAATCGCTTAACCTCTGTGAACTCTGAAAGCGAGGAGAAAGCTACTTGCCGTGCAGGGTGACATTACAAGGACCTGCAGTCTAGTCGTTTGTGTCTGTGGCAGGCTTGGGGCTGGGCCCTGGGCAGTCGGGAATGAACAGGGTATGGTCCAGCCCTCGGCGAGCCTCGGGCAGAGGGTCCGAGGAACGTGGAGATGGGAAGGGAGGGTCAGGGTGAGAGGTCGGCTGCTTGGAGCAGCTGGCATTTGAGCTGTCTTGGAGAGACAGGATGTGGACGTGTGGACACAGGCAGCGGGGACAGGAGCTGGGTCATTCCAGTGCGCCATATCGCCGTGGGGAAAGTTAAGGAACCGAAGGGGACGAACCCGGGCTTCCCTGGCCCTCCCCTCAAGCTGACTGTCTGTCGCCTCCTGGAAGTGCCCTGGGAGCACAGGTTCCGTGAAACCCGTGTTCACCTGTCCACTCTGTGTCCCTTGGGCAAGTCACCAAGCCTTTTTTCACCCTATTCTCCTCACTTGTGAAGTGGGGATAACCATGTCTACTGTGAGGAGTGCCCGTGAGGCTTACAGGCAATGATTCTCGTGAAGGGTTTAGTATACAGTAAGTGCTCACGGGCGCCTGGGTGGCTCAGTGGGCTAAGCCTCTGCCTTCAGCTCAGATCATGGTCTCAGTGCCCTGGAATCGAGGCCCATATCGGGCTCTCTATGCAGGAGGGAACCTGCTTCACCCCCTCTCTCTCTGCCTGCCTCTCTGCCTACTTGTGGTTTCTCTCTCTGTCAAATAAATAAATAAAAAGTTCTTTAAAAAAAAAATACAGTAAGTGCTCGCTAACAGTAGCTGTGGTTGACATCAGCCCGCAGCGAGTTTCTGGCCGGACCCCCTAGATCCAGGCCCCCCGTGACCTCACATCATCTGTTAGCTCTCTGTGCCTCAGTGCCGTCCTCTGATAAGTGGGGAGAATCCCACGGTGCGTGAGACAGCTCGGCACCCGGGCCATGGCTGTCGCCGTGACCCCTCCAGCAGGCCTGAACCTGCCACCGCTCCCGTGCCTCTCCCCCATGGCAGGACCTTTCCCTCGTTGCTTCATCCGCCTTCAAAGCGTGTGGGAGCCCGTGTTTGTTTTTGCCTGCCTCGCTTGGACGGCTTGCCAAGTCTGGGCTGGGGAAGGCAGCAGCCTCTCCCCGCCGCCCCCAAGGCTCCAGCCTCTTTCTGGGCTCCGTAATTTTCTATTGATGAGGTTGCAGGGGAGGAAAATCCCTTCCTGCCGAGGTGGGGGGAAGGGTGGAGCAGGCTAAGTGTTCTTTTTTCCCTGCCGTTCCCAGCTTGCCTTCCTTTCCCGGGTGGTTAAGGGACATGGATGCGGAAAATGATGTTATTGATGAAGTCGCCATAGCGACGACCCTTGGGAGGCACACATTCCGGCTTTGTTATCCTGGGCCAGGGTGAGGAGAAAGGGCCAGCTCCGAAGTACAAACAGATTGGGCCCGCCTCCCCCTGCCCTGCTTTAGATGCATCCGTGAACTTTGCTTTGCCGAAGACGCGAGGTGCACACGGTTTGGGGCAGGCAGATTCTGCCGCCGTTTACCTCTGTGCACACTCTCATGGAGTCTCCAAAAATGATAGAAAGCCTTTGGGAAAAATGGGTGGCCAGAGCCTGTCCCAGGGCCCAGAGTAGGCAAGAATGGGGGGTGGGGCGACATCGCGAGGAAGTCCTGGGCTCTGGGGAGCAGAAGGCTGGGCTGGGGACCTGGCCCTGCTTCTCAGGCATGGTGTGGCCCTGGCTGCTCTTTCCCACCCGGATCCCACCTCCGTTTGCTTGTCTGTGAAATGGACATGGTGATACTCGCTTCTCAGGTCTGTGATGAGGGTTATGTTAGATGAAAGGGTTGTTAGAGCCCAAGTTCCCTACACCATGTGTTCTGGAAAAGGGGCTCCTAATTGCATCCCAAACCCAGCCTTCCTCCCTTCCCCAGAGGCACTGCCCTTCCTCTGGGCTCTTTTGTCCCTTTCAGGGTGATGGCAGTAGCCTCCCACGTGCTTCTGGCCTGCAGTCTTGTCGGGGCAGCTGCCCTTGCCTGCCGCATCCACAGATCTTCCTGCCACATAAGCGCACCCCTGCCCTATTTACAACCTTTCCGTGGCTCCCCTGGCCTCGGGTGCGTCCCTGGAGCGCTCACCTGTGTCTGTAGCCTCACTGGCCCAAGAAGGGGAAGGTGGCTTGAGTGAGAACCTGGGAGGCAGGGCCTCCGACGAGCCACTGTTACACGGCGGGGAAACTAAGGCTCAGTGGGAAGCGATTGCCCAAGGTCACGCAGCAAGTGGCAGAATCTGAAATCGTGCCCAGTGTCATGGCAGTGGAGCATCTGCCTCCTCGTTGCCCCCTGCCCGGTCCTGGGCACAAGGAGACACTCGGTCCGAGTTTGCAGAACATAATTGGATTTGGATGGGTTAGATCGAATTAGATTCGACCTGGCGAGCAGCCTGGCCTGCCTGGCACCAAGCCCCTGAGGACCAGGATTTCTGGAAACGACTCTGAAATTCAATCTTATTTCCCCTCTAGGCACGGAGGTAAACAAGGCTTTCTGCTGAACTTGGCACTGTGTCACTCCCCATATCAGGACAGGGAGCTAGGCGAGGGGAGGCCGCACGTGGCCCAGGGACAGCCATCTTGTTGTTCAACCCCCAAGAGCAGATGTGGTACAAAGAAGGAGCCATGGGAGGACAGAGTTTGGGCCGGGGCCCTTGGGTTCTGCAGGCTCACAGAAACCCAATCTGTGCCCAGGCCTGGGCTTGGCCCCTGCTCTGAAGGAGCCTGAGGACTGGCGTCAGTGGAGACCATGTGCCAACCAGAGCTGGCCAGAGAGGTCTGGCCCCCTCAGAGGAGCTGGGGTCGGGTGGAAGCAGAACGGGTAGAGCCAAGGACCCTGAAGCCCCTTCAGGGCCCATCCCCTGGAGCAGAAGTGCTTGGTATCCAGGACCTCATGTGCCTCGGTGCTCCCCTGCTCAAATTCACGGACCCTTGGCAGTAGCCGTGCTGGCCGTGCTGCTTGTTAGTTCACTGTCCGCAGGACAGTCCTCCCAGAAGAGGGCAGAAGGAGTGCCACCTTCTCCGTCCCTGGGATTGAGGCCGAGGGAGCCACAGCAGGCTCTAGGGCCCCATCCCCTGCCCAGGCCTGCACTGCCTCGGTCCCTGGGCCACCACAAGCTCATCTGCCAGGTGATGAGGAACTGACATAGGTCATCCTAGAGTGGGGCTGTGTTAGAGGAGAGGCAGGGGCCTGTCCCACCAGTGACTACAGGGCTTCTCGGAGCCTTTAATGTATGCTGTGGGGTCCCTGAGGGGCTGTTTCATAGACCACACAGCTGCAGATGCCACAGAATGCTCTCACAATTCTCTGTGAGGTGCGCTGAGGCTGGGCAACCTTTGTTTCTCTCCTCCTCTTCCTCCCTCCTTCTCTCCTACTTTTGCTCTCCTAGTATTTCTTTCAGGCCCTGTGCTGGGCACTAAGGACCCAGGCAAGGATAAAGAGGTCCCTTGAAGTTCCCCCACGGGGGTGGGAGAGGTGGCTTAGCAAGGATTTGCCTGTAGCACCAGGTAGGATGAGTCAGGAACCCGGACTGTGCCACACACATTACATAGTTCTCTTGTTTGAGTTTCACGGCAACCCCTGGAGGTAAAGGATATGACAGCCCATCTCCCAGCTAGGAAAACAGAGACCCGGGGCGCCTGGGTGGCTCAGTGAGTTAAAGCCTCTGCCTTTGGCTCAGGTCATGATCTCAGAGTCCTGGGATCGAGCCCCACATCGGGCTCTCTGCTTAGCGGGGAGCCTGCTTCCTCCTCATTCTGCCTTCCTCTCTGCCTACTGTGATCTCTGTCTGTCAAATAAATAAATAAAATCTTTAAAAAAAAAAAAAAAAGAAAGAAAGAAAGAAAGAAAAAGAAAAGAAAAGAGAGACCCAGAGAAGAAGGTCTCTGACCAGAGGCTCAGTCAGGTACAACACAGGCGGGTTCCGGCCCCTACCCCTCTTGGGAGTGGCACACCCTTCCTCGGTGTGCCTTGATGGTGGTGAGCACTGGGACTGGCCACCTTCCAGGCTCGGCAGCTTGCCTTAACCTGTGGAGGCCCTGCAGCAGGACGTAGCACCAACAGGACGCCTTCCCTGCCCGCAGGAGCTTTCTGGCTGGTGGGAGAGGTGACGGCAGGTAGACGAGCACAGGGGGACATACAGAGCGAACCCTGCCTCCCACCCCATCCCCAATTTGCCATTTGAAAGGGAGAGACAGAGAGCCAGGAGATTTGGTCTGCGGGGTCCGGTCTTGAGCTACACTGGAAGAATGAGGGCATCGGGCAGCTGGCGAGGGGAGTCCAGAGAAAGCGCGTTTGTGGCAGAGACGCCTCTCAGCGCTGGCCAGTGGCATGGCTGTCGTAGGCTGGCCCATGGATCCATCCCCTTGCTCTGCTGAGAGCCAGTTGTGTGTGGGGGCCGGGCCTGCCAGAGGCCGCTGTGGTGCCTGCAACAGGTGGGAGGGCCGGCGAGGGTGCCGAGGGAGAGTGGGGTGCAGAGGACAAGCAGGTGAAGGGTGGGAGGGCCAGGCTCCTGGGGGGACCCTCGCACTGTTCCCAAAGGCTAGAGGGGTGACACAGGCAGAGTCACCTGATGGCTCTGTAGGTGAGCTGAGGCTTCCCCCCTTGTGCTCAGGGGCAGCTGCTACAAGATCATAGGAGCCAGGGGTTATGTGCTTTGTTGAGGGGCTGCCCAGAGAGCTTCATGGAGGAAGAAGCATCTGCACGGGCCTTGAATGTTAATAGGTTCGTAATTCTGAAGACAGTTAATAGTAGCAGCCGCCGGGGCGCCTGGGTGGCTCAGTGGGTTAAAGCCTCTGCCTTCGGCTCCGGTCAGGATCCCAGGGTCCTGGGATCGAGCCCCGCATCGGGCTCTCTGCTCAGCAGGGAGCCTGCTTCCTCCTCTCTCTCTCTCTGCCTGCCCCTCTGCCTATTTGGGATCTCTGTCTGTCAAATAAATAAATAAAATCTATAAAAAAAAAAAAAAAGAATAGTAGCAGCCACCACTTACCACCCTCTGTGCCAGGCTCCCCGTTCTGTTCACCCCAGGAAGAGCTTGCTGCCAGTCAGCCTACTGGGTCCCACACGTGTAGTGAGGGACCCCAGGGTGGGAGAAGATGGGTGGGAGCCCAGCAGCCTGGACTGGAGTCCTGCCGTATGGTCTGAGACAGACACGTCCCATCTCGGGACCTCCTTTTCCCCATCTGCAAGATGGATGGACAGGACTGCAAGGCTCCACCCAGCCCTGACAGTCTGTGGCTCTGCCCCACCATGACACACATCTTCCCGCGGCCCGCAGCAGCCAGTGGGCCCCGGCGCCCAGGGGAAGGTAACGTGGCTGCTGTGTCTCTAGCCGGTGAGGAGCTGAATTACCAGCACAGGGCAAACCCTAGTCCTCCGCCCCTCAGGCTGGGCAGCTGCGACCCTCTCTGCGATGGTTGCCGACGTGAGGGTGACACCCTGATGGCCACCAGCTCGGAGGAGCTTCCTCCAGAAGCTGTCAGGCTGAGAGGGCTCCAGGCTCAGTGAGGCTGGCAGTTGGTGGCGGCCTGCTCCTTGTCAGCCTGTCTCCCAGCGTGGTGGCTGCTGGCGTGTGAGGGCCAGACCTGTGTCCCAGCCCCTCGTGGAGGAGGAGAAAGCTTATTCCATTTCCCTCCCTTCACGATGAGGACACGGAGGATCCCGTCCCAGGCAGGACCTATCTGGACAGTGAGGACTGAGAGGCTCAGAGCTCAGCCTGCCTTCAGGGGCTGGTCAGAGAGTCGCAGGAAGACCAGGGAGAGGAATCATGGCCACCATGTCAGTGCTGTGAGCGAGGGGAGCACAGGCGTCCAGAAGGCCTGTTGACTGGGCTGGGGGGCCGAGGAAGGCTTCCTGGAGGAGGGACACGGTGGCATTTGGCCCTACAGAGCCAGCGCCTTCTGGAGTGCCACCACGGGTTGACCACTTCCTGTAGCGTCCAGGCTGCGGCAGGCACAGCCAACTGAGACACCCCCTTAACCCAGTGGAGTCAGGAAGTGACAAGAGCCTGGAGAATGAGGGGCAGGGGGACACGTGGCTTGAGGCCCAGCCTCACTCCCAGGGATTCAAACAGCAGGGTCAGGAATCAGCGCCCACCCCCACTCCCTTCTCCTCTGCAAGGACTCTCCTCTCAGCCAGCTCTGCCCTTGTTTTGGAAAATGCAGTTTCTAATTTTAAAAAATTAATGTTAACATGTAATACATTTTTTAACTTCTACTGTTATAAATTATTAAATGTAAGCTTCCCCCATTGAGCTTCTGCTGTGGTAAACATGAGTAGCTGTAGCATGTCAGCACCTGAACAGAAACTCTTCAGGCTCCTCTGTAATTGCCAGAAATGTAAAGGGGTCCCATAGCCCTCTCCACCGGGGACCTAGCATTGGCCCTGCCCTCGGCTTTAGAAGGAGGCCCCTGTGCTCTGGAGCCCGACGGGGAGAGCCTCAGTGAGTCATGTGACCTCACTCGGTTCTTTAAGTAGAAGATGGGGGGCCTTGCCCGCCTCTCCCACTGATGTGGACACACTCAAGGCCTGAGGCCCACCCTCCCAGCTCCGGGTTTACACTACTTGCTTCCAGATCGACTTGGACTGGAACACTGGTTTACCCCCAACCCCGAATTACCCTTTGTCAGCAAAACATCAACATCTTGGCTCGTTATTAAAAGTCTAGATTCTCAGGAAGAAAGACTGCCTCATGGCAAGTCCATGGTGTGGGAGAAAGTGAGTGACTTCTAAAGCCTTAGGCTCTGTTTAGCATCCAACGTTCAGGGCCACATCAGCTCCCCAGTGACAAATTTATGGTTAGTGATGATTAGCAGCGCTTCTCGTAAGTTGTGTTTCTTTGGCTGGGAATGGAAATTCAATCTCCTTTTCCTCATCACATATAAGCCTGAGCTTGAACAGGGCCCCTTGGGCCCTTCCCAGCTTAGGAGGAAAGCACAGATCTGTGTGAGTGGCATCGATCGCCTGGGCCAGCCACAGGGCGGCCCTGGGAGATCAAGGCGGGGCGGCGGTGTGGGGGTGACATGGGGAGCAGTCAGGAAGCCCCGGAACTGGTGGGGTTTGAAGAGACCCAGGATTTTGTCTGTGGAAGACCAGAGAGGCAGGGGCGCGGATGGGGCACTCCCGGGGACGTTCAGTGGGCAGTGCGGAATTGTGGGCGGTGGAGTTCGAGTCGTCGGTGGCAGGAGACAAGGCTGCAAAGAGACAGGGACAACAAGTCCTTGTACATTTGTGGGCACTGGGGAGCCAGAAGGGCCACTTAAGCGGGGAGTGAAGGGTGATGCCGGACTCAGCCCACCATTAACACAGCCATGACGATGGCCCGGGAGGCCACTTGGTGGCCACCACCTGCCGGCCGGTGCCTCAGGGCAGCGAGTCTCTGAGCGAGCCTCTCTCTGGAGACCTGATGAGAGGCTGCATGTGTCTCCGTGGCCCAGGAGAGCCCCTCAACCAAAAGCTTCCCTGAGGAGGGGCTGCCCGGCCTAGCCAAGGTCTCCACGAGGAGCTGTGCTTTCTCTGGGCTCCGCAGGAGAAGGCACCAGCCTTCTGCAGTCAGCGCCCCCATGGAAAGATCTAGTGTCAGGATACCCACCCTGCCTTGTCTGTGAGACAGAGATGATCATGGCCACTTTACCAAAGAAGCGATTTTCTCTGAGACACACAACTAGTAAGGAGGCCAGACTCCTACCCCAAGCTGCCTGACTTAAAGCTGTGACCTAAGAGAGCCATACTTTCCGTGTGAGGTTGGCTCTTGCCAGCCTGCAAGGGGCCCCGGTGCCCCCTCCCCCACTGCACCTTCGGGGACCTCTCCCCGGAGCTTGGCGTTGGCCGCGGTGGAGCACCCACACCCCAGAAATGCCACACCAGCCCCAGACCGTCCCCACCCCACCTGTCATTCCGCTGCCCGCTGTGTCTCCCACACCGCCCTGCAAGGTGGGCACGTGCTGCTGTGGAATTCCGGGAGAGGAGGGGGCGTCCCTTCACGTGCACTAGAAGCTTCCAGCGAAGAGCACTGGCACCGGAGTGCTCGTTCGCTCAGCTGTTGGGTAGTTGGTCCCACTCTGCATCAGTCCAGCGGTGTGATCTGGGGAAGGGGGAAATCCAGGTGAGCGCAGAGGTCAGCGCGCCCAGCACAGGGCAGGTTTCCCTCAGGGCCATTTCTTTGTTTCATTTCAATTCAGACTTTTTAAAAAATCTTCGTTGTAGCTGCTGGGGGGTGTGTGTTCTTAACTGTATGTCAGATCTCCGTTGTCCCACACCCATGCTTACAGCGGACAGGGTCAAGACGGAGCTGGCCCTGGCCTGAGGGGCAGCCACCTTGGGGCAAGGAGGCTGCCGTGTGTCCCCATCTGTGGCTTCCTCCCCTCTGTCCAGGGCTGGCTCCTCTCGGACTGGACATGGAAGTAAGGTCTCAGGGCGCCGTGCGGGCGGACAGCAGCTCTTCCTTTCATCTGCCTTTAGCCTCTTGATGGACTTGTGACCTACAGCCTCTCACTTGACCCCTGATGACCTCATAAATTCTGGAAACTGCTCACAAATCACTAGGAAGATAAACATCAACTGGGGTCATCTGAAAGGGGTCTGAGCCACTCCAGGCAGTTGGGACGGGCAGATCAAATCTCCTGGGATGGGGGATGGGAGGGTGGGGGTCCCAGGAACTAGGAGTGACTGGGTCCCACCCAGGGGACCCTCATTGTCCCTGTCATCCCAGAGCCCTCAGAGCACATTTCGGTATAATCCTCAGCATGCACTGAGTGGAGGCCAGGCGTCTGGAGACTCAATGTTCATGGTCCCCAGTGCCTGCCCTGGAAACCCAGGGCAGCCCAGTCCTGCACTGCACAAGGCCTCTGGGGCAGGAGCGAGACAGAGGTTTATAGCCTGAGGTACTGGTCCAAATCCTGGTGGTGCCTCTCAGTGCCCCATCGGCCCTTGGACAGGTGTCTTAACCCTGGTGTTCCCACCTCTGAAGGGCGTGCTTGCCTTTATAGGGGCGAGGGACCCAGAACGTGCCCAGAACTTTGCCGCTGCCTAGGGTTTGGCACTACAGTAGAGTTTCGGGGAACCTGGGAGGAGACGAGACAGGAAAAAGCCGGCCTTGTGAGGGACACGGCTTCTGAGCCCAGCCCAGAGAACAAGCTGGAAGGGCAAGAGGGACGGGGCTCCAGGTGACTCGGCCGCTGCAGCCAGAGGGCGGGGACACTAGCAGGCAGTGGGGGGCCCAGCCCTGGCACCCTGGGGCCTTCTCCCCCTTCTGAGGCCTCCCAGCCAGCAAGGAGGCCTGCTGCCGGCTGCCCTTTCAGGTGAGACTTCCCAGAACAAGGTACCTGAGGTTGGCAGACATTTTCCTTTAAAAGGAAACCTGCCGAACAGCAGGAACTGAGATTATGGAAACGGGGACACGTGTGCTTCTGGACCAGGAACAGGCTCCGTGGGGCATGGGATGTGCAGTGAAGCTGGAGGCCAGCAGGAGGTCGTGCAGGGCTCTGCATTTGGGAGTGAGGGTTCCATGGGTCCTGGGAGCCCTGCAGTGACCAGGGACAGAGAGAGATCCCCTCGGGCAGCTGAGGGGAGGTGGGTGGCAAGTAGTTCGGGGCATGGCTGTGGGGCTGCTGAGGACGAGCCCGGAGGTCCAGCAGACCAGGGCGGCAGCCTCTGACTTGTGCGGGGAAGCAGTGAGAGGTGGCTGTGCGGGATGGACAGGCCTCCCGGGGAACAAGATCCAGCCCACCAGGGCCCGTTTGCTTAGAGCTGCTGCCCACCCACCCAGTCCCCTGACCCGTCAGCGGCCACCCTGGGCCCAGTCTGAAACCAGAGTCTCCGCCTGCCCCAGTGGGGCACGTGCCGTCCCTGGGCAGATGGAAAGGTGCCACGCCCCCCCCACCCACCCTAGTGAACAAACGGTCTAAACCCCTGAGCCGTACCAGGTTCTGTGACCTGACCCAGGGCGGGGACGCTTCTTCGTGGGTTCCCTGGAGGCCTTCACAGTGCTGTTCTCAGAGTGAGCCCTGGTTCGAGACCTGGGCACGGTGTCCGTGGTTTCTCCCTGCTTCCCCTCGTGGACGGCCAGGCGTTCACCCTGGAGTGTGTTGGGGTGGGGGGGAGGGGGGTTGCGAAGAGCAGCCCTCGAGCACTGCGTCTGATGGCGACATTTTATAGGCCGCCTCTCTTCAGTCTAAAATGTTCTCTGTCTTCCCTCCCCCGGTGCCCTACTCCTCTCTCGTCTGTCTCTTCCCAGAGGGTATGAACTGCATGAACAAAGACCACGGCTGTGCCCACATCTGCCGGGAGACGCCCAAAGGTGGGGTGGCCTGTGACTGCAGGCCCGGCTTTGACCTTGCCCAAAACCAGAAGGACTGCACACGTAGGTAGATGGAGGCAAATGGGTCAGACATCCCCACGCGTCTCCTGCCATTGCTTTATGAGGGATGGGGGGTGGGGGGTCTGTCCGGTCCGCTGGACGTTGCCCAGGGAGGGCTCTCAGCACCTCGGGGTGGAAAGAAGGGCAAGGTCCCCAAAGAAGCATGGGGGGAGGCACGAGGGACGGGGGCTGTGGATTCCAGACACGGTGTCACCCCCCAGCATCCCACCACCGACAGCCCCAGCGCAGGACCCCAGCCCCCGCGCCCCGCAGGCCCTGAGCCTGAGCTCTCCAGCCGGTATGGCAGGCTGTGCACAGAGGCCTGCAAACTCGGGCTTCTTGGTGGAACAGGGTGGGAAAGAAGGAGAGGAGCTGGATTGGGGGTCGAGGGGAGTCCCAGCCTAGCCTGCGTTGACCTTAATTCCAGGATCAAAGATCAGCTTTGCAGTCCGCCCCTGCAGGGCCCACCGTAAATGGTGATGCCCTGTGAGATCTGGGTTGAATGAGGCCTCTGGCCAAAGGTGCCATCCAAGATCAGGCCGGAGGTCTGGCGGCAGGGCGCAGGTGTTAGGCAGCCTCTTAATGTGGTCCCCCAGCTCCCCAGGAGCAGTGGGAGATGGCAAATGAAGTAGGACTAGGGCTGAACACACTCATAGTCCTCGAGAGCTTCAGACCCAGCTCCCAGCAGCTGTGTGGGGAGGGGTGGGGCGGCCTGTGCTCACTGGGCAGCTGGGCGGCCTGTGCTGGCGCCGGGTTGGCTTGTGTGTACCAAGAGCTGAGAGAGACCCGTGTGAGCCCGGCCCACGTCTGGCCAGAGACAAGGACTTCATTCCAGGCCCACTTTCTGATACAGAGAAACAGTGTGGAGGATTGCACATCCAGCTCCCAGTAGAGAAGCAGACCTAAACTTGCTCCAGAAATGGGAGACTGAGCTGCTCAGCTCTCGAGAAGAAAAGGGCCTTGCTTTCCAGCCTTCGTTCTGTGGACAAGAAACAACTGGCCCTCACCGGCTTGTCATCCTTAGTCTGTCTCAGTTGTCATCAGCTTCCTCTGGCACTGGCCACACCTATCCCAACCCATGCCCTCAGTCAGCGAGGTCCCGGGGACCCACATGCACTAGACACCGCCCCTGTCTCCACGGAGACCATGCTCCAGCCCCCACTCATGATCTGTCCACTCCCCCACGTGAAGATGCTCCCTTCTGGCCAGGTATATTCTGAGATGTGGGCAGCCTTCCTCTTTGTGCCTGGGCTTTCCCCGTGGGATCACACAGATTAACGTGTACGCAGTCACCACGGGCAGGTGCCCCGCTCCAGCCCCAGGACTCCAGCCAGGCCCTCCCGTCCTTACATCAGGTGGTTCCTGTTGCTACAGAGAAACCTGCTGCCCCCCGGCAGAACAGAAAGCGAAGAGCTCCAGCTTTCCCAGTCCTCCGGACAATGGCCAAGGCTTGTTGAAAGGCTCAGCCACAAGTAAAGAGCATTCCTTCACTCGGCAAAACTGGCCAGGCCCTGCGCTGGGTGCTGGGGAGAGAGCCGTAGGCCACAGGCAGTGGCTGCAACTGACCGATCCGTCTGGGATGAGCATGGCAAGGGGACGCTTTGCTCGGAGAATATTTCCCAAGGGGCCAACCTGATCCGAGAGGTCAGGGACAAGGCAGTGCTGTGAGTGGCGAAGCCCCCCACCACCCCCGACAGAGAAGAGCTAAGCTCTTGCCCTGAGTGTTTGCTGGTGAAAGAAACAGCAGCCCCAGCCTCTCAGCTCGGGGGCTGGGTATCATCGAGCTGTGTGGAGAATCGGATACCAGCCTTGGGGCCAAGGAGCGGACAAGCACCCTACAGCCCTCCTGGGAAAGGCCTGCACAGCTGGCTGGCAATCCGGTCAGCTCTGGCCCCTGCTCTGCGGTCCACGTGCCAGGTTCCTGTGACGTTAGCTCTGAGGCTCTCCCTTTAGTCCTGGGGGCCAGTTTAAGTCTAGGAAATTCTAGATCTGGATTTGGGGTGGGGGACGGGGCCTGGCCTAGCCAGCCTCTGTGGACCAGCAGGACCACAGGGCCCCTGCACCAAACTCCTTCATCTCTCCAGAGTCCAGGACCCACTCCAGGGCTGGAGGGGGTTCTCTCCATCCTTTCTTGGTCATCCCAGAGCCCACAGCACCCGTACTGTTACCATGTACAAGCTATAGGCTCTAGGTGCTCACGAGCTCGGCCCTTGGGGTCCATGAGATGCACAAACCCCAGCGGGGGGTGTGGGACCCTAAGCATGGCCCTCCCTCGGGTTGCCTCAGACAGCCCTCCATCCTCCTGAGAGTCACCTGCAGGGCACGGCCCACGGCCGGGAGCCCAGAGCTCGGAAAGAACTGGCTGCAGTGTTCCACCCCTGCCCTGTCTGAAGCGGGGCTTTCCTCGGTCTGGAAGGGCATGTGATGTCCGGGCCAAGGCAGGGCTGTTCCCGGGGCTCTGCCCTCGCCTGAGATCCCTGCCGGTCTATACCCGTGGCTTCCCTGGGGCTCTTCCCAGACGGAGAGACGAGCTGTTTCAGAGATGAGAGAATGTGACCGCAGGTCGCTGGGCCCCCCGGGAAAACTGAGAGAAGAGATGCTCCTCTGGAGAAAGGGCCAGAGGGAGCTGGAGCAGTTCTGCAGGTCCTTGAAAGGTCGTCCCGGAAGTCGGGCCCCTCCTGCGGATGGGACATTAGTTCCCCTTGGAAGAGGCAGCCCACTAGAGCCTCTCTCTGGTTGTGAGGACAGCGTCTGGGACACCGAGCAGAACCACTCTCTTCGTGTCCTCCGTAGCTGGCAGGGAGGCAGCACGTGTCCAGGCTGACAGGGCCGCCACCATCACTTGGGGACGGACGCCCCGGAGGCTGTGCCCCTGGGGAGAGCACTACCTGGGAGAGGCAGCTGCGGGACACGGTTCTGGAACGCTTGGGATCCATCTCCGGGAGCTGCCACCCGTGGCTTCCCTCTGGCACCAGCCCTGCCGTGCATCAACCGGATGGAACATCATTAACCCCAACTGCCAAATCAGAACTTTTGGCTTGGTTGGTCTGAGATTGATTTGTGCATCTTCGAGCACCTTTAGGGTTGTCTTGTGAGCGGAGTAAAGCAGGGGCTGCTTTACAGAGATCTGGGATCCCCTTCGGCAATAGCGCTCATCCTAAAATGTGGTAACAAGCAGTTTTCTTTTAAAGTAACTTACATTTGTAATTTTTCCTACTTCAGACTGGCTCCTTTCTGTTCAGCTCTCTTCCAGCCACCCCCGGTTGCTGATGCTGTAAAACATTTCAGGATTCTGGGCTGCAGGGCTCCAGCTCCTCCAGGCCACAGACCCTGCAAACAAACTATGTGACACGTTTAAATAAAAGGTCACTTTCCAAAGTGCATGTGAGCTGACATTAATTTGCACAGGTTCCGTCTGTTCGGACACTGCCTTGGGAGGAGCCAGGCTGCGAGGGGACAGAGGTTGAGATGGCTACTGGGACTAGGACCGACTAGACTTCTGCGGGGACATCTTTCCACATGCCCAAGTCCCGGGCAGAGGAGAGCAAGCTGGGCAAGAACTGAATGAGTGTCCCTGTCAGCACGGGCCCGCCGCCACCCTCCCCCACCTTGTGGAGGATGCCTGCCATTAACAGACATTTGTCCCGAGACAGGCAGTTTCTAAGTGTCTCTGGGACGGAGGAAGGAGAAAATGATCTCTCCTGTCCCGTCCCTTCCCTCACCTGACACCATCTGAGTCTGTCAGCTGGTGCCAGCCCTGTTTGAAGCCCACACGACCCGGGTCTGTCCTCGTGTCACCCCAGGTCCCATCAGGAGAGCAAGCCATTCCATCCGAGGCCCTGCGGGGGCTGCAATCCAGGGAAATGTGCGCCTGTGCTCACTGATTGCCTTAAGCCATCACTTTGCTCCCCATCCCTTGAGAGAACCAACCAACACCGATGAACTAACCATCTTTGTTGTCATTCCTTTTATACACACGTGTGTACACTTTGGGCCTAACTAGTAACCTGTAACTATGGGAACGGAGGCTGCCAGCACAGCTGCGAGGACACAGACACGGGCCCCATGTGTGGCTGCCACCAGAAGTACGCCCTCCACTCAGACGGCCGGACGTGCATTGGTAAGTACACACCTCTGCCTCGTGCCACTCTGCCCCCCCCGCCAGGGCGCACCCTGTGGCCCTGAAGTTGGCCGGCACCCCAGCACCACCCCACCACGTCCCAGTTTCCAAGAAGGAAGCTTAAGGGAACAAGAACAGGAGCACCCCCCAGTACGGATGGGGCTGGCAGACGTCCCCAGGGGAAGCCTTCTGGAGAGACTTCCCGAGGGCCACCCCGTCACCCGGGACCGAGCACCTCTGCTTTGTGTCACTGTGGGTTTTCTGTGGGTCCTCATCCTCAATGGGGGGGTGGTCTGTGGGGAGGAGGGGGGGTGTGCCTCAGGAGGGCAGCTTCTGTTTTAAAGCATACGGGTTTCTTCCCCTGATTTGGGGACACGTGGCACATTCATTTAACCTGCGTATCAGCCCCATTAGCAACATGAGCTGACCGCCAGCCTGGAAAACCAGGAGGTTTTCTCAGAAAGCAGCTTTAAGTCTTCACTGTCTACACCAGGGGAGACTGGACGGATGAATCCCAAGGGGTTCTGGGTGTTCTTAACTGCTTTCCGCTCCTGAGCTAACGGGGTTCTTGCCAGACTCCTTCTCCCAGCTAGAGTCTCTTCTCAGCGATGCCCCTTCTGTCACCTCCTGTCTCATGGAGTGTCAGTTTGAGTTTGGTCACCTCCTTCCTCCTGGTCCATATTTGCAGGAGGAAGCTAGAATTTCTGTGGTTACCTCGTGCCATAATCAGTAGTAGCGTCTTTCCCCGCATATCTTTCAACCGAGAAAAAGAAGAATTTCCAAGTTGGTACCCATCCAACTTTGTTCATCCTCTGCTTTCCTTCTCTTCAATGTCGGGCAACTTCAGCAGCCCACAGGCAGTGACCATATGTATTCTTTTTAATGGGGGCCCCCATCTCTTATTACTGACTCTGAAGCTATTTCTGGAGGGACTTTGAAGTAACAAAAAAGGGGTGGCAAGCAAGCAAAGCCGTGAAGCCAGAGTTTGCTGTCGCATTCTGTCCCTGTGACTACTCCCTGGTACTTCAGAGAGCCGGGTGGGGGTGCCAGGGTGCGGGCAGGCCACCAGCGTCTCACCCTAGTCCCGGCTATCGTCCCGGGAGCTGCTGCCCGCGTGGTTCTCCCCTTCCTCTGTGTGGTCTCCTCTCAGATGGCCGTTTTGGTTTCATTTTATCTCATTCCTCCTGCTTTTCTGGTGATGGTCCCTGATTGCCTGTCTTGTCTGATAACTGACGTTCATTAATTATTTTCAGAGCCAAAAGCCAAACCAAACCAAACAACCAAAAAAAAAATTTTTTTTTTCAAAGCAAAACCTGGTCTCAGACCAGTGTCTCTATTGCAGCCTGATCCCATCTAGAACCTCCTCTCCCACCTCTCTCCCTGTCTCCTCTGTCCTGCCGGGGGCCTCCGAGGCCCAGCGGCCCCTTCCTGTCTCGTCTGCTGGGTCTCCCTCACTGTTTGTGTCTGCAGTGCAGCTGGCTCTGCCGGCCGTGGGACCAGTGCAAACAGCTGCCGGCCAGACACACCCAGCCTCGTCTAACACATCTTGTCTTTGTCCACCTGACTCATCCTTTCTCCCCTTTTTTTTTTTTTTTAATCTTTTAGTGTCTTCTGCATGTGAAGGTCCCTGCTTGGATCTACTTTCTAATGTAACCTCCCTCACCCTCTCCTCTCCTCCCCTCCCCCTAGAAACCCTCTTCCAGACCCAGCTCCTGGGCCATTGCCCTCTGCTGGCCAGGAGAACCTTCCTTCTGTCTCTGCTCACTGCTGCTTAGGTTCCCCTCTCCGGAGCAAATGTCTCCTTGTGTGTCCCACTGAGCAGAGGGCCGCCAAACAGCTAACCTCACGTGCTCCTCCGTGGGCAGCATCTTGGCCAAGCGTCTTGCCCAGCGGCCAGAATGCTCCCTGGCTGCCCACCCGCCTCTCCGCACGCTCCTAAAATGACTGACCCATCTGTGCAGCCCCTCGTCAAGCACTTGAATGTCTCGCTCTAGTCCTCTATAGACAAGCAGGCAACCAGCGCTGCCCAAATCGAACCCCTGTTCTTTCCGTCTGTTCGACTGGGTCCATTGTTGTGTCTGTGTTCATCCCTCTGTTATGTTTTGTTCTTAACTTTGCATGAGTGTTTGACACACTTTCCTGCCTTGACACAGGGCGTCTGCCGTCCAGGCACAGCCATCACCGGACCTCGTGGCCCTGTCCCTTTGTCATGTGCCTTGTCCTGTGCCTGCCTCCCCAGCCTGAGCAGGGGGGTATCTGCAATCACTTCTGCCTCCATGTGCGCTGAGGGGGTGTGTGTGCTTTTGTGCCCCCCCCCACCCCCGCAGCTGGGTCTGTCCACTCTGACCTCAGCCGCCGCCCCTGTGTGTTCGCGGCGGGGCCCTGGGTCCCACCTGTGCCCTTGTGTGGTCGTCCCCCGCTCTGCACCCCCCACCCCTGCCGCCTCCTGCCCCGAACACGCCACCTTGGAGGCTCCCGGGATTCGCCCCTCGGCGCAGACGCCCGGCCCGGCATGCTGCGTTGGCTGTGTGTGCGCCACGCCGAGAGGCTGACTGTCTTGGGCCGCGGGAAGTGGGCTGTCATTAACCACCGGCTCCGTGTTTGTCCCTTACTTGTGTTTTAGAGAAGGATGAGGCTGCAATTGAGCGCTCTCAGTTCAATGCCACGTCAGTAGCTGATGTGGACAAGCGGGTGAAACGGCGGCTCCTCATGGGTAACACTTTTCTTCCACTTCCTTTGTTGTGCTCGCGCCTTTGTCCGCGTGTGTGCGCGTGCTGCTGTGTCGGGCTGTGCGTGCGTGCCGGCGCGCGGGTGTGCGTGCGTGCGTGAGTGTGTGTGTGCCGGCGCACGGGGTGTGCATGGGAGGGGGGCTGTCTGTGAGGTGTGCCCGCGTGCGTGTGGTCGCACTTGCGTGTGAGTGGGGGGCTCCGGTCCCCGTGGGAACTGACGTTTTCTCTGTTAACGTTTACGCCCTTCATCAAACACGTGTGTGTGTGCGCGCGCGTGTGTGGCGAGGGGCCCGGAGCCACTGCCTAGTGGCCTCGGCGGGGGACTCGTTTGCTCTGCGTTCCTCCACTCGCAGTACATAAGCCGGATCAGCAAGGCAACAGGGACGCCCAGAAGCGACGGGGGCCGCCAGCGTAGAGCAGGGAACCACGCAGCAGGGCGCCTCTCCATCTCCTTCCGGAGAGAAGCCGCATCCAGGGCGAGAAAGACAACTAGGTTCAGGACTGGCTTTGTAGTTGGGAAATCTGCTACCCAGAGAGGACCGGCCTGTTCAGGCCATCTGGCAGGCCCCGGGTAAAACAAGGTTCATTCAACGCCTTCTGGTCCCCAGGCTCCTGACTCGGTGAACGACCCAGCCTGAGGTGGGTGCAAGTGGGCAGCCTTGGCCCACTTTTCCCTGAACTTCAGGCACCCGCTTGCCTCTGTGCAAGGAGCAGAGGCAGGTGTGATGTGGGCTACGCTCCAGACACTGACCCTGGGCTGGATCCAGATTCTAGGGAGTCTTGCCCAGAAACCCCTGGTGCTGCTCAGGGTGGCTTGGGAGGCCTGCGGGTGTGGCTGACCCTCGGCAGGGTGAGGAAAGAGAAGGAGGGGGAGATGGCTGCTCGCTCACAGAGCAAGTCTGCCCCTTAGTTCTGTGGTTCTGCACTTGCTGGGCCCTGGATGGTGCCAGCTGCCGGGCCTCTGGAGCGCAGCTGTAGGGTGGCTTAGGATCGTCACAACCTTCTTTGTGGCAGTCTGATAGGTTATAGCAGCCTTGGGAGCTGTGGGGCCAGGTGGTATATTTCCTATGTCCTGGAGGAGGAAACAGGGTCTTCGGGGTACCCTGGGTTGCCCACGGTCACATACTACCCTGCACAGCCTAGCTAAGCCCTAAGTTCATGGCTGTGTTAGGGTCACAGGACCATGGAAGTCAGAGCCACAGGGTCCTGGAGAGGTCACCTACTTTTATGGTCCTCATATGGACCTCAAATGAGTCCAGGCACCCAGGGAAAAGGGAGATGTAAGTGGGGCCACAGGAGGAATCTGACCTTTCATGTTGGGGACTAAGCTTGAGCCTATCTCCTCCAGTGGGACTTGGAGGAGCAAAGGAGATCTGGGCTGTCTGATGGTGCTCTGTGCAGCCTGTGGTCCATGCTGGGCAGGACAGGCCATAGCCATGTTTCTCAAACAAGAACACTAAGGTTCAGAGAGTCTGGAAGATTCACCTCTGGTAACACAGGCAGATGGGACAAGGTTTGTCTGGAAGCCCCCTCTCTACAAGTTCTCAGGACAGGGTTGTCATGTTGACTTGGGCTGTCTGGGTTGGCCTGGGAAGGGCTGGATATGGCCAAGGAGTGGGCTTGAAGGCCCCAGTAGACAGGTTTGGCTCCTACCATCCTGGAAGGTGTGAGTCAGAAAGGTGGCTGGAGGTGGGTGGTGGGAACCTAAGAGCTGTTGGTGCTCTGAGGGCACACTGAGGCCCCAGCCTCACTTACTGGGAGAGGTGGGTACTGCTGCCCAAGACCAGAGCTCCAGAGCAGGGCAGGGGCATGTACTGGGTCCCCAGAGGCCCTGTATACCTCCCTGCAGGAGGGTGATGGCAGAAGAGGGCTGAGCTGAACTCACGTCAAGCAGGTGATAGCAAGGTGGAGAGAGGCGCTGTGGACTTGCTTTTTCTAATTACAGTCAGCGGGTGCTAGCCTGGAATGGGGTCAGGGAGATGAGAAGGAATGAGCTGAGAACACAAGTACCCTCGCTCCAGGTTTGGGAGGCAGTGTTAGGGGAGCCAGTTGGGGGGCTTGGAAGGCGCTAAGGAAAAGGATGATAGTTGGCCTGCCCTGAATTCCCACCTCTCATTATAGAAATCCCCTCACACATCCCTTTAGAACCCATTCGGCCCCACAGGCAGGAAAAAACCTCCCTCCTCTGGTGACCACATCAGCGACAGACTGCTTCTGCAGGCCCAGGGTGACACCCCCTGTTCCACGTCACAGAGAGGGTGGTGGCCTGTAGCAGAGCAGCCGGGGGCCATTCGGGGCTAAGTGGCCCTGCCCCAGCCTTGGGGTCTCAGCTGTACCCAGCAAGTGCTATTTATAATTAACCCCAGTTACTGAGCACAGGCTAAGAACAGGGGCAGTTATGTTTTCTTTAAAGAGGCTCAAAATTTGTGACAGATTTTTGATTTACATTAAAATCGGTTAAAATATTTGGGTATGAGGGTTGGAGTGATAAATTTCAAGTATCTGGCTGACTTGTGCAGAACCCCTGAGTACCCAGCTAAGTTTACCGTGGGCTCCTGGGACCCCAGTGCTGGCAAGACTGATGAGACACCCTGGGTCATTCTTGCCAACCCAGGTGTTCAGTCAGTCTCACAGTGTACATGGGATGGATGCCACGTGAGCTTTCTCTTACCGCAATCCTAGTGCCTTACAGCAGCAGCAGCACACCAGCTTCCATAGGTCAGAAGTTGGACCTGGGACTCACTGGGCTAAAGTCAGTGTGTCAGCAAGGGCTGCATTTTTTCTGGAAGCTCTAGAAGCTTCTAGAACTACCCATATTCCTTGGTTTTAGGCCTCGTCCTGTCTTCAGAGCCGACCGCATTGCATCTGTCTGACCCTGTTTCCATCAGGCTCTCTTTCTCTGACCTTCCTTCTCCACCTTTAAGGAATCTTGTACCACATGGGCCCACTCAGATCATCCGGGACAAGCACCCATCTCAAGGCTCTTAATTTAGTCGTATCTGCTGAGTCCATTTTGCCACGTAATATCATGGAGGACTAAGAAAAGGACATTTCAGGGGACTGTTACTCTCTTGACCACAAATGGTTCAGACTTGGTCTGGGAAGAAACTCCCAGGCTGGCTGCTTTGAGCTCCAGAGGCAGAGCCCCCGTCCGCCCTCTTCACTTCCACCGATTGGTGCACTGATCTCGGGGCACAGGGGTGGACACAGGGGCGGCTGGCAGCATGGGATGCGCAGGTCCACGCAGGAAGCTCCCCCCGGCCCGGGCTTACAGCCCCAGAGCAGGCACCCACCCCTTCCTCGGCAGCCTCCGTGCACATCAGCCCGCTCATTCTGGAGGACTCTTCCTCCTCACCGTGGTCTGCACCAGGGTCTGAGGTCTGTGGACTCCCAAGCCCAGGGCCCTAAGTCAGGAGCTGAGTAGCATCAGCCCTCCCGACTGGAATGTGTGCTCACAGCCACCTAGGGGGCCCTCTGAGCCCAGGGGAGCCAGGTGCTCCGGGTCCGGTGAGTACAGCAGTAGTTAGCCGAGAACCGCAGCTTCTCTGGGCCTTGCTCTGCCCCAGCCTTCGCTCATCTCCCAGCCACCCTTTGGCTTGGCGCTAAAGCAGTTCCCATTTTACAGTTGAGGACACGGAGGCCCAAAAAAGTATCAGGAGCTGGCTCCCTCCATTCCCACAGCGGCCCGTCCCCATCGTCCCTTCAAGCCAGGCTTCCCTCCCTGCGTCAGCGTGATCCCATAACCCTCTCACCTAGCGGGGCTCCCAGGGGGTGGTGTGGACACGTGGAGGTGCCTGGCAGACAGGGGAGCTGCTGAGAGAGCTCTGGGAAGGGGGCCCAGGGGCTGGAGCCCTGGAAGGCCGGGGAGGACCAGGCAAAAGCAGGGCAGTTGTGCTCAAGGCTGACATTTGGGGGCTGCAGACTGAGCCCTGTGCTTTCCCCAGCCCCATCTAACCATACAACCCCCTGAGAGGTCCAGCTGATGTCACACACATTCACAGTCCTGCCCGGCTCCCTGCTCCTCTGTCCCCCAACCTGCCACCTCTTCTCTACAGCCATCATCTCCAGGATCCCTGGGCCTCTCCTGATTTCCTCCCCCAGGCCACCACACGCCCCCCACGCTGGTTCCAGGCCCACCCATCAGTCACCTCCTGGAAGTCCCCTCCTAGAAGCCCTGCACGTGCAGCTTCCCATCTGGGCCACACCACCCACCTCTTTTCAGCCGGTGCCATCTGACACGGTTCTACCTGGCAAAGGCTTGGCCACACGTAACCGGACTTCCGTTGCCACCCCTATCCCTGCTTCTTGCCCCTCCTCCACCAACACCCTCTTTTATCCCAAGCCTGGGGCTCCCCAACTTGGGGCCCAGGTCAAGTCTGCCAGCTCTGACAGCCCCCGGGAGCACAGCACAGGGGCTGGCCCAGAGCAGGAGCACGGCACAGAGCATGAACCAAGGCCTCCTGGAGGACATGCCTGGGGTTGAGTGGGGCCTTGCTGCTCACCATTCCCACAGGCAGGTGTCCAGCTGGGAGAGAAAGGGGGCAGCCGCGGGTCTGGAACCCTGGGCAAGCCTGGCAGTGGGGATCTGAGACGAGGGAGGTGATGAGACGGCAGTTTCCCAGGCCAGGTGCTTAGCAGGAGGCCGGCCAGAGGAAAAGGCTGGGCAGACCTTGGGCCAAGCTCCAGGCACTGGGCTCTTGTGCAGGAAGAACCAGCGTAGTTAGACTTTGTCCCTCTCCATGAACTGCTGCCAAGCGGGACTGCTCTCTAGTCAGCTGGAGACCCCGGCCGTGGTCCTGCCCTCCGTTTAGAGAGACACACACACACACACACACACACACACACACACACACACGCCCTGAGGGCTGGTGGAAGGAGGAGGTGGGTCATGGTGACCTGGCTGAGTAGTCCAGGGGAGAGTGGAGGGTGGAGGGAGGGTGCTGGCAGGGCCTGGCAGACAAGAACGGGCAGGGCATCGGCTGGCCCAGATGGAAGCTGCGGCTTAGAGGGGCATAACTCACCCCAGCCTCGAAGTGTGTCTGGCCAGACCCAGGGTTTCCGGTGCCAAAGCCAAAGCCTGGCTGGAGGGACTGGTCCTACTCCTGTCCTGGAGAGGCCCAGAGCGCTCACCTGTAAGCCCCTCGGCTGCTTTTGGAGCCTGAGGCCTTAGTGCTTTTCCCTCTCTCTGGGCCCCAGATGAAGTGTGAATCTGCTTCTAGCCAGGCTGTGTGCTCATCTCATGAAGTGTAAAAGCCAGGGGAGCTGCCCCCTCTGGGGGCACAGCTAACACAAGGCATACTTCTGAACGCCCTTCTCTCATCCCCCAGAACGAGGCTGGGGGACAGTTACAGGTCGTGTGCACCCTGCCCCTCTGCAGACAGGTCAGTGCAGGCAAGCCCTCCCCCAGTTCCTGCAGATGGGGGGGGGGGGGTCCCTGCTGCTGTCGCTGAGTGGTGGGGTCAGAGCGAACCGAGCAGGAAGCGTGGGCTCAGGCCCAGTGGTTGGGGTTCAGAACTCCCAGCAGGCAGGGGTGTCGGAGGCACAGCGGCCAGTAGAGAATCCTGCGGCATGAAGCCCGTACGTGGTGGCACGGCTGGGGCCTGGGCTTGGGGTGCTCGCGCGGCTGGAGACAGAGGGCAGGGAGCACAGAACAGTGTTACAGAGAGAGGGGTGTGCTCAGGCGGGCCCCTGGGGTGACCCCCGAGAACTGAGGGCAATAATGCCGTCCTCATCTCCTGGCAGAGCTGGCCCAGCTCAGGGGGGCTGAGGGGGTGAGCCAGGGTCACGTGGCTCTTTGGAGGCACGTGTTCATGGCTTCCCCGGGGGAGACCATGCGTGAACCAGAGAACTGGGCGTGGGGACACGTGGCCTGCCGTGCTGCTCCCTCCCCCTGGATGGCCTTGGTAAGTCCCTTCCCCTGTCAGAACTTAAAAGCACCTCGTGTTACCCCAGCCTCTGGGGCTGTGACAAGGGTCGACTGGGACATGGTGCCTGGGCAAGTGCTTCCCCAGTCAGAGCGACTCTCAGTGGTTGGCCCAGCTCCCAGGCTTTGTGCAAAATGCCTCCTGGTTTGTGGCAACACCCCCCCAAACCTCCCTGTGACTTAGCCCTGAAGCCCGCGCGCCCCCACAGCCAGCCCCCGCCCCGAACCGCCACCAGAGCTCCCCACCGACATAGCCTGTCTGAGGGGAGCCCCTCGGGTAAGAGACTGCCTGCCCCCCGCGGCTCCTCATGCCGCCCCATCCCGCTGGCAGCTAGGTACACTTGACCCCCACGTGCTCCTTCTGGGCCTCCACACCCTGTCCCCAGCCCCCTCCCTGTCCTGCCTTCACCCTTCCCTAGGTGTTTTGGCCCCTCAGGATTTGGGCCAGATGGGCCGCAGAGCCCAGCAGGATGTGACTCCAATGCCCTCTGCCACCTGATGGCCCACTTCCTGATGCGTGTACTGGTTGACATGGCTCCTTGCCCTGCCACCCTCAGGAGGGTCCTGGAGCTTAAGCCTCAAGCCACAGAGTCCAGGGCACCGTTATTTTACCAATACAGTCTTCGGTTCGTCTGCGCTCTTCCGAGGAGCCCCCTTGTGCAGAAACAGCAGAAGTGACGGAGAGCGCCAGTCGGCCGCCCGTGGCTCCCCTCCCACCGCAGCCCCCTGGGCAGGCGACCGTCCAGCCTTCCTCGCTGCTGCTCGCTCCACTTCTCGGGCCCGCCCTCGCCTCCAGGGTGACTGGCTGGCTCTGCCAAGGGCAGGCCCGGTGCTGGCTGCAGACCAGGCGTCCGCAGCCGCCCCTCGACCAAGGAGTAGTCAGAGCTCAGGGCTTCCCGCAGCGAGACTGCCGGGTCTGTCGCAAGGAAGCTGGGGTGGGTCCGGGTGGCTCCGTGGGCTGTACCTGTGTTTGAAGAACCGTGCGTTTGTTCTCAGAGGTACGTGATTGGAGTTTTGCTGACAGTGATTCTTTCCAGTTTGTTGCCCAGGCCCAGGCTCTGCAGCCAGACCTGGGCTCTGTCCTGACTTCCCCGGTGACCAGCATCGTCTCCAGGCCGGGGGCACCTCACGTCTCTGAGCTTTGGTTTTCTCTTTTGCTAAAAAGGGGGGCCGTAGTCTGTACTCTGAAGCAGCTCGGATGAGATGTTCGATGAGGGGCGCCTGGCCTACGTGTGGCACAAGGTACTGCCCCGTCACAGTCCGTTCTTTCTTCCCTCCTTCTCCCGCCCAGGCCATTGGTGGTTTCCTAGGGGCCTCGGAATGCTGGACCCAGGCCGTGAGATTAGAAGCCTGGGGCCCGCCTGACCTCGATCAGGTCGGAGGTGGTGGTGCCATAGGAAAAGGGGCGGAAAGAACCAGCGAGGTGAACGAGGGCCTTTCAGCGGCCAGCCAGGCACCTGCAATCTGGACCCTTCCGTGAGGTCTGCCCAGCTCCCAGGCCGGAACTCCGAGAGGGAAGGCAGAATCCATGTGCCAGCTTCACTGGCCCTAGGAAGTCCCAGGGTAGGAGGGGGAAGAGGGGCTCATGGATGCTGGGCATTGCCTCCCTCGGCCCCAGGCTGTCCTCCGCCCTATCTTTCCCTGAATCCCGGCAGCCATCGGGAATGTGGAACAAGGTTCCCCGCTGTTGAGCAGAGTCTGGGCTGAGTCTTTGGCTACCTGGACATGGAAAAGTTGGCAGCAACTTGCAAGGGTGCCCTTCAGCCCACAGATGAGGAGACTGAGGCTCAGGGATGTGTCACACAGGCCTGCTCTGCACACGATGCCACCCCACACTCCCTCCAGGGAACAGTGGGTAGGGGACTTGCGCCTGGCATGTGAGGGCCCAGAGGGCATTCGCTGCTGGTGGTGGGTGTTCTGAGAAGGTCCCACATGGTGGGAGGGGCGGGACAGTGCCGAGGAGGGGTCACCAGCTGGGTCTTCATGAGGCTGCTATAGAATGGGTGTCAGGATCTCACGCTCTCCTTCCTGAGGATGGCCTCCAACAAGAGGGTACACGTGAGCCCCACTTTGTCTGCTCTCAGCGCCCCTCCCCTTAGTAGCCAGAGCGAAGGCAGGAGCCAGAGGCCAGGAGAAGTCTCGCCGCTGTGGCTCTGGTGAAGAAACTTCCCCGTCTCACTCCTGGTCAGCCTCTTCTCTGCCCGCCACTCCCACGCCTGTTGCTACAGACTGCCAGGCACCGTCCCTCAGATCCAGAAGGGTCCTGCTCGCTGAGCACCAGTGTGGAAATCCCACCCAGCAGGCAGACCCGTGAGAGGGTGTCACCCCCGAGATCACAGACCTGCCCAGTGCCTCCAGAAGACAGCTCCACTGACGCTGACAGCAAACTGCCCTCAGCAGGGCCAGGTCCCAGGTGGATGGAGCTGGTGGGGCGATGCGGGCCTGAGGGCCTGTTCCCTCCACACAGCTGGGCCGGAGTCAGCACAGGGCCCAGGTGCGGTCGCATGGTCACCCACTATGGGCTGCAGAGGCGGCATCCAGAACCCACCAGGTTGCCTCAAGGTCGGCCCGGCCCTTTGAGAACCACAGGCCAAGGGGTCCTCTGGCCTCAGATGTGACAGAGAGCAGTGCTGGGTGGCAAGCGGGGCTCCCAAGGCCGCCTTTCCCCCTTCCCCTGGGACCCGGCCTGGGCCCCTTCCCTGTTGGAGCTGCCGTCCTGGCCTCCACAGTCGCCCTGGCTCCCCGCGCTGCCTTCCCCAGGGTGTCCCCCAGGGCCCAGCTTCCCTCAGAGCCCCAGGTACCCCCAGGGCAGAGTCACCCAACTCCCAGCCCTCATGGTGCCTCTCCCCACACGGGCAAGAGCCGCTCTCTGCGTACGGCTCTCAGGAGTGGGCATCCGCCAGCCGAGGCAGAGCAGGGTCGCTGGACAGAGGAGGGAAGGCAGTGAGGTCAGGAGCAGGGGTGGGAGGCGGCAGACGGGGATTAGCCCTGCTCCCCACTCCCTGCAGAGGGGCTGGGGGCCCGACCCTTGTCACCTGCCCGGGGGACTTCGAGAAAACCAGCAGGCTCACTGTGCCAGAGGGTCACCAGTTGCTGGCAAGGCCCACTACAGGCCACAGGGCACCCACGGGTCAGTGGGGCCGGCACAAAGAGGTGGGCAGTGAAGGAGAGCCCGGCCAGTGTGCAGACTTCTGCCAGGGAGCATGGCTTTTATCCCGAAGTGATAGGAGCCACAGACGGCTCAGGAATCCGCTGAGAGAGGAGGGCACAAAGGCAGCGATTCCGCAGCTGGGCAGGGAGAGCCGGGGCCTAGCCCCTCTTCCCAGCGGGCTTCCCTTGGTCTTAGCGGGGGAAGGCAGGTGGGCCAGCCCTGACTGAGGCCTGGACAGGTGGCAGCAAGAGCTTTGGGCTCCTCCCGCCACCAGGGTGGGGCCTGCAGGGGACAGGGCCGATGTCTGGACCAGCGGGGTCTCTGTGGGTCCTGGGGCTCACAGCTCAGCCACTGATCAGAGCCTCCGGAGCGGGGCCTGACCCGTGCCCTGGTGACAAGCCTGGGATTCCTGGGATTCCCAGTCACACCAGGGGGAGAGCCACAGCCCCGGGACAGGAGGATCCTTTGCCTAAAGTCCCCCAGCGCATCGGGAACTAAGTGTGGCATTCGGGCCTCCGGACCCACGTCCAGTTCTCCTCAGGGCACTCTCAGCCAGGGGACGCTGCTCAGCCTGCCGTCAGCCCGCGTGAGCGTCCTCCTCGCCCAGTGCCTGTGCCTTGGCTGACGCGGCTACACTCGCAGGTCCTCTGTGCTGGCGGCCTCCTTGGGCTCCCTCCCCCTGCCGGGCCCAGGATAGGGCCCGGGGCTTGGTCACCTCGCCCCACCTCGTTCTTCCAGGGGCTTGTTCTTTCAGCAGAAATCGGTCCTGTGCTGGGCCCGGGGTCCCCGTGACACAGCTCTTCCTGGGGAGTGAGTGGTCTCTGGGGGAGACCACCACCCGAACAGAAGCCTAGGGCCTGGGAGAGCCAGCAGGGTGCAGGAGAACTCGGAGGGGCCTTCTGAGTCGAGGGGCCCACGGGCCGGGGCCAAGGGAGCCATCTGTGGAGCCCATGCTTGGATGCGATGGGGTGAGCCGGGGCAGGGTGGGGCCCGGACTCCTGGGCCCCTAGAGGCCGGGCCCCATTCTGTCGGCTCTGAGGCCTGGGTCAGTGTCAGACGCATCTCTAGCTCTGCTCCTCTGTCTCAGCCGCCCAGCACCAAGGAGTCTTTCCCAAACTGGTGTTCAGACAGAGCAGGGAACCCATCTGCTGCCCACCCAGACACCCAGGGACTCCCTGAGGCATATCTGCGCCGCCAGAGCAGGAGCTCAGACGAAGCTGCGACAGACTCGGTGCCAAGACTCTGCACGCGGAGGTCCGGGACAGAGCCTGTGGTCACTGTTGGGACAATTTACAAAGCACCATGATGTCCACGCTTGTCTGGGCCTTGCACAAACTCCGTGGTAAATGCCGTCACCTCCGTGTCACATGTCAGGAAGCCCAGACTCCAGGAGTAGATGGGCTTGCCTGAGGCCCCAGGGCCAGGTGTGCAACCCCATTTTCTGATCCCACAGCTCCTGTTTCTGCCCCTGTGCTATGACTGAGACTGTCCACAGGCCTTCCCAGACCTTGGCCCAGACCTTGGCCCAGACCTAGGGCATAGCAAGCAGGCAGCACCAACTCAAAGAGCAGCCCACCGTCCCAGCCCAGGGCTGGCCTCCCCTGCTCACATCTGCTCTGCCTCTGTAGGGAAAAGACCAAAGACTGGCCTGGTGACACATCTAGGGTTTTTCTACCTGCTGAAAAGGGGTTTACTCCCAGGCCCCTTCCCGCTATAACCCCCACCCCATGCCCAGCTTCCCCTGCCTCCAGCCTGGCCGCGTAGGGTAAGAGTTGGCCCCCCTTGCTGGGAAGGAGACCAGGCACCATGAATGCCCATCTCCACTGCCCCACTGCCAGCTGCTTGGAGGGCCCCTGACCAAGACCTGGCTCTCTGGCCTGGTCTGGCTCACTCATCCATCGGGATTCCCCCAACCTTGGGTCCAAATATTGGTTTCTCTAACTAATGGAGAGACCTGAGACACGGGGCTGGCTTCACGGATGTGTGACCCATACACTTGCCCCAAGCCCTGCTCTCAGAAGGGCCCCCAATTGGTTGAGTGAGTGTCTGGTTGCCTGTCTTGAAATTTTCAATATTTGAGCGAGGGCCCTTCACTTTTATTTTGCATGGGATCTCACAGTGGGTAGTTGATCCTGCCTGGACAAGTCCTTGAACTTCCCTGAGCCTCTATTTCTCTGCCTGCAAAAGAAGCCAACTTCTGGGGCTGATGCGAGGCCAATAGATGAGAAGATCCTTTGTCGGCTGTAGAGGACTATGTCCTGGGGGGGTTGTTCCCCTTGTCCCCCCAGGGGGAGAGGAGAGGCTTTGGAAAGACCCAGTAGCTCTTTTGGGGAGACTAGAGGGCTCTCGGAGTCCAGAAAGAAAGTCTTCAGTTCCCTGGGACAGCACCCTGAGGGTTTGGCTTTGCCTCTTCCCCCTCATACCCCCAAAGGTCTGGTGCCTGGATTCGGGCCTCCCTTGGCAGCATGTGCTCCTGGATGGGGTGTGGCCTCACAGGGCAGCAGCAGCACCCCATCTGCACCCCCACCCTGAGTGCCAGAGACAGCACCACTGGACGGTGGTGGTGGTAGACAGACATCCACCAATTGGGGGATCCTGCAGTCAGAGGAGAGGACAGGCTGCCTGGTTTCTGCATCTGAGACAGTGGTGACCCAGTGCCAGGCCTGGGTGCCTCTAGTCTTGGGAAGCAGGGAGGTGAGGCTGCTTTTTGAGGCAGCGGTCAGAGAGAGCAGTCCAGGGGGAAGGTCCCAGGCTAATGGCCACCCAAGGCAAGGAGCTCCCTCAGCAGCTCCCAGCAGCCTCCGCTTGGAAACTCACAGGCACAAAGCTCCCAGTGCCACCCAGGCTGGCCCATCCTGTAACTGTAGATTCACTCCCCGAACCCCACTTGAGCCCAAAGGACTGGGTAGACTTTGTCATCCTCCTTTCTGTGCATCTCGCATCGTGCCGTGTACATCCGCTATCCTCGGAAGGACACAGCCACCAACTCTGTGCTGTCGAGGGGACGCTGGGGGCCTGGCAGGAGCAGTGGCCTGGGCAGCGTAGAGGACAGGCTGGAGGCTGGTTGCTCAGTGCACCGCCCCCTCCCCCGCCCAGCACAGGGCCTGGCCTCAGTGAGTATTGGCTCTTAGCATTACTGCACGAGCCTGGAGGCATCGGCTACCCAGAGTGAGGATTGGTCCGGAAGAGAGAGACCAACGTTGGCAAGGCTATGAATGTCACAAAGGCAGACTCTGGTCGCCAGGCCCAGAACGGCAGCTGTTAAGGGCAGGGTCTGGCATCAGATGCTAAAGAAGTACCAAGACCAGGCCTGAGGGCCCCAGGGGGCAGTATGCTCAGAGGCCGGGAGCACTGGAACAGGAGCGGTCAGGGTGGAATGTGGAGATGGTACCTGCTGGCGCTGTAGAGTCCTGGAGCTGGGGCTGCAGATTTCAGGCTGTCGGGTGGGTTGGAGTCGGACCCAGCAGGTCCCACCAGCTCCGCCACTTAACGCACAACCCTGGGCTGATTCCTTGCCAGGGATGTGGAAGGGGCGGGAGCTGCCTCACAGAGCTGCTGAGAGTCTGGGGGACTTGAGGCTTGGAAGGCTGCGCTGGGACTGGAGCAGGGGACCCGCCATAACCAAGTGCTGTGGAGTGATGGTGTCAGCACCCAGAACAGCCCACGGGGCCTTCCCCAGGGGCCCCCAAGCCCCTCGCTCAGAACATGAAGTTTAGGCCCCGGACGTTTCTAGGGCAACACAGGAGATTAAACGTGTGGACCGTGCAGGGGAGAAGCTAGAGAGTGGATGACTCTCCACGCGGACCCCAGCCCCCTCCTGGCCTCCACCTGCCCTGTGTGTGCTGAGTCCCGTCAGTTCTGGAAGGCCAAGTTCGGAGTCCCCCCAGGCCCCCGGGGGCCTGGGATGATGGCCCCCAGGGCCAACAGGAGCCCATTTGGCCAGGTCCATTTCTCAGGGACACAGCTGCGCCCCACCTCCCCGCAGAGAGGCCCAGTCACCGTCACTGTGCCCGAGTAAGGTCATAGCTATGTTCCAGTCCCAGTTCTCCGGAGCCTGAGCCTTACTTCCCTGCCCCTGGAGAGCAGGCAGGCCCTCCGAGGGGGGGGGCGCTCCCACATGAAAGGCTGAAAAGGCACCTGCAGCCTGCATTGGCTCTTTGATGTGCGGCTGGAAGGCGGGATTTCCTCTCTGGTTAGAAGCCTAGGAAGGGCAGCTCCCATTTGTGGAGCAGCTGCTACATGCCAGGACCCGGACTGAGCGCTTCGAGCAAGCGGGGAACCTGTTTGATCCTCACCTCCGGCCCTGGAGGGAGCGCTTATTGTCCTCCCCTGCCAGATGCGGGTGCCTCGGTCCAGCCCGGGGGGTAGCCTACCTGGGTCAGTCCGTGAGCGACAGGGCAAAGCTCACCCTCTGCCCTCCCCGCCTCCGCTGCCCCGGTAAACAGGCAGGTGGGGAGATGAGAGGGCCCGAGCAGGCCAGACTCTAGGCAGAGCCCGGCTCCCGCTAACAAAGGCCAACCGAGTACGGGGAAGGGCGATGGCCTTCTTTCTGCGCCTGGGGCCTGGGAAGCTCCTTGCGGAGGTGGTCTTCGAGCTGGGCCTGGGGACACCAGCCCGTGAGAGACCTCCACGCCGCTGGGCCAGCGCACACACAGGCAGGAAAACTCACAGAACTGCGCACACCCAGCTGGGGGTCTAAGATTTGTGGACGCACAGAGAGACAGGCCAGGAGGAGTCAGAGGCAGGGAGACTCGCCTTTCATAGGTAGTTACAGCTCATCCTATCATGGTGAAGAATTTAGCCTCGAGAAGAAGGGTCGGTGGCCCTCTGCCACCCCTAGCCCCTGTGTCCAGAACACTCAGGACGACACCTGCTATGCCCCACCCCCACCTGGCAGGATCACAGAGATGCAGATGTACACACAGAAGGGAAAGCCAGATTTCCCCCCTCCCTGCCCTACCACCCCACCTCCCCCCCACACACACACACACGCACACAAATGGAAGTTCAAAGGAAAGGCATCGTGAATTTGGTATAATGAGCAGCAGGGACTCCTGGCTACTGGGGTATGTATTCAGTGATCACTCCTCTGGGAATACAGACAGCGAAGAAGGACAGACAATAAACCAATTAGGGGGAACCTTCAGGGAAAAGGTCCACGGGGCCAGGTGCCCAGGGGAAGCCAAGGTAGGCAGGCGAAGAGTTTTGGATTTTAAAAGATGGGACCTTTGACTCCTCAATTCGCAATAACGAAGAGAAGAGAGAAGCCCATTCAGGCACAGTTCCCACAAGATCAAAGCACACAGCTGCTCGGGAAGAAACCCAGGTTGAGAGGCCCAGAGGCCCAGAAATGGGCTCCTCTGTGTGCGGGCCACCTGCGCCCTGGTGACCCAGCTCTGCCTGCCCCTTCTCCAGGCCTGGGGAGGATCATTCTCACCACGCGACGGGTTCGGTGACCTAGGCTCTGCCCCAGCCATTTCAGGCCCTTTGAATTTGCAAGGGGGGAAAAAACACTAGACAAGCTTCAAGTGGACGAAAACCAGACGCCTTTAGCTTACGGCTCAGTGAGAACAGATGTTGAGCTGAGTGTCTCATCAAGGTGATGGATGGTGTGCGGGCTCGGGGAACCCCCCCCCCCCAGAAACCCCACAGCCAGGACCACAAGCCAGTCCATGCTGAGACCAGTTTGGGAGCCCCAGGGACTGCGAGTCTGGGTTTGGAATCCAAGTCCGGGCAGGACAAGGGTTTAAGAAGCTGGCCCTAGGCAGTTAGATACCAGCCACGCTGATCTCAGGAGCGCAGACCTGTTGGCAGTGACCTTTCCTCCGGCACAGCCCTCTGGAGCGTGCAGACCTTTACCCACCCACCATCATCATCACAGTGGGTCCTCCGCGGCAGCCCCACAGGAATGGTGCCATTCTCGCATTTTACACATGAGGAGCCTGAGGCTTGGGGAAGCCCACAGCTAGAGGGGAATTCAGAACTCCAGTTCAGGTCTCCTGTCTCAGTTGGTCCCCCCACGGATGGAGAAAGGGGGTGGTTTCTGTCGGAGGAGACTGAGCATCTCTGTCTCTCCCCCCCCACCACCAGAGACGTGTGCGGTAAACAATGGAGGCTGTGACCGGACCTGCAGGGACACAGCCACTGGCGTGCGGTGCAGCTGCCCGGTGGGATTCACGCTGCAGCCCGACGGGAAGACGTGCAAAGGTCAGCTCAGAGCCACTCAGGCAGGGGCGGGGGCTGCATGCTCGCCCTGCGCGTGTGACAGTGGCTGCCTGTGATGGCATGGGGGAGTCCGGGGTCAGCCGTACTTCTGCTGGAGAGGCCGACAAGAGGGAGGGTCCATGCCAGGGCACTACCCAAGTTTCAAGTTAGGGTCCTGCTGTCCAAGGAAAGGGCTGCCCGCTGTGCTAGGCTAGCGGTGTCTTCAGTGTGGGAACTCCTGGGCCCACAGTGATTCACTGTGGCCCTGGGGGGGGGGCGGGGCAGAGGTGGGGGTTGGCCATCTCTTCACCCTCAACCTCGTGGTAGCATCCGTAGCATCCGGCAGAGCTGGGGCAACAGCACGACCCGGGGAGGTTCGGGAAGGACCGGTCTCCTTGTACCGGGATGAGGTTGTCTCCTTGCCACCGATAGAAAAATGTGGATGCTGTGTGTCCATGTCGCTGGAGGAGTGACACGGTGGGGGCTCTCAGCTGGGAGCTGGGGAGGCAGAAGGACCTCCATTCGCAATTAGAAATGAGGCTCTGGGAGGATGAGGGGAAGCCTGTGGGAACGGGCCAGTCTCCCAGCCTCTGGAAGAGAGCAGGTAGACCTTCCTCTGTTCCTGCTGGTTCCCTGGCTCACCCCCACAGAGTTCCTGAGTGCCTCCGAGGGCACTTGGGGTGTTAGGCTCCTTCAGGAAACAAGAAGCAAGGGGAGCAGAGAAGCGAGAGCTGTCAGGGCTCGAGACTAAGGGCCACCCCGCAGCCCCAGCAAAGGAGCCTTGAGCACCCACAGCCACTGGGCAGGGAGTAGGGGGGACCGCCAGCGCCCCTGCAAGGGAGGGAGGGGCAGCCCCTCGCGCCAAGCTGGCCCTGCGAGTCCCCCCCGGCAGCCGTGGGCCCCCGCCTCCCACCTTGCCAGGGAGCTGGCCAGGCTGGAGGGGCGCGAGCAGAAGGACAGAGGGGCTTGAACTCCCTGAGTCCGATGGGTGAAGATGCGGACAGCGGAGGCTTCCGTAGGTTTTAAATAGTCCGAGGGGGGCTATTTTCAAGCCTGTAAAAATAGATAGCATGTGACTTCCCCTTCCTAGCTGCTCTGCTGGGAAGCAACTAGGGATTATTGACAGAAATAACAGTCCTCCCCCCTGTTTATTTGAAAATAAAGCCCTTCTGTAGCCCCTGCTCGGCCCACTTGGAGCCGAGTTGCAACACGTGGACCTGATGCCCGGGGGACGGGCCAGGGCTCCCCACGGGCCCAGCCATCCCCACAGCCGGCAGTGACACAGCAGGCCTGGCCCCGTGCCCTCAGCGCTGGGGCAGAAGAGGGTAAAGTCGGACCACGCTGCCTCCCTCGGGCACGGGACTGTAGGGGCGGGCACAGCTCGGTCCCTGACCTGAGGCCAGGAGCTGGCACCAGGAGCCCAGCTGTCTGTGCCACAGCCATGCCCCAGCAGAGCACCTGTGGGGGGCTGTGCTGCCCCCGCCCGGCCTTTGGGAGGCTGGGGGGCACCTGTCCCTGCCCCACCTCCACCTCATGTCCGGGGGACGGGAGGTGCCGAGGGGAGCTCCCCACAGCCGGAGGCCCACCCCACTGAGCCCCCCACCCTGCTTCCCGCAGCTCCTCCTGAACCACTCCAGCCCTTTAACGAGGGCTGCCCCTGCTCAGCCCTTTGCCCTTAGCCGGAGCCCCTCCCCGCTGTGCCCTGCAGGCAGGTCTCATTCACTGCCGTACCAAACGGGGTTTCTGGGCTCCCCCCGTGTGCGGGGGCCGGGGAGACAGGTGAATGAACCAGACCTTCCCTGTTCCTGGAGATCCTCTATTGGATGCAGAAGACAGTTTCTCAGTTTTTAAAATCACGAGCTATACATGTGTCACTGACTGCTTGGTGCTGGATGGAGACGTAGGGCCCGGCAGCAGGCAAGGACCGGAGCCCGCCCAGCGCCGGGGCTGGGAGGCCGTGGGGAGTGGCATTCGTCCTGGCAGCCTTTCCAGCAGCACTGTGGCCAGGGGTGCAAGGACCCAAAGGGGTCCAGGGCGCCCAGGTGTGTGAGACGGGGAGGCCAGGCCAGATGGTGCAGGGGCTGTGTGCTGGGGAGGGCTGGGCCCTTCGTTCTTCCAAACCTTGGCAAGCCCCCCAGACACCCCTGGGCAGGGAAAGCACTGGCTCGGGTTTCCATTTTGAGCCGGTCCCTGACCACAGCTTGGACGGGGTTCTCTGGGCAGGGTCTGGAAGCGCAGTGAGGCAGCTGCTGTCTTCACCCAGGCTGGAGGTGACATGGCTTGACCCAGGTGCTGGCCACAGTAGTAGAGATGAGATACTGTCCTTGATATCCGGATATCTGGATATTGTCCTTGGAGGTAGAATTTAAGGATTGTGGGACTAGTCAAAAACCGCATCATGTCCTCAAATCAGAGAACACTGGAAAATGAAGGCTGACCTCCAGGCTTGGCGTCTCAGAGCCTCATGCGCACAGCCCAAGCTCCCCGGGGCGGACCGGAGAGACGCAGGTCAGGGCACGGGCACTTGGCAGGACCAGCCCAGCTGGGAATTCCCGGCCCCGAGGCTTCAGCTCCGCAGTGGGCGTGCAGCCCTGGTCCTGGCAAGGGCCCAGAAGGGGTATCAAAGGAGTGATTTCAAAGGTTCAGCGTATCCTGGAAGCCACAAGTCACTGTGAAGCAAGACCAATGGCTGGAGGGTGAAGGTAACGAAGGTCTTGGAAAGTCCGGAGTCGAAGGCCCGGGGCACACAGGGGTCACACGGCAGGTGGAGACGCACATGGGAAAGTGGGGGTAGTTCTGCCTGAAACACAGGAGCCATGGTGCGATTGGGAGGATGTGTCCCAAGCTCTGTTTCAAGAGTGTGGACAGTGCAAGGGTCCAGCCTCAAGGCTCCCTGTTTGGTGCTGCACCTGCTTGACATTGGGAAGGGGGCACCTTGCTGATCGGCCCTTTTGAGAGGAGGGAGGTCTGGGGCCTTGACTCCCAGAGCTGGAACCTGGATTTCCTCCTTCCAACATCTTCCAGAAGAGTCTGGGAGAACTCCCACCCACCATCTGTTTCCTTTTCTCCCTCACCTGCTCTCTGCCCAGCAGCACGCCCTCCCCACAAGGCTGCTCTAGGGCAACGCCAGCCCACGCCCGCCCGGAAGCCCTCCGCATGGCCCCTGGGGTGCCGTGCTGTGCCCCCACAGCGGGATGGGCAGACGGGGGCAGGAACCGTTGTCCTTCTGTGTGTTCCTATAGCTCCCACCCCCCCTTCCCTCCCCCGCCCCGATGCTTGAACAGACTGGCTGATGCATCTGAAGGTTCCCAGTGGCCCAAGACCCGACCCTACTTTCAGCCACTCCGACTCCTTCATTCTTTATCCCCTCAGTGAACGCTGCGGGCAGTCACGAGGTGCAGGCCTCATACTGGGTCCGGGGGCCCCAGACAGGAGCCAGCTCCCCCATCTGTGTCCATGACAAGGGGACAGCCAACTCTGGAGGGGATGTCAGGGAAGGCTTCCCAGAGAGGCAGCTGTTTCCAGGGCCAGGCCGTGTGGGGGCCGCACTGGGTAAGGCCGCCGGAGTCCGGGCTGCCGAGGCAGAAGCCAAGCGTGCAGAAAGGGGAAGGCAGGACTCCCAGGCCCAGGATGCCCAGGGAAGGGCCTACAAAAAGGGGCTGGCCCTTCATCCTGGGATGCCCGGGGGCCACGGAAGACTTGTAAGCAGGTAGGGGTCTGCTGGCTGCCTTGTGGGATCAGGACCAGTGTGAGCACAGTGAGGAAAGAGAGGAGCCTTAGAAGGGCAGGGAGGGGAGAGGGGGCAGAGGCCACACCCCAGGCTCCCATCAGGATGAAGGTCCAGGGGCTGTGTGACTGTACCCTGGCTAGAGCTGAGGGGTGCTTCTCCCACTCCGACCCCCAGGCTGCCGCCACACCAGCCCGGCCTCAAGCAAACATGCTTCCTGTGGCCTGTCTGGTTGTCATGACAGCCCCTCGGCTGATGGGCCCAGATGGGGATGAGGACAGGATTGGGGGTTCCAGAAGGCCTGAGGCGTTCCTGAGGAGGCAGACCCCCTCTGCACATTTAGTCTGGGAGAGGCATCTGTTCCCGGCCCAGTTCACAGATGGGGAACGTGAGGCTCAGAGAGGCGCCTTTCCCTGCCCAGGATCACACAGCTGGCCGGGACAGGGCCGAGACAGGTCTCCGTTCTCCTGCCAGAGGCTTTTAGCTAGAAATTTCCCCGTCTTCCTATAATTCCCAAGGAGGGAGGATGACAGAGATGCCCAAGCCTCCGCCCAGGACAGGCCCTCAACGGGACTTAATGTCCGCTCTCTGGAGGCTGGGGGGCGGGCACAGTGCTCTGGAGAGAGCCTGTCTTTGGAGACAGCTGGAGCTGGGCCCCAATTTGGTTGCTACGTGTAGCTGTGATCCCCTCTGTAGAATGGGGGATCTGGTCCCCCAGATGTTTTGAAGATCATACAAGACTTTGACAGAAAGTGCTTGGCCTGGCCACCAGCATGAGCTAGTGCCCAGTAGGTACAGTGAGCACCACAAGGTCTGACGGCCTGCTGTGGGGTCTGGGCTCACCCTTAGGCATTTTTGTTCCTGGAACACACGCGTGTGCAGAATTCCCAGACTTGAGAAGTTACTGTTTTTAGTGATCACCTTGGTGAGCACATATAGAGCACCTACTGTATTCAGTGGGGTGAAGTCACCCAGGAAGCGGCACAGCCAGGATTCAGGGCCAGGTCTGATAACCCACAGGCCTCCCTTATGGGGGACTGTCTGGGGTTCCCCTCCTATGCCACCTTTCTGGTGCCAAAGTCACCAGAACATGCAAACAGAGTGGGTCTTTGGGGTAGAAGTGCCTGGGGTGGGGAGGAGGACAGGCAAGTGCAAGGAGATGCAGCGGCATGCCCGCTGGGTGCCCTGCACCCCACAGCTCCTAGTCCTGCAGGGGCTCCCCAGGAAAGCCACTCTGGTTGCTGTGGTCCTAGGCTAGGCCACATCCCCTCCCAGAGGCTCTGAGGACTGCCCACGGGGCGCCTCAGCCTTGCTCAGGACCACACAGCTGGGGTTTGTTTTGCTGTTGGGGAGCATTCTATGGGAACACCGCTTTAGGACTGTCCTGCAGGTGTCGGGTCTAGCTTGTTTGGTTTGCGGAAAAAGAAGTGAGGTGCCATCCGCGATCTGGAGTCGCCGGGGTGGGACAGAGTCCCCTCCGTGGGGCTCAGCACAAAGGGGGCAGGTGGGCCTTGCTCGTACGGCGGTTCCAATTGCACAGGACAGGGCGCCCGGGTCCTCACACTCAGGACAGGCGCAGTGGGGGCGGGGGTCCAAGTCAGCAGCTCTGCTGAGATGCGGCCGATGACCAACTCGGAGGAGTCCTGTCTGGTTTCCTTCACTTCCTCCCAGCGCCTCCAAATCAGGGTGAGAACCCCGTTCCGAAAGCTCAGCTACTACATGCTGGGTCGTGTCAGCATGGGGAGCCTTGGGGTCGGGGCCCAGGAGGAACCGAGGAGTCAGAAGAGGCACCTCAGGGACAGGGTCTCTGACGACACAGTCTGCCAGGCTGGCCTGGAGCCCAGAGAGCAAAGCCCAGAGAAGCAGGCCGAGGTGGGGCGGGAAGGAACTCACGAGTGAGTCGGGGGGACGTTTGCGATGCATCCGCAGCAGGCCATGCTGTGAGGGAGAAAGCCCCCCATCACTAGAGATATGCAAGCAGAGGCCACCTGGCCAGGCTGCTTGGGAGGGGCCGTTTATTGCATGGGGCTAGGCCCGGTGACCTCCCAGGGTCCAGCCACAGCCCGTTAGTAACTGCTGAGACCAACAAGCGGCATTAGAGGGGGACGCCAGCCAGCCCAGGAACACCGGTCACCTTCCCAAGCTTCCGTCTCCCATCATAAAACGGGCGGTAATCCCACAGGTTGCGGACTAAGACCTCACTCAGCACAAGCACCCCAGGACCACTAGTTCGTCGGCTCCTCGTGGTGTTCTTCCAAGGCGGGGGAGCCAAGGCTCCGGGGCCCAGTCGCTCACCCCAGGTCACAGCCATGGGGAAGTAGCCGGCCCGCTCCAGGCTGTGCCGCCTCCCCGAGTGTCGTCCCAATCCCATCCCTGTCATATTGTCCCGCACAGCAGCCATCACTTCCCTCCCCTCTGCCACCAGTGCCAGCCAGGCTCACAAACTTGGGGCTGCAGCGTAACTCAACCTCCTGCCCTGCCCCCCGCTGCTGGGAGCCAGGCCCCTGGGCCACTCCGATGGGGATGCGGGGACCAGAGGAGGCCGGGGCGGCAGCGGGCGCAGGGAGTAGCGGAGGGAGGGGCCCCGCCACCTGGCAGCCCAGCCCACTCGCCTCGCCCTGCCCGCTGGGCGCCCCGCAGACATCAACGAGTGCCTGGCCAACAACGGGGGCTGCGACCACTTCTGCCGCAACACCGTGGGCAGCTTCGAGTGCGGCTGCCGGAAGGGCTACAAGCTGCTGACTGATGAGCGGACGTGCCAAGGTGAGCCCCAACCCGTGCGCCCCCGGCGGCCTTGCCCACCCTTCCCGGGCCTGCGAGGGCACCTGTGGGTGTGTCAGCCCCCACTGGCCTTTCCAGCTTCCCTGTCTTTCATGACTCTAGGGGTCCTCAAGTCACCCAGTCCAACCCGCCCCCTTTATGGATGCGAAACTAAGGCCTGGAGGCGCATCAGCGTGTGTGTGTGTGTGTGTGTGTGTGTGTGTGTGTGTGTGTGTATGCAAGGGGGCGGCGGGGGGCAGTGCCACAGTGAGTTGGTGGCAGAGCTCCTCAGCTCCACCACCCTGTCCTTCCTGGTGGCATGCCCTCCCCAGAGGCTCCGGAGGTGGGCTGCCGCCACCTGGTGGACAGCATGGCACACTGCGGGCACTCTCCTGCAGGCCTTCCTTAGGGTTCCTGGGCGCCTTTGAGGCATGGTGTGAGGTCTGGGCCGAAGCCAGGAGTCACAGTCCAGCACAAGCCCAGGAGACATCCAGGATGCAGTGAGAGCCCAGAGGATGGGCATGGGAAGAGAGGTCAGGGAAGGCTTCCTGGGGGAGGGGACACTGGTGAATAGGCATTTTCCCAGAGGAGTGGCAGACCGCACGTGGCTGAGTCGGCATATCTGTGCCGCTCAGGACTGGCCCTCAGGGACAAGGGATGTGCTCTCCCAAGGACACCGAGGAAGGCAAGAGCAGAAGACCGGTGAGGGGGTTCGGGGCCAGCCCGTCCTGGCCTCATCCTGTGACCCAAGCCTCCTCTCTGACTTGGCCTCTTCTTTCCTTGTGGGTCTCCTGGCTCTGCCTTCCCCTTAGCACGTGGGGCCACTGGGAGCACGTCACGTCTCCAGACTCCTCTGCACTTTGACTTAGTTTCTCCATCTGCCTTGCCAAGTTCTGTGGAGGGCTAAGGGAAGGCCCTTGACTTTATACCCCCAGCTGCCCTGTGGGACCGGAGGGCCACCACTGAGGAGGCGGCATTTTTGCTTCTCCACTCCCTAGAGGCCCCGTGCTGCCCCTTCCCGGCCTTTGCTCAGAGTGCCATTCCCCTACTTCCATTCCTTACTTCCAAGCTAGTCTCCGTCAAGGTCTAGTCCAGGTGCCGCCAGTACCAGGAGCTCTTCCCAGATTCCCCTGCTGGGAGGGATCACATCCTCCTTTGAGCACACCAGTGTGATTCCTTCCTTGTGCTAGAATTATTACAAACACACGTCTATCATCAACATGTATAGTCCCATGACCTAATATATTCAAAGAATGACCTCCAACAGTGGTGCCTGTGGAAAGGTGGGTCAGTGGCTGTTTTGCCCTCGGGAGCCCCCATCAGCTGTCCCATGAGAGCCATTTTCCTCAGAATTTACGGCCAGGACAGACTTGTCTTCTATGAGCATGCTGTTCATTTCCTCCTTTCCAGTAACAGCACTCTGTGACCCTTTTTCCTTTTTTACCCTGGCTGCCAGGAAGCTCAGAATCAAATTTCATATACCATCAAGGCTTTCTTGTTATCCCTTATGGGTAGCATATCACCCCCCCCCATACCTTTTCTCTTTGAGCTGTTTTCCTTGTTTTCTCAAGAGACCTCTTGGAGGGGCACCTGGGTGGCTCAGTGGGTTAGGCCTCTGCCTTCAGCTCAGGTCATGATCTCAGGGTCCTGGGATCGAGCCCCGCATCGGGCTCTCTGCTCAGCAGGGAGCCTGCTTCCTCCTCTCCCTCTGCCTGCCTCTCTGCCTGTTTGTGATCTCTCTGTCAAATAAATAAATAAAATCTTTTGGGGGGAAAAAAAAGAGACCTCTTAGAGTGGCCAGAAAACACACAGTGGTCAGGCTCCCAAAGGCCTGGTTTTGTGTCCCAGTTCACTTGTCTCCTCAAGCAAGCCCCTCTCAATTTCCTGCAGATGCAGATTAAATACTCGTCCTGATCACAATAGAATGTGAGATATTAAAATGGCAGAAATTCATCAGACCTCGTATCCAGAGTACTTCCAGCCTGCCCAACTCCCGAAGAGATGGGAAATGGCTTCTAACCCAGAAATGTAAGGTTTTTGGAGACAGACTGGAAAATCAGGCCATGACCGGAAGGCCGACATTCACTGTGGATTGGCTGTGCCCCAAGCCTCAGGGCTCAGGGACTGTCTGCGTGCAGCTGTGTGTTGAGAGACTGCATGAGTGACAGGCCGTGCCCACCCACCGCGCCCTGAAACTCCTCCCTGCGCTTTGTCTCCTTGTGGCCACACAGACATCGATGAGTGCTCCTTCGAGCGGACCTGCGACCACGTCTGCATCAACTCCCCGGGCAGCTTCCAGTGCCTGTGTCACCGCGGCTACATGCTCTACGGGACGACCCACTGCGGAGGTCTGCAGCCCGCCCGCCAGGGCCACCTACCCCCTGAGGCACGCGCCTGGCCGCACGGCCACCTCTGCTGCACCCCGCACCCTGACCCCGACCTTGACTCCAGAGGGCCTGGAAGGGACTTTAAAGCAAGGCCAGGTTCTGGTGGGCAGAGGGGCTCCGCTAAGAGCAGAGGTGGGAAGACGGGGGCAGGGAGCAGCAAGTATCTGCTAGGTGGCAGGCCTCGGGCCAGGTTGTGGGTGTAGGCCCCTGGAAACAGCAGCTGCAAGGGAACCTCAGTCCAGAATGGGGAATGGCCGCTGCACAGAATCCCACAGACGATTCGTCCCAGTGGAAGAGGGTGACGACAGAGAAAGGCTGCAAATGGAGACAGGGGAGCGGGGACGGGGCTGGAGTTCCTAAAGGAGGAGCTTTTGGGTCAAGATGAGGGAAGGGATGCCAGCAGGATCAGCATATGCAAAGGCACTGAGGTAGCCCAGAGGGACCCGGAAGCAGCGGGGAGAGCCCCGGGCGGGAAGGAGAATGTGGTGCGCAATGCAGACAGAGGAAGCAGGGCTGTGTGAGGCGTGCAGGTGACTTGGGTTTTCTTCCTAATGCGAAGGAGGGCTTAAGTAGAGGTGTGACATGGGCATGTTCAGGTCACGAGATCACTCTAGCTGCCGCATGTTTAGGAGAGTGGAACTCAGGGCACCAGCAGGGAGACCGCTCAGGCATGGGAGCCAGAGCCACTGAACTCGGGCAGGGTGGGAAGTGTGCAGAGAAGGGGAAGGTTCTAGAAGTATTTAGCTACAGATGATGGGACTTGGAGGTGTGCGGGCCTGGCAGGTGCAAGTGGGGGAGCCAAGAATGGCCCCAAGGCCCTAGGGTCTCATTTCCTGTGACCACACTCCCTCTGCTGGGCAGCAGTGGAGGTTGGACGGGGTGAGGTGGGAAGTGATTGAGCACAGCTGGTGTTCGGGGGAAGGGGCTCCTGGGGGGGTTACAGATTCTTCTGGAAGGACCCCAAAAACCTGGGCACTGGCTCCACTGGGCCTGCCGCTCCCAAACTGCAGGCCGCCCAGACGCTGAGAGCCCGGCCCCTCTCCCTGTCTCCAGCGGGTGCTCTGGCTCCCTGGTGGCCACCGAGGGAAGGGTTGGAGGTGGCTTCTCTCACCGGGGGGCCCATTGCGCAGAGGGAAACAGCCTGTCCAAAGCCCCAGCAAGAGAGAACTCGCGACTCCGGACTCACAAGACCTGCTTGGCACTTGAATTCTGTGCTGCCTTTTGCCCTCCCCCGACCCGGGTGCAGCTGCAGGAGTTCGGCAAACCGCTGGGGGAGGGGGAGGGGCTGCCGTCTGTGTCCATCAGCCGCGGGGGTGCGCGCTCCTGCGTGTGACGCGTGCGGCCGCCTGTCTGCATCTCCTGAGTGGCCAGCTGCCCGCAGGGTCAGGGGCGTCTCGGCCCTCTCGTCCTGGCTGGCCCTGCCCTGCCAGCCAGCCTCCTGCCCTGATGCCCCTCCTCCCGCCCGCGCTTCCAGATGTGGACGAGTGCAGCATGAACAACGGCAGCTGCGACCAGGGCTGCGTCAACACCAAGGGCAGCTACGAATGCGTCTGCCCCCCGGGGAGGCGGCTCCACTGGAACCGGAAGGACTGTGTGGGTGAGTGCCCTGGGGTGCCCGTCGCTGGGACCCCTGAAGAAGGGCCTGGGTGCTGGCCTCCCCGCTCCCGCCAGGTGCCCAGATGGGAAGGGCAGTGAGCTCTCAGGGAGGGGCGTTCTTGGCAGGGAATCCCTGCTGCTGGGAGGGGGCGAGCGGGAAGGAGGGCTTGCAGAAGAGGGGACGTGGTGGGAGAGCACTCTGGGAGTCCACCAGCGGCACAGAAACGGACCTGCAGGGGGAGGGGGACACAGAGGTGAGGATCTGAGGGTCAGTGTGTGGCCAGAGCTGTGGGCTCAGGAGGAGCTGGAAGCTCGGAGGGCACAGAGGCCTCGGCTCCCTCATCTGCCCCTGGTCCTGCCCTGGAACCTGGGGGAGGAAAGGGGGTGGCTGCTCGGGCTACAGCAGCATCAGGGTCTAGAGGGGAGCCCCTGGGTCTCCACAGCCCCACCACCTGCCCAGGCCACCGGCCCCACAAGGTCCAGAAGGGGAAGAGGAGAGGGGCTCCCAGTGAGCCCAGGGTTCCTACGTCCTCTGCTGGTGGGCTCCGGAGAACTTGGGGCAGCTCCAGGCCAAGTTCCGGACAGCCCCCACATTCCCTGGTTCTACGAACACGTGGTCACCCACTGCGTGCCGGGCCTGCTGTGGATGCTGGGACCACGGCCCTGAAATGGCTCTCAGATCCTTGCCCTGCCATGCCCTAACATCTCCAGGGCAGCCAGAGCCAGCCTTCGATTTTATTTTTTCAACTTTTTTTTTTCTCCATGCCCAGCGTGGAGCCCAACACAGGGCTTGAACTCACGCCCCTGAGATTAAGACCTGAGCTGAGATCAGGAGTCAGACATTTAACCGACTGAGCCATCCAGGTGCCCCCAAGAGCTGAATCTGACTCAGAATGTGTCTCTCTCTGCTCAGAGCTTCCCATGACTCCTCTTCATGTGCAAGCGAAGCCAGAGTTCTTAGACTGGCCCAAAGGCTGCTGGACCCTGGCCTGTGGCCTTCTCCCTCTGCCTCACCTGCCCCACGCCCGCCTCGGTGACCTTGAGGCTGCTGCCCACCCCCAACAAACAGGGCCACGCCGGTGCTCCCCTCTTGGCCTGGAGGGTTCCTCACCCCCGTCGCTGTCTGCTCTGGGAGGCCTTCCCTGCACCCCCCGCCCACCATGCCCTGCCTCCTCGTTTTCTTTTCTCCCGTTGTACTTCCCGCCGCTAGACACAGCATATGCCTGCTCTCCGCGGTGGAGCAGACACCTTTGCCGGTCTCGTTCTCTGCTGTATCCCCAGCACCTAGGACAGAGCCTGGCAAGTGTAGGCACCCAGTAAATACTTGTCGAATGAATGAGTGGAAGTATCGAAGAATGGATACCATCACTTAGCATCTGATAGAAAATTTATGCTGAAAGTATTGCTTCCTTCAGTAAGGACTGCTGGGCTGCTCAGGCAGTCTTGGGCAGCAAAGCCCACCGCTGGTCTCGTCCTGAGTTGCAGGAAGGAGCCTGTCCGTGCTGGAGAGGCAGCCTTAAGTGGGGTGCGTCCCGGGAGCATGGCTCGTGCTGGGTACTAAGGCTGAATGGGTTGGCCCTTCTTAGGAGCCTGCACTGAGTGAATCTGCCATCTATTAGCCGGCTTTCTGAGCCTGGGAAGTCACGGATGGATTGGCTTTTAGAGGCGTGTCTGCCGATTGATGAGGTTGTGCTGGGTCTGGTGTTGACTTGTTGCCAAAGCTGTCCAGGCAGCAGGCTTTCTCTGGGCATATGGGGAAGGGGCGCTTTTATCCTCAGCACCCTATCGGTCATCCCTCCCTCAGTCAGAGCTTCAGGAGCGGCCACTGGGCCTTGTCTGGGTCCTCACACGGCCACCGACCCTGCAGCAAGAGTCTGATTGTTGGTCACAGTGTGATTTTATCCCGTTTCTCCCAAGTCATCTGCTAGGACCTCGGCGACTACATAGAGCAGTTAACATTCTGGGTACTGGATGTGGGAAGACTGAGACAGACAAGCATGACTTAGAGCATTCTTAGAAGGTTCTGGAAGGCCCTCCAGACCCAGGACCCAAGGGTTCCCAGGGCTGACCAAGAAAACTGGTTCCACCAACTCCCTGAGTCTGCCAGCAGCATGCAGGTTGCTTTCCCTTGTAACCTCGATGTGGACTGTCTCTCCTCACCTCTGCTGTGAATCCAGATCCAAAGGGAAGGGCTGGCAGTGACGACCCCCCTGATTGGTCAGAAGAAAATCCAAGGTCTCACTGTTCCCCTGAGCGCTTGCCCTAGGAAGTCTGCGTGGTCCAGGATGCCCCCCCACCCCACGACATAGGCTGTCTTATAGCACACACAGCAAGGGGCACCTTCTTGATGATGGCTGGAGCTGCCCGGTTCCTAGGGGTGGGACCAACAGCCTCCACGATCTGCTCATATGCGTCCGTCGGAAGGGAATTCTGTCCTCAGATCGTTTGCAAGAAGGCCTCGTTCACTGAAGGGTTGGGGAAGCCATGCACCTAGAACAGACTAGTAGCCCCCCAGAACTGTCAGCTGTGGTCCCAGGGGACTTTGACGAGCTAGATCCCATATAACACATGGGATCTACCCCAGTGGAGCTGTAGGGATTTGGTCTGTGGTATCGTTGTGAGAACCAGCCCGCTACGCTGCAAGATAGCTGAATCTGCCTCCCCCAGCCCGTGGGCATTCTCCTTCACTCCTGTGTTTGTCCACAGCTGATGTCGTTGTTAATAAGGTTTGTGTGACATCCTTTATACCGCCGTTCAATATCAATTTCCCTAGCAATACATGGGAGGACTGATTTAAAGAATTCAGATGGTGATTCTCACCAGCAAGGCCCAGATCCAGGCCAGTTTTTGGAGAGGGAAACCTAATGGAGCCGATCAGTGGTGCGTGACCTTAAACACATAAGGTGGGAGAGCGTGAGCCCAAGAACCGAGAACAAGGGTCTGCCAGGGAGCACGTGGAAGTCAGTAGTTGCAAACGTCGGGGAGAATTATTCCAGTGGCCTTGGGTGAGAGCCGTCCCAGTGTATCATCCTCTGCCCGTCCTGAGAATCTTGGGAAATGGTTGGTTGGGTGTGCTGTCCGCCCCTGGGGTTCTCTCGAGGACAGCGGTCAACAGTCTGTAAGTTGTGACTTCCTAGTAAGTTCTGAAAAATCCACTTCTGTGTTCCCAAGGGATATAGGTAGAAAGACAGTGAAACTTCTGAGTGATCTATGAGTAGCCCTCCCAGTAAAAGGTGCTGCATGTGATTAAGTAAGTTGAGCCATCCCAGATAAGGGACACAAGACCTAATAGTAGTTTAGCTCTTACACACACGGCGTTTTTCCCAAGTGACTGCTGTGATTCATCCAGAAAGTAAATGTGCTATTATGAGTGCACAATTTATCACCCATAAAATCCATCTGGAGGGGCACCTAGGTAGCTCAGTGGGTTAAAGCCTCTGCCTTCAGCTCAGGTCATGATCTCAGGATTCTGGGATTGAGCCCCGCATCGGGCTCTCTGCTCAGCGGGGAGCCTGCTTCCCCCTCTCTCTCTGCCTGCCTCTCTGTGTACTTGTGATCTCCGTCTGTCGAATGAATAAATAAAATCTTAAAAAAAAAAAATCCATCTGGAGATACCCAAAGGGTCCCTTAGGGCTTGTTCTGGTCTTTACACGGTACCCAGGGTTCTGCTGACTACAGGCGAGCCTTGAACCGCTCATCTCCTCCGCTGGCCTGGGAGAGTCTCACCCCATCGTCTGACACCACAGCCGGCTTGTCCCCCGCCTCCACCCCCGGGATGAGTTGTCTTAAAGGAAACATTCGCACACACCCACATGAGGTGGTCTGGTGGGTCCAGGGGGCCGTCCAGGCTTCACTGGGATACCATCCTCGTGGCTTGAAATGCGACTGCTCCCCTTGGCTCCTTCTCAGAGTAGGACGGCAGACGCGGTGTGTCTGCAGCGGAATCCGCGCGCCTCTTCCACGGATCCGTGTGTCTGTGCTGTCTGTCGGAAGTCCTTGCCTAGGGATCACGGTCAGAGCAGCCCACGCAGCGTGATGATCCAGGAAGCAGGGCCTCTGACTTCCATTCCTCATGCTGTGGCCTCTGAGCCGCAGTTATGGGCAGTAAACCTCCGTTTCCAGAGCGCCGCTAAGTTGAACGCTACAGTGGTCGGTACACAGAGCTACCCTTGATCTTGAGCAACGGAGTGTGCCCTAGAGATGGTCAGAGGTTCAACCAGTCAGGGGGGCTTGATTCCAGCCTGGACAGTTCTTGTAAATCCAACCGAGTGTTGTCTTGCCTCCTTTTGTTTTTCGTTTTTAGTAATGGCTTCACTGAGCTGTAATTCACATGTCCTACACCTCCCCCCTAGTGTACAGTTCAGTGGTGTTTCGTATGATCCCGGAACTGTGTGACCGCAATGAATTTTAGAGCATTTTCGTTACTCCAGAAAGAAACCCTAAGCCCATAGCAGTCGTAACACGTAAGGTCATTTTCCCTCTACCCCCAACCTTAGGCAACCATCATCTACTTCGTCTCCATGGATTTCCCTGTTCTGGACACTTGGCGTAAGTGGACTCATACAACGTGGGGCCTAATTATTCCATTTAGCATTGTATTTTCAAGGTTCCCCCATGTCAGAGTGCGTGTCACTGCTTCATTCCTCTTGACAGCCAAATGATAGCCCACTGTCTGCTTATACCACATCTTGGTTGTCTGCTCATCGGTTGATGGACACGTGGGTTGTTTCCAGCTTGGGGCACGCCATGAAGAACGATGCTGTGAACAGTCCCATTAGGTGCCATTTGCTCAGGTGTGGTGCCAAGGTGCCGTTGCTGGGTTGTGCACTTACGCTGGGTTTCACTTTTGAGGAACCGTCTGCTTTTTCAAAGAGCCTGTGCCCTTTGATGTCCCGCCAGCAATGTGGGATTTCTCCACGTCCTCACCCACCCTTGCTGTTTTCTGACTTTTGGATTACGGCCATCGTGGGGGTGTGGAATGGGTTCTCATGGTGGTTTGGATTTGTATTTCCCTGACGGCCAGTGGTGTTGAGTACCTTCCCCTGTGCTTGTTGAGTATTTGTAGATCTTCTTTCAGGAAATGTCTGTTCAGATCTTTTGCCTGTTTTTCAATTGTGTTACCTGTCTTTATTATTCAGTTATAAAAGTTCTTAAAGTTCTTCATATACTCTAGACACAAGTTTCTTACTGGATATATGATTTGCAGGGGATTTTCCCCATTCTATGAACTGTTTTTTCATTTTCTTGATGGTGTCTTTTGAAGCCTAAAGGTTTTTGATTTTCATAAAGTCCAATTTACCAATTTTTTTTGTTTGGCTGCTTGTGATTTGGGTGTCATTTTTAAGAAACCACTGCCTAGGGGTGCCCGGGTTGCTCAGTGGGTTGAAGCCTCTGCCTTCAGCTCAGGTCATGATCCCAGGGTCCTGGAATGGAGCCCCGCAGTGGGCTCTCTGCTCAGCAGGGAGTCTGCTTCCCCCTCTCTCTCTGCCTGCCTCTCTGCCTACTTGTGATCTCTGTCTGTCAAATAAATAAATAAAATCTTTTCTTAAAAAAATAAGAAAAAGAAAGAAAGAAACCACTGCCTAATCCAGGGTCGCAAAGATTTACAGCTGTTTTCTTCTGAGAACTTTATAAGAGTTTTAGGTCTGATACTTAGGGAGACTTACACGTTAGCTCTTGTACTTTTGATCCATTGCAAATTAATTTGTATATGGTGTGAGACAGGGGTCCACCTTCATTGTTTTGCCTGTGGAAAGCCAGTTGTCATGGTGCCATTTGTTGAAAACACCATTCTTTTTCCCCGTTGAATTATCCTGCCATCCTCTTGAAATCCATCGGCCATAAATATGTGGGTTTATTTCTGGGCTCTCTTTTCCTTTGATCCATCTGTCCTGATGCCCGTATCCCACTGTCTTGATTAACGTAGCTTTACAGTGAGTATTTAAGTCATGAAGTGAGAGCCTTCCAGCGTAGTTTTTTGTGTTCAGGATTGATCTGGCTCTTCTTGGACTTACCTTGAGTTTCCACATGAATTTTTAAGTCTCTTCATTTTTAAGACACGTGCCATCAACCAACAATGGTGAGTCAGGGCTTGGTGTGGAATGTCCAAAAGATCTGTTCTGGATACGAGCACGTCTGAAGTACAGACACACAGAGATGAGTTTCTCTATCAGGAAGGGTAGGAGTTGCTCGGCGGTAATATGAGAAGGATAAAGGAACCAGATACCATAATTAGTTCAATGAAAAGCAGAAAAAATGCTGGGTGCTCTCAGTTCACAGTGGGGATCATCCTGCACATGGTACCCTCGGAGTAAAGGTGATTTTAGGACAAGATCTGAAGATGCTCCAACTACTCTAGCCAAGGCCTCACCCTGAGGCAGTGGGGGACGAGCCTTGGTCATGGATGTTCGCCGTGTTGTTGAGCTTGTACCCTGAGAGCATGACCTAACTTTGGCGTGTTCATACCAAAAAAAAAAAAAAAAGTCATGACAGTCTGGACTCTTCTAGAGCCCTGTTCCATTTTTTTCTGCCGATGCTGTGGAAACTTTGCCCCAGGGATCCTGTTTTGAATCATGTGTGATATGCATATGAAGACTCCTATCCACTAGAAATTGAATCATGTGTAGGAGAATTTTCTGGGACTTCTAGAAATAACCTCACAGGTCTATTTCAGGTGTATTTATTTGGAGTCGTATTTTAGCTGGTGGGTCCATCTGCAGAGGAAACCCTGCCGCACGACATGGGTAGGGGCTTTGATCCACGGAAGGGAGGGCTGTCTTCCCGTAACAGCTCCCAAGGAGCAGTTACACGTTGGAACTTGGGGAAGAACCAAGGCTTGTCAAGAGTGTCCCCTGCCTCAGTCGTTTTAGTAAACCAGAGCCAACCAAGGTCATGGCCCCCAGCCTTCTGCCACTCCCTGTCTGCATTCAGAGCCACCTCTTACTATCTCCATTCATGTTCTCCCACAACCGGGCATTCTTACTTTAAGGCAAATGAATTTTTTTTTTTTTTTTTTTTTTTTTTTTTTTTGCTTATCGCCTGTCAGTTTGCCTTCCCTCTTGCTTGTTAGGTGACTTTAAACTTTTCTCTGGGCTTTGGTATTCGGCAGTGGTGGGATCAGTGAGTATATACGGTAGAGTCAGAGATGTTGCCTACATGCAGCTCATAAGCTGGCCTACTGCTCTTTCCCAGGTGCTCGGGACATCCCAGAACCCCGGGGCCAGAGACAAAGGACGTCAGTACTCAGCACAGCGATCAGGGTAGAGAGCACATTTGTGTGGGTCCCCCTGCCCCACCCCCGAGTCCCCTGTGCCCCCTCAATGCCATACATGCAGAGAAATTACATCACAGCCGAGGGCCACCCAGTCTGGGAAACTCACCACTTCTATGGTGAACAGAGCCAGTGGGCTCCTTCTCTAGGAGATGTTCCCTCATCCCTTGAAGCTACTCAAGGCAAACACAGCCCTGAGAAATGGTCTGGGGCCAGAGCTATCAGCGTTTTGTGTCCTCGGGGGTCCCAGTGAGAGCCCCCAGCAAGAGTCCCCGGGATGCTCAGGGCTGGGCTGGTTTGGCTCCCCCCATGAGTGGTCCCCACTGGCGCCAGAAAGCAGAGCTTCCAGCTCTCACTGACAGTTCCCTTTGGGAATCTGGAGAAAGTCCAGGGACGGTCCTGGGGGCTTCGGTCTCCCTTGGAAGTTTATAGATGTTTCTCCTGCTTCTCAACCAGCGGGAACATTGGTTCTTCCCGTGGCCCTTGTGTCTTGCATTATCTGCCGGCGGTTTGACTTGAAACTTCCTGATTCTTTGGGAACAGAGGACTCTCGGCCTTGTATCTACTTGGGGGCCAGCTGTTTTATCTGGAGGGCTGCGAGTTTGTTTTCATTTCTAGATTATTAACTTTCTAAGATGCCTTGAAGATGTCAAGCCACATGTTGAAAATCACCCACATTGACAACTTCCCACTTCACTTTGTGTTTCTGGCTGAGTCCCCTGCTTCAGGCTGCTCCCGCGAGCGACAGGAGCATTGACGACAGTCTCCGGGGGATGCTTCCAGGGGCACGCCCTTTTTAGTCGGTTGTCCCTGACTAGCCAGACGGGGATGAAGTCAGTTCTGAGTTTACCGTGGCTATAGACCTGTCAGTCCTCAAAAGAGTCAAAAACATCTGAGAAGGGTGCCTGGGTGGCTCAGTCGGTTAAGCGTCTGCCTTCGGCTCAGGTCATGATCCCAGGGTCCTGGGATCGAGCCCCGAGTCAGGCTCCCTGCTCAGCAGGGAGTCTGCATCTCCCTCTGCCTGCCAGATAATAAAATATTTTTATAAATAAGTAAATAAATAAAGAACACCTATGAAACTCTAAAGAGCTTAGTTTGGGACCTCTCCGGACACCTAATGGATGGGTCCAGTGGCTGCCCCAAGGAGGGGCTCCCAGTGACCCTCACATACTCAGAGCTTGGTCACTGCCAAGAACCCCATGTCATTTCCACCTGCTCCCTTACCCAGAGGGGCATGGCCCTGCTCTGGAGAATCCATCCCTGCCCTCTGGTCTGGGCCTGTGGCACGAGCTTTCTCACAGACAGCCTGGACTGGTCAGAGGGAGGAGGGAGCAAGCCGGCTTTCTGGGCCCGGCATCCCTACACATCCAAGTACGTGTGGACCCTGCCATCTCCTAGCCCCTTCCCCCCAGGGTCTGGCCACAGGGTGGGGATGTGGCAGGAGTCCCCGGTGGTCCACACTCAGGGGCAGGGCTTCTAGAAGCCTCCACCCTGGCCCCCTCCAGCCCTCTCTTATGTCTTTCCCCTCCTCAGAGACGGGCAAGTGCCTTTCTCGCACCAAAGCCTCCCCCTGGCCCCAGCTGTCCTGCAGCAAGGTGGGCGGTGTGGAGAGCTGCTCCCTTTCCTGCCCAGCCCACTCACTCTTCGTGCCAGGTAACCTGAGGCTGACCCCGGGAAGGGATGAGGGAGTGGGGTGCAGGGGGGGGCCTTCCTTCCCCGGGGTCCACCCCCAGCTCCCTGCCATTCTCCAGGAAGGGGCCCAACCTAGGAACGAGGCCCCCTGGCCCTGATCACTGAGAGACCCTGGCCAGCTGTCCGGTTCCCTGTGGGTCCCAGCGTTCCTCTCCACAAGTGCGGGGGGCTCGTTCCCTCCCACAGTGACCCCTCTGAGGCTTCCAGGATCTGAGGCCTCCATCTCTCCCCCGGCCTCTCTGCAGACTCGGAGAACAGCTACAGCCTGAGCTGCGGCGTCCCGGGTCTCCAGGGCAAGACGCCGCCAAAGCGCAACGACACCGGCTCCGGCGTGGGGCGCAGCTGCTCAGGTAGCCCCGCCTGTCCGCACCTCCGGCGCCCGCTGTGCCCCCAACCTTGCAGCCAGCCCCCGAGCGGGACGGTGGGGAGGGACACTGCCTAGGGAAGAGCTTCCTGGCCTGGGGCCGGCCCGGCAGGGCCCGGGGTGCTGGCGAGCTGAGAGCAGGCCCGGGACCCCCGGGCCACACTCCGGTCTGCGGTGACTCTGACATGCTAAGACTCCTCGGGTCTCCGGCTCTGTTCCAATGAAGCAAGTCGCCTCCGCTGTGACCCTGAGGGCCCAGAAGACCTGTGCCCTTCGGGCCCCACCAGCCGGGTCCTGGTCCACACAGCGCCAGCTCCCCTGCCTGCGGGCGCGTCTTTGGCAGCTTTGCCTGTTCTGGAAGTTGAATTCGATGTCACGGGGGCGTCTGTGGGCGTGTAACGGGATGTGATGCTGAGATCTGCCATCGTCAGGTTCTTTATCCAGGCAGCTGGGATTTGCTCTTGGAAGGAATCAGCAGTTCGGGGCGTTTGTCCTATTTCAAAGCCCCTTCCCTTCCTTGCTTCCCTCTCTCTTCTGTTCTGCCCCCTTTCCTAATAGCAGGAGCCACGTGAACTGTCCAGGGCAACGGGGGAGGCGTTGGGAGGCCTGCCTTTCCTCCTCCACAGAAGACCGCCGGCCGGGTGGCCCCCTGCTTGAGCGTGGCTCCAGCATCCATGCTCCCACCTTTTTCAGGCCGGGCGGGGAGAGGAAAGAGACAGCAGGGTTCCCCCAGCCCCCAGTGACTTGGTCGCACTAGCCGCCCCCTCCCGCTCAGGCACTTCTTCCGTGGCCCCCGGCCCCACCCCCTCTCTGCCCACCGGAGAGGCTGCCACCTGGGGGGATTTGGGCTTTCCCCAGGTGCACCTGCCCCCATCAGGCAGAAGGCCCGCTTCAAGATCCGAGACGCCAAGTGCCACCTCCGACCCCACAGCAGGGAGCCAGCAAAGGAGGCCCTGAGGCAGTTGCTGCTGGGTGAGTGGGCTGCCTCGGCGCCAGGCCACACCAAGGGTGGAGGGGTCCCCGTGCCTGAGAGCTGGGAGCCCAGGCTCCAGCGGGGCTGGGTTTCCAAGGATGGGGACCTCACTTCGTCCCCACAGTCATGGTCCCTAAGCCCCAGGAGCCAGGCCTGGAGCACTGTAGATGGTGGTGGTGTCCCAGGGCAGCGTTTGAGTGGAAAATCTGGGTCCCCCAGCATTCCTGGGGCCCACGGTCCCTATCTCACCAGGGATGAGATAGATGAGATAGATGAGCTCCCCAGGGCAGGTGTTGGTGTGCAGCCTGTCCAGAAGGCCTCCCAGGCCTCACTCGGTAGCACATTCTCGAATGAGGGAGGCCAAGAAGGGCGCTCCAGGCTTTCCAGGGGAAACTTGGCGAGAAGGGCCCAGGAGAAGAGCATCCCAGCAGTTTCCATGAAGATTCCTGAACACCTTAGGATCGACTCCTCCCCAAAGCTAACAGAGCGCAGCCCTCAGGCAGACCCAACCTGGGCCCAGCCCCATGGAGCCGAGCTGCACAGTGTCGCTGAGCAAGTATGCACGAGTGCCTCCGTGGGCAGCAGTGTGAGGGGCTCAGGCGGCTGGTGCAAGGCCGGGCTCAGCCACCAGCCCCTCATGAGACCTCGAGCCAGCCTGGCCTTTGGCCTCGGTTTCCCCTCCTGCACCGCAGACTGTTAGACAACGCAGAAGCCTCGCTGCTGGTAATCTGTGCGCAGGGCTCCAGAGGACCCTGCTTCCTGCCCTGTGCCACCTTTGCCATAGTGGTCCCTTCTTTGTCCAGAAAACTGCCACCTGACCTTTGTGACCCTCAAATGTGACTCCTCTAAGAAGAGGCGCCGTGGCAAAAAGTCCCCATCCAAGGAGGTGACCCACATCACAGCGGAGTTCGAGGTGGAGACGAAGATGGAAGAGGCGTCAGGTGCGTGAGGCTCTGGACGGCCTCGGGGAGGGCAGGGGCCGGGAGGGCCGGCAGGGTCTGCCCGGCGTGAAGCTGGTGACCACCTGAGCTGCGGCTACTGGAGGCAGAGGCCAGCCAGGCAGGGGAGGGAGGCGCCGGGTCGCCCAGGATGGAATAGGAGTCCTGGGGCAATGAGAGGGACAGGGCTCAGGGGCCCATGGTGACAGCCGCACGGCCTCTCTCCATCCTGTCATACCCTCGCTGGGGCCTGGAAAGGTTCATGCCTATGGAGTTTCTGGAACAATTGAGACAAGGGCCTATCTTTCCCAGGTTCCAGAAGGGGGCTTGTAATGCTGGCTTGTGTTTCATATCGGTGCTTTCCTCTTGGCTGTAAATGAGAGTTGAGTTGTGACAGAGGAGTTGAGATTTGTACACGGACCCGTGCTGTGTGTGCTGAGCCCTGCGCGCTGCAGAAAGAGGGGACCAGACAAGGGTCCTCGTGCTGGCAGCACTCCCAGCCACAGGGAGGCAGACCTACACACAAACTACCCAGTGCTAAGGGACACCCTGGGTGGTGGGGGCGTGAGAGCAAACAGGACATGCAGCTGAGCGGTCTCCCCGAGAGAGGGGCCAGGAAGTCTTCCCAGAAGAGGCACCGGTTGAATCAGGACTTAAAGTTCACCAAGTGGAGGAGGTGGCAGGGAATGGAATAGGGAAAGGCACAGAGGTCAGAGGGAATGGGATGTGCCCAGGAGGTGGTGAGCCAGACAGAGTGGCTAGAAAGTGGATTGTGCAGTGGGTGTCAGAGTCCTGGGGGTGAGGCCTAGCCAGGCGGGCAAGGGCTCCACTCCAAGGGGCCTTGGAGTCAAGGCCAGAAAGCTGGGCATTATCCTGGGAGCAGCAGAAGCCTCGAGGGTGTTGGGGGCAGGGAGGAGCGCCCGTCCGTGAGCTACGTCCCAGGGAGGTGATGTACTACCATGGCAGAGCCCCAGTTTCTCCTCCAATCTGCGGTGTCGCCTTGAGCAGGTCACACCTCTCGGGCCCTCAGTCTCCTCCTCTGTCGGATGGACGCCACAGCGGTGCCTCGGCCCCCAGCTGCTTCGTGAACCGTGCTGGGAGCAGAGGCCCGGCGGCAGCGGGGGGGAAGCTCAGGGAAGAGGCCGCTCCGGGGTTGCGAGTCACCGTCCCTCCTGCCCCTGCAGACACCTGTGAGGCGGACTGCATGCGGAAGCGAGCCGAGCAGAGCCTGCAGGCCGTCATCAAGACTCTGCGGAAGTCCATCGGCCGGCAGCACTTCTCCGTCCAGGTCGCAGGCACAGAGTACGCGATGGCCCAGTGGCCGGCCAAGGCCCTGGAGGGCCAGGGGGCGTGCGGCACAGGCCAGGTGTTACAGGACGGGAAATGCGGTGCGTCCCTGCCCGTGGCCACTGGGATGCCCACTCGGCAAGCCTTCTCTGCCCTTCCTCCCACGGGGGGGGGGGGGGGGCCGGGGCAACAGACACACTGGGAGGGGACAGCGAGGCAAAAGCTTGCCAGACAGAAGCAGTCCCACGCTCATCATCACGGCTGTCATTCGAAGAGCACTCAGCTGGTGCCGTGCCCTGGGCAAGGCTCTTGCCGAGCTAACGTTTGCACACAAAATCCTCGCCACAGTGCTGAGGACGGGTGGGACCGGGAGAGCGTGGACCAGCTGAGCTGCAGCAGGGGAGCAGAGGGGGCACCGGGACTAGTCTCTGTGGCTGGAGACGGCTTCCCAGCAGAGGCAGCGCGCGAGCTGAGGGCAGAGGCTGCGGGCCCCCGGGGTGAGCACAGGCTGCCAGGAAGCAGATGAGGCCGGGCCCACGGCAGGAGCTCGGGCGGGCGGGACAGCAAGCCAGTGTCCAGGCCCAGGAGGCCGGGAGGCCGGGGATTGTTGAGAGGGGATCGGTCCAGAGAGAGCCGCGGCGGCTGCCTGCAGGAGAATGGACGGAGCCCTTGCTCTGCTGGGGTTCACGTTTACCAAGGAAGGAAGGCAGCCAGCAGGCAGGCCTACCCACACCCGCACGCACAGCCGCCTCAGGGCCTTGCCACAGGGCCACAGTGCTTCCCCGGTGTGGCGGAAGCCACGGGAAGTTTCCAAGGAGAGGAACATTGTCGCTCCCTCATCAGGGGAAGGCTTCCGCGAGCAAGGACTGGGGAAGGGAAGCCAACCGGGAGTCGGTAGAGCCTTGAACGGGGAGTGGGGGGCCGGCAGCAGGACAAGAAGGAACAAGACAGAGAGAGCACTTTGGAGGGGTGGCTGGGAGGAAGGAGGCTTGGCGGGCAGCCCCCAGGGGCCACGGGGCAGAAGCGGCATCATACTCTGATCTGGGGGACCTGGGGAAGCTGCGGCCGGAGGAGACAGAGTGTCTGTGCTCACTAGCTCACGCACGTGAGTCATCCCTGTGAAGACGTTGAATGGTTAGGATGGCTGGAGCCACAAACCTGGGGCACAAAGCATAGGCTGGGCCGGGAGAATAATCGGGGAGCTGCTGGAGAAGTGGTGGGATTTAGGGGTGTGGGGGGAAGGAGGGGCTCCGGCTGAAGCAGTGGAGAGAGCGTGGCAGGAGGGCAGGGCCTTTGTGATGTCATTTTTTTTTTTAAAGATTTTATCTTTTTATTTATTTGCGAGAGAGAGTGCACTCCAGGGAAAGGGGCAGAGGGAGAGGGAGAAGCAGACTCCCTGCTGAGCAGAGAGCCCGAAGTGGAACTCGATCCCAGGAGAGAGCATGACCAGAGCCAAAGGCAGATGTGCGATCAACTGAGCCACCCAGGCGCTCTGTTTTTCTATTTTTTTTCTTTCTTTATTTATTTGACAGAGACAGAGTGAGAGAGGGAACAAACAGGGGAGCGGGAGAGAGAGAAGCAGGCTTCCCACCAAGCAGGGACCCTGATGCGGGGCTCGATCCCAGGACCCAGGATCATGACCCGAGCTGAAGGCAGATGCCTAATGGCTGAGCCACTCAGGCACCCCCTTCTTCTGTTTTTTTTATTTTGAAATCATTTCAAACATTTGGAAATACTGCCGGGCAGAACAAGAAACGTCCACGGTTTCTTCATCCGGGTTCCCCTGTGTGCTGCCCCGAGCGTGTCCAGCCCACACAGCCCATTCCAGTTCCCCCAGTCTTCCCACAGCATCCCTGTCCCGCACGTTGTGTCCTGTCTCTCCAGATTCCTTCAGTGTGGAGCAGTCCTTGGCTCTTTCCCTGCCTCTCCTGTCCTCCTGCCGTAGGATGACCCTCATGAGGCATTTCCATGACCTGCAGGGCAGGAAAACCCCACTCGATGCCTGCTCTTCAGCGCCCCCGTCAGGAGGCGCAGGGTACTGACCCAGGCCCCCACAGGTCCTCCCCCCCACCCCTTTTCCTTCTGCCATTGAGGCAGATTTGCTGGGGCTGGAATTCTGAGTCTATACAGCAAGCTGCTCCGCATCAGACATCCTCGGCCCCGGCCGCAGCCGTCGCAGTCAGTGACAGCGCCCGCCAAAGCAGCCACGTCTCCGATGGTTGCTGGACGGTGTCCTCTACTCCGGCCGGCCCTCGTCCGTGTGCGTTAGCGTTCTGTACGGAAGAGCTTTCCCTCCCCCTCACTCACGGGTGTATCTGAGCACCTACATGTCTGTGTATGTGTATCAGTGTGGGCTCCGCGACTCCTCTGTTCTTTACGGGGCTGTAATTACTTAGTTCAGGGCTAAGATCATTCCCAGTGTAGCCAGTCAGGCCGGTTCCCCCGTCCTTCGGACATGCCCCCCGCCTCCATCACTCGCTGAGGATTCTAGGGCACCAAACCTGTACTTCCCCTGCCCCAGCCTGCGCAATCAGTCAGGGGCCCCGGGACCCCTAGAGGAGGAAAATATGCAGAAGCCAGAGCTGGAGTCCTCATTGCTAATGCAGCGTCCGTCCTTCCAGGCTCTCACTGGACCGAACTAGCGAGTATGGGTGTATATTAAACATGGGTGTGTATATGGACTTGCACAGGTGTTATGGGTACATGGGTGTGTGTGTGTGTTTTATAAAACCATGCATTCACACCAGTGCCTCCAGTCCAATAGCTCAGGGTTCTTTCTAACCTCCCCTCTTTCCGTGTTTCTAAATTTCTTCTACAGGAAACCTCCAGCTCCCTCCCTCCTTATTTTTTCCTTATTTTCTCGGTCAGTCTTCTTACGCTTCAGTTTGCTATATGCAGCCGACCACACGGCCTCTGGACGACTCTCCACCACCAGGCCTCCCTGCCCCTGCCTCTGTCACTCCCCCCATGCCCTCTGCACACTGTCCCCACATGGCCACTCCTCCCCATGGGGAAGGAAGGGGGAGGATAGGAGATCTTGGTTTGGACAAAATGCCCATGGGATGGCCAGGAAACTGTTGGGACACAGGCTGAGGGGTCAGGGCTGGAGGGCAGGACACGGAGCAGAAAGAGACCTCAGGGCTGAGCAGGAGCAGCGAGGACGGGGCCGGAGACCAGGGTCAGGCCTCCGGGCTCTTCACAGACGGCTGCGGCCTTGCTCCTACCCTTAGCTCTTCTGAGATGGCCCTGGGCCCCTCTGGGATCTTTGAGCCAAAGGGACGAGGGATGTGCTCTATCTGGGAGGACAGAGCCTGGGTTTGAGGATACCGGGAGACAAAGCGCCTGGCCACTGCTCCCCACCTCTGCCCCCCAGCAATCTCTCCACTTTGCCTCCGTAGTGGCCTGTGCACCTGGCACCTACTTCAGCGGAGAGCCCGGCCAGTGTGTGCCATGCGCACCGGGGTCCTACCAGGACGGGGACGGCCAACTCAGCTGCACGCCATGCCCCAGCAGCGACGGGCTTGGCCTGGCTGGTGCCCGCAACGTATCCGAGTGTGGAGGCGAGTGCAGGTCCCCCCTGGAGGGAGGAAGGGCTGGGGGTTGCAGTGGGGGGATCCGGCGGCAACCCCTGTCTCTACTGAGGTCCTCAAAGCCAAGGTCTGGTCCCTAGTGATACTCCATAAAGCTCTCGGCCATATGCAGAGCCTGGCATGACTTCCAGGCTGCCACACTCACAGAGGCCACTGGGGTCGCAAAGCATCTGTGTGCCAGCAGGCCCCGGGCTGGGCCTAGTGCACCGGAGAACAGCAGCACGTGGTCTGGAAAAGGACTTTATGGTTTATAAACACCTGGTCGTTTATGGGCCCACTTGCTGTCTGTAACGAGGCACGTAGTGGGATATGGTTGACCAGACGTGTTACATGGTGTGGAGCCCCACACCATCCTCGATGTTCTCCACGTGAAGAACTTTACAGTTTGCCCTATAGATGGTTTGGGAAGCCCTTTGGCCATTTACCAAGCACAAATTGGTTTGCAAAAAATTTTTCCATTTACTGCCTCACTTAACCACATCTGCGGTATGGGCTCACACCCCCACCCAACAGCCTCCCTTCCCCGGCCGTCGTGGGGACCACCCAAGACAATGGGTGGGGAAAAGTGTGCCAGTGAGGGTGGGTGGGTGGGACAGTGGGGACCACCAGCCAGCTTTCTCTGGGGTACAGAAGAGATCAGAGCCCAGCCCTGAGTCCCTGCAGGCTAGCTGGCTGTGCCCTCCAAGACTGTGGTCTCTGCCCTTAGCAGGGCCAGTGACTGAGAGCAGAGAGTGGCCACTGGTATAGCAGAGAATCCAGAGAATTCAGGGTCTGGGCCAAGAGGGCCTCCAGCCCACCCCTTACTCAATGCCAAAGCACCCTCTGCGTCCCAACTTAATGCTGGGTGTGTTGTCCCCTCTCTGTCCCAGCCATGCCCTCAGGGACCTCCCAGACCCCCCCCCCACCTCCCTGCCTGGCCCAGCCCTGCAGACTGGAGCCCGGTTCCTTATGTAGAGGGCGCAGTGTGGCCCGCCCCCTGCGGGGCAGCTCCTCTGACCTCTCCCCTCCACATGTGGGATCCACACTTCCCAGCTGAGCAGCAAAGCCACCTGCTCTTGCTAGTGGGAGAGGTGAATCCAGGCCTGGCCAAGGCCCCACAGTGCCTGAATCACGGGCAGCTTCTGGACCGGGCAGGGGGCAGCCCAGCTCCTTCTCCCAGGTCCCCCTGCCCCCAGCACCACCCCTAGCCGTGGTCCCCTTCCCCAGGGCAGGTGAGGGTTGAGAGCAGGGTCTGGACTGAGGCGCCTGGACCTCCCACCAGCCTGAGCCATGACCCCTGACTTCCAGGCCAGTGCTCCCCAGGCTTCTTCTCCCTGGATGGCTTTCGGCCCTGCCAGCCCTGCCCGGTGGGCACGTACCAGCCTGAGCCTGGGCGCACGGGCTGCTTCCCCTGCGGAGGGGGGCTGCTCACCAAGCACGAGGGCACAGTCTCCTTCCAAGACTGCGAGGCCAAAGGTGAGTCCCCAGAGCTGTGCAGGGACGTTTTCCCTCAACACTGCTCATCTCCCACACGGCAGATGTCCGAGGGCTGCGGGGTGGCCCGGAGCTGCCAGCAGTAGACATGACACCAGCACCCTGCCTCACCTGGGACAGGGACAGCGGGGACCACACAAGCCCACCCGAGGGTCTCAGATGGGAGAGCCAGGCAGGCACAGTGGTTACAGATGGGAGCTTTGAACCTGACTCACAGGAAAGGCTTTGGGGGGGGGGGGCAGTTCGGGGGATGAAGAAATGCCGGGGCAGTGGGACACGGTCAGACCATCTCACCTTCCCTGGAGACCCTCCCTTTAGGCCGGAGGGGGCCCTGCTGTCCAGCCGCACCTTCCCCTCCATGGTCACCAAATCCCCCTGATGGCACTGCCTCCCCTTCCACACACTCCCATCCTGCCAAGGGCCTTTGGGACAACGCTTCCCACCCGCTGACTCTGATGTTCTTGGGGACAGACAGACAGAACCCTCCCTTCTAGAAGAGAAAACCACCTCTCCTCCAGTTCCTGCCAGGGTTTCTCCTCCTTACTGTGAAACTTGTGGAAAGAGCGTGTGGACTACACGTCCTCTCCCCTCTAGTCAGACTCTCACCCCACTGCCCCCCGATCATTGCTCCCATCAAGGCTGGAGCCAAGTCCCTTCCCAGCCGGCATCTCCCGCAGCCCCGTGGCCTCAGGTTGCACTGAGCCTCACCACCCCCCCCACCCCTTGGCTGGTAGTGCTGGGGTCCCCGGCCTGGGCACTGACTCTAGAGTCTGGATAGGAGGAGCATCCAGTTACGCCACTTTCCTTCCCCAGCCCCGCCTCTGTCCTGAACTCAATGCTACACCCTCCTGCTGGGGGACAGCCCCGGTCATATCCCACGTGGCCAGAGCCCTTCATCTTGGCCACACAGTGCCCCCCCCAACCCAGCTCACACCAGCTCTGTCCTACCAGGTGCCCAGGGAGACCTTGGAATCCCCCCGAGTGCTCTCCCTCTGACCTCACATCCAGTCTGTCCACAGCCCCTGCCAGCAGCTCTGAATGATGAGCTGTCAGCACCCCGCGGCTGCCCCCTCAGCCAGGCTACTGCTGCCCGGCCTCCCCACCCCACCCCTCACCCCCAAGCTCACTCCTAGAGCAGCAGCTTGGACCATGCGGTGGCTCCAGGTCCCCTTCTCCCTCAGAGTGAAGCCTAGCATGACCCCTGGATCCAGGAGCTCATGGCCATGGCCTGTGACCTCCCATCTGGCCATGACCGCTCCCTCCCCCCAGATCACCTCCCAGCTGGCTCCACACGGCCCAAGCCTCCACGCAAGGTCCCCACACCCCTTGAGTGGCGCACACCTGGCCTTACAACAGTTCATGTCCCATTTCTTGCCCCCGAACACATGCCCCTCGCGGGCGGGCCTCGGTCTCGGAGCTCACTGCCCAGCTCCGGGCGGCCCCCAAGCTCCGCACAGCCGTGGACAGGACCGGGCGTGAGTGGTGGGAGGCCACTGGGTGGTAAAGAAGGGCTTTGAACTCAGCACCAAGACAGACCTCGAGGGCAGGGAGGCACTGGGGAGAATGTCCCCTGCCTTTTCCCACCTGTACCACCCCTCCTCTGCCCACAGTGCACTGCTCCCCGGGCCACCACTACAACACCACCACCCACCGGTGCATCCGCTGCCCCGTGGGCACCTACCAGCCCGAGTTTGGCCAGAACCACTGCATCACCTGCCCGGGCAACACCAGCACGGACTTCGATGGCTCCACCAACGTCACACACTGCAAAAGTAGGTACAGCTCTCCCTGTGGCCGGCGCAGGGGGGGTGGGGTGGGTCGCAGGGGGGCAGGCTGTTGGGGGGCGGGGCAAGCCCTCACCCCACACGGTGCCCACAGGACCCCAGGGACCCCGCCCAGCTCCAGCACACCCGCACGTCCACTCTGGGTGACGCCACACACACCCCCCCCCGCCCCGGTGCCTCTGTGCTCGGCGGGTCTGCCCAGGGCTCCGGGTCTGTGGAGGGGAAAGCCAGGCCCGTGGCAGGGGGCTGCGGTTCAGGGGCTGAGGACCAGGCCATGCCACCCCCGAAGGCACGTGCGCGGCTGGGCTGCCAAGTGGATGCAGACCAGCCCAGGGGACAGGAAGCAGACACGAAGCGTGGACGAGTGTGGAGGCGCAAGAGGAAGCCCAGCTGGCCTCCTCGTGTCTGTGAGGAGCTCAGTTTAGCCAAAAGAAATGGGGGCAGCATAAGATGCTGTGGGAAGTAGCTACCCCCGGCAAGTCATCTGGGCATAACAGACTTGACTTTCGATATTTTTAATTCATTTTTTGGAGCCCTCTGGGACAGATTTTCTGGTGTTGTGCCCTCCCCCAATCAATTTCTAGCCAGTTACCCCTTTCCCTGTGCTGCTGGTCGTGTCTGGGACAGCTCAAAGGCCCATGACGGGGACTAAACCCTAGAGTGGAAACTGCCCCAGTTCCCCAGTTCCCCCGCAGGGGTTCCGCGGGGCTCGTGGCCTCTGGGAACAGAAGAGCAGGCACAGTGGTGAGGCTGCACAGAGGCAGGGTCGAAACGTCCTCCTGAGTAAAAGTGGAGGAAACAAATAGGGAAGCTTCTGGAAGGTAAGGTAAACATGAAAAGTTTCCCAGGAATTTTGATGTGAGGGGTTTCATAAACGAAAAAGCATGAGAAAATTGTATGTATTTAGTGTTCGGTTCAATTCTCTTTGCAAACCTAAGGTGACTTCTTTTGTAAGACTGAGGCTGGGAGCCTTTAGCTCACAGAGATGCCGCGTTTGGCTTCTTGGGGGTTCCGAAGCTTAGCTACAAAGGGAAGCGTGTCTCTTTGTCCTCACTGTGCTGCCTGCTTGTCCCCGAGCCTTCCCGCTTGGCGGGGAGGGCGACCACACCGGGCCCCTGGCGGGCGCTCAGGGAGCATGGAGGGCATGGAGGGAGAGAGGAGGTGGGGGTTCACGAGTCGGGGGGTTCACCGAGCTTTCACACCACCACCTGCAGGAGCAGGGCTGGCAGGGGAGCCGACACCGGGCGGGCCTGTCACAGGGTGCCCCTCGGGAAGACGACCCAGTGGGAAGAGTGGCCCAGGGCCAGGCTAGCTGGTGGGGAGGCCGGTGGAGGCGGCCGCGGGGCTGTCGAGGGCCCGCCCTGCCCGTCCCCCATGCAGCAGGCCTGAGCAGGCCCGTGCGGCCCCGGTGCCCACAGACCAGCACTGTGGCGGCGAGCTCGGCGACTACACAGGCTACATCGAGTCCCCCAACTACCCCGGCGACTACCCGGCCAACGCCGAGTGTGTGTGGCACATCTCGCCGCCCCCCAAGCGCAGGATCCTCATCGTGGTCCCTGAGATCTTCCTGCCCGTTGAGGACGAGTGCGGCGACGTCCTGGTCATGAGGAAGAGTGGTATGCACGGGTGGAGGGGGAGCAGCGGAGGGGCCACCCGGGGTCACCCGTTGCGGGGAGGTTCACAGCCACCTCTGACCCACCGTCTGCTCACAGGGCTGAGCTCTAGGAGGTCAGCTTTTCCCACCTTCAGGGCACCTCAGGAAGGCTGCACGGGGAGCAGAAAGGCGGTGGGGCACCCTTTGGCCAGCTCCACACACCCCAGGGTCAGCAGGCTCACCTTTACTCATCTGCTCACAGGGAGAGGGGACTTCCCAACTGTGACCCTCCACCCCAGCCCTGGCTTGTGCTGGGCGTGGGCCTGAGCCCTGTCCTGGCGGAGCAGTTGGCTGGAGAAAGACAGTGACAACCCGACAGAGAGGGGCAGTGACCAAGGGTTCACCAGGGCAGAGCAGGAACATGGTAGTGTGAGGATGGAGCAGTCAGGGAGGCTTCCTGGAGGAGGAGGCATAGAAACCTGCTCTGTAGGATGAGAAGAAACTGAGGTTGAGGGTGGGGACTGGCATTTGAGGCAGAGGTAACATGGGTGGAGCCTAGAGCTGGACTGTGTGGGGGACTGGGCGTGGGAACTGGGTGGCTGACCTGGTGGGGGAAGCACGTAGCCTGTGGAAGGAGGACAAGGGCCAGGGGCAGGGTTGTGCATCAGCCAACCGCTCAGGCCCCCTACTCTGTCGCCAGCATCACCCGCGTCTATCACCACCTATGAGACCTGCCAGACCTATGAGAGGCCCATCGCCTTCACCTCCCGCTCCCGGAAGCTCTGGATCCAGTTCAAATCCAATGAAGGCAACAGCGGCAAAGGATTCCAAGTGCCCTATGTCACCTACGACGGTCAGTGTGGCTGCACTGTGTGCCCGGCCCAGGCTGGCCGTGCGGACACGGAGGCAACAGACACACTCAGGGTGGGGGTGGTGCAGGCGAAGGAGCCGTGAGTGGTGTCTGTGGCCTTCAGCGTGCTATACTGCCCAAGCAGGGTTTTGACGGTTGAATAGAAGTTTCTAACTAGCCAAGCCTCAAAGAAAACAATTTGGGTGGAGGGTACAGAGGTTCAGAGGCAGAAGTGCCCGTGGCCAAGGTCTGAGTCTGAATGTGGAGCCGGGGGAGGCGGAGGCAGAAGGCGAGGGGGAAGCAGGCGGGGTCTGGTGCCCTCACCTTCCTTCCTTCCTCGCCGGTGGGTTCCACAGAGGACTACCAGCAGTTGATAGAAGATATCGTTCGCGATGGACGGCTCTACGCCTCAGAGAATCACCAGGAAATTTTAAAAGTGAGTGAGCTTCTTTATGGGAAAGGGTCCCTGTGATCCCGGGATGGCGGCCTGTGATGATTCCGGGCCTCTGTCCTTGCAGACTAGGAGGCCCAAGGCAAGCTCCCTGGTGGCGTCCGGCCCAGGACCTGCTGACTGGCCTTTGGGCTCCTGGCCAGCTGCCGGCCTCACTGCCCTCATCTGTGAGATGCGGTGGGAGCTTAAAATCGGTAGAATCCGCCCCCACTTTTGGGACTGCCTGTCCCCTCATCTTGCTCGTGACCACCTTGTCATCGAGGGGCACTATGTCTGTCTACGGCAGGCACTGGCCAGCTCTGGGCCCTGACCCAGGCATTTGTTTGGGCTCTGGCGGTCTGGCCCCAGCTCAGCCTCTGGGAAGCTAACACTCCCAGCCTGGGAGCTGAGGTGGACGGGGCTGGAGCTCGGTTGGGTTCCCTGGCTGTCACGTCCCAACTGGGTGGCCCTGGGCAAGCCCTCTGAGAAACAGGGGTGGCTCACAGAGTGTGGGTCTTCCAGCCCTGGGTCTGGCACGGTCCTGCACGCAGTAGGCACTTTGTAAGCAGAGAGCTTCGCCCCGATGCTGCTGCACCCAGGAGCAGAGCTGGAGCCCATCTGTGCAGTGGGAACCGGAGGCTCGTGCCGGCCCCTCCATCGGTCCATCCGGCAGACGATGCCGGCTCTCCTCCTGGCCCCTGTCCTGCCGCCCTAGCCCTCTGCCCACGGCTCCACCCTGCCAGCAGGAGCATCTTTGCAGAATTAGAAGTGTTTCCGTCACTCAGGACAAAAAACTTGGCCCGCGAGGCCCGGCTGGGCATGGCCCCCACCTGCCTCTGAAGCCGTTCTCCGACCTCCACCCTCCCTCCACTCCCTGGCTGAGGCCCCTCTCCTCCATGAACATCTGCCTGTCCTGTTCTCAGCGTAGGCATCCCTCCTCTGCGCAGATCACAGACTCTTAGAGTCCCACATGGCTCTGGCTCTTGGCACCTGTTGGTCCTGCCGTCAGCTGTGGTCTAGGATCATTTGGGCCCCGGCCTCCCCGGAGGCAGAGGAGGTCCAGGAGTTCCTACCTGACCTGCCATCCCCAGCATGGGCCCTGCGCCCAGCACACGGTGGGTGGGGGGAGTGTTTTTCAAGGGCGAGGGTGCGAGCGTGCACGCATGCCCATGAGAGAGCGTTAAGTGTGCGCCAGGACAGAGCGGAAGCTGGACAGCAAATGTGCCCGAGGTCTCGGCCTGACGCTGGGACATGATGCAGACAGCCTCTGGCTGGTGCCCAAAGCTGCGCCCTCCCAGCACCCTGCCCTGAGCTCTGCTGCGGGCCGGGCTCCCTCCCAGCTCTCATGACGCAGCGTATGCTCGCCTCTACAGGGGGCTCAGCTTTCCGACCTCCATCCGTTGGCCTCTAAACCCTCTGCCCCGCTCTCTGTCCTCTGGTTTCACTGCGATGGTTTGTTTTCTTTGATTTTGCAGAACTCTTTTTATTTTTTTTATTTTTATTATTTAAAGATTTTATTTTTTTATTTATTTGACAGATAGAGATCACAAGTAGGCAGAGAGGCAGGCAGAGAGAGAGGAGGAAGCAGGCTCCCTGCTGAGCAGAGAGCCCGATGCGGGGGCTTGATCCCAGGACCCTGGGATCATGACCTGAGCCGAAGGCAGAGGCTTTAACCCACGGGGCCACCCAAGTGCCCCTGCAGAACTCTTTTTAAATAAAATACTATTAGAACACCAAGAGTTAAAACCAATAAACTTTTTTTTTTTTTAATCAAAAAATGGGGCACCTGCATGACCCCGTCGGCGAAGCGTCCAACTCTTGGTTTCAGCTCAGGTCATGATCTCAGGGTCAGGAGATCAAGCCACCATGCGGCTGGGCTCTGTGCTCAGCGGGGAGTCTCTGCTCTGCCTCTCCCTCTGCCCCTCCCCCATCACGTGGGCTGTCTCTAAAATAAATAGATCTTTTTTAAAAAAATCAAAAAACAGTTCACGGTGAAGAGAGTCCCTGGGGTCTGAAACCCCCCCGGCAGCACAGTCTTCTCCTCCTCCCTCATCCTTGCAGAACCCCCTGAGGCCCCGCCAGGGCCCCAGACATCAAAGAGGCCTGCACCCTGGCCCCCGACTCGGCCTCACCACCTGCCTCACCGTGTCTTGCAGGACAAGAAACTCATCAAGGCCCTCTTCGATGTGCTGGCGCACCCCCAGAACTACTTCAAGTACACAGCCCAGGAGTCCAAGGAGATGTTCCCGCGGTCCTTCATCAAGCTCCTGCGCTCCAAAGTGTCCCGGTTCCTGCGGCCCTACAAATAATGCCGGCCGAGCTGCCCTGCTCGGGGATGGCCGGGCGTCCCGACGGGGAGGGGGGCGCGCCTTCCCTCCACAGGAGAGGCTAGAAGGCGGCTCTGCGGGCCTCCACGCTGCCTTGGGAAGTCACCATAGCGTCTGCCCCTCGGAAACACGGACCAGCCTGTGGGGGTGAGACCACATCCAGGCGGAGACCCTGGGCCGCTGTGCCCCTCAGGTCGCCCGGCTGGGAAAACACTGCTTTTGGTAGGCGGCTTTGCTCCCTCCCTCCCTCCCTCGGCCTGTTCCGTTCGGGGAGGGCACCCTCCCTGCGCGGCGCTGGCGGACCCACCTGGGCCGGGACACTCTGTGCCGCCGCGCAGCCAGCTCCTGGGCGAGCTGCACGTTTGGGGGTCACATGTGGCCTCGCCTGACGCCTCAGGAGAGAGGGGGACGCGACTGCCTCTGTCTGCAGGCAGGCTCTGGGAGGCATCATCTGCGACAGGAAGCCAGGCTGTGGGAGGAGGGGTGTGGGAGGGCGTCTGGGGAGCTCGGATAAGCCAGTATCTACACGGCAAAGGCACCCACCCCTGTCCTCCAGCCGTGGGTCAGGGATGCAGGCACCACGTGGCGGAGCTCTAAGGATTCTGTGATGGGACAGAGAAGAGCTGCTAGCGAAGGAAACTGTAGATTTGTGCTTTTCCTTGATAGAGCATCTAATTAAGTACTATATATATATAAATATAAATATAAATATAATATACTTCTATCTGTGGGTACTTTAGGAAAATCCTCTTCAGTAACTGTAAATATGAACTGCAGCCCCCACCCCTTCCCTCCCGAGCTGTCCCCAGCCTCCCTGAGGGATGAAGCCCCTCCAGGAGCTTGCCGCCTGGTTCTGTGAGGCCGGGGAGAGCGCGCACCGGTTCTGGACACGCTCTGGAACAGGCGTTCTTTGGGAACTGGGCCCCGATGCTTTGCTGGAGCGTTGCCCTCTGATGGAATGTGGTAGAAGGCCATTTCCCCTTGGGCCCTCTCCTATGGGTACCGAGGTCCAGCAGGAAATCTCGAAAGGGACCTGTGCTGGCCCTGAGGCCATGACCTTGGGGTCTGTGCCATGGCCTCGTGCCACAGGGAAACAAGGCTGTCCCCACGTGAGCCCAGGCTGTGCCACCGCCAGAGACCTCAGAGGGCAGGCGCCCACCCCTTTATCTTACCAGTGAGGAGAACGTGCTACGGGGGGTGGGCAGCCAGTGTTGGAGGCCTGGTCCCAGGAGCACCGTCTGCTTTCTGCTGTGCCGTGCTGCGTCCCTCTGAGAGTCTGTCTTTAAAGAAGAGAAGGCCAGAGGCTGACCCCGTCACATGGTGTCCCCCTCGGCCAGGAAGCCAGCACCGGGACACAGCCAGAAACGTCCCTGCAGCTCTGGAGTCCTTGCCTGCTGACCGGCTGCTGCCGTCGCCTGTGGGCCTTGCGTGGGAAGCAGTCTGTATCTTTAGGGTAGCAAATGTTCACAGTTGCAGAACACATGGGAGAATCTTAAAATGAACCCCAGTCACCTGTCCCAGGTGCCTCTAGGCTGTGTCCTCCTCCTGCCCCCACACCCGTGCTGAGCAATGGGCTTGGTTTGAGACCCATCCCTGGCACGCCACTGACGGTGAAGCCTGGGGCCAGGCGACCAGGCTCTGGGGGTCGATGATAAGGCAGGCCGTGGCGATGTCACAATACAAAACGGCTGGGGGCTCAAATCGTTCCTTGCTGGCACCCACATCAAGAGCGAGTCCCCAATTTAATGAACGCTGCCACCAGCGCCTTCTCTGCCAAAATCCAGCTCAGGTCTGGAAGGGGCCTGGTGGGCAGGTCACTGTGAGCCCTGAGCTCTGTCCCGGCCCACACCACACTGCCCTGGTCACAGGCCTTGAAGTCCAGCCTCGGTCTCCAGAAAGACCCCTGTCTTCCCTCCGAGTCATTGCTTATCCCCAGAAATTACATGAGTGTCCTCCAGAACAGGCTTCCAATAACAACCACCCAGGGGAGGGGTTTTTTATAATGTTCTCAAAACACAGAGGACCAGAAGAGCTCTAACCTTTCTTGAACACTTCGTGCCGCCCCTCTGGGTGGTTTCGGACAGTCGCCGCGCACAAACCCCACTAACCCACCGGCCCTTCCAGTGGGAGCCCACCCGTGTGCCATGGCTCTCCCCACCAATGTGGTCAGACCTGCCCGGGGTTCCCCCAGCAGAGCAGAACAGATGTGGGACCCCTCGCCCTCACAAGTACCAGGGAGCCAGGAACCCCAATTTGCCAGCTGCCAACACATTCCCATCGGGGCACTCAAAGGCCAGAAGTGGGGTCTGTCCTTAATCTCGATGTCGGCCCTCAGCCCCACCCTGGGAAACCCGAGGGTCCCACCTGTTAAACCAGATCTGTCCCCGGTCATTGGAGCCTGGTGGCTCGGGGAAGAGCTCCCTGGGCAACAAAGCACGTTTGTCCATGTTGCCGTGTTGTGGAAGCTGGTGGCAGGTTGGCGCCGGTGGTGCGGGTGGAGGCAGAAAGGACGGGCCCCAGAGAGGACAGGTCCCCGCAGTGGGTCCCGGGCAAGAACAGCACAGGACAAGGGTGCGGGAGGCCCGTGCTGCCCAAGGGAGGGGCTGAGCCAGAAGGAGCACCGCCTGCTCCTGGACGGGACGTTGGCCTCGAGCAGCCGCAGGCCCAGCCCAGCCCCCACCGCCCCTCGCGTGGCCCGGACCCTCCGTGGCGGGCCAGTCGATCACTCCAAAGCAAAGAGCCAAGGATCAAGCTTCTGGAAGCAAAATCTTGCCCAGCTGGCCGGGATTGAAAGCTGCCAAGCCTGGAAGTCCTGAGGAGCCTGGCTCTGCGCCTCGCGGGGCAGCCAGGGAGGCTCTCCGAGGGTGGCGGTGGAAGACCGAGGTGCCCCTGCACCGCGTGCCGGGGGGCAGCGGGACCCAGGAGGGGCGGACCCGGAAGAAGCCCTTCGGGCCCGCACCCCTGGCGTCTCCTGGCTCTCTGCTTCCATGGACACGTGCCAAGGAAAAGAAGAGAACCGGCCTCAAGGTCCAGTGGCCAGCTGGGCCCTCAGCGAGGGGACATTGGGGTCGCCTCATCTGCCTCTCCGAATGAGGCTGCTTTTCCCCGACTCTGCTCTTGCCTGAGCCAGGGCCTTGCAGCTGTGGTGGTGTGCCGGCCTCTCTCCCACGCCGGGCTGTCCACTCAGTCTCAGACTCTGTGCCCCTCGCCCTGACAGGTGGCCTTGGCCAGTGGTGGCGACCTTGCTCTGCCCAGCTCTGGCTCCCCAGGGGCAGTCCTTGCCGGCCCGTCCTGGCAGACAGAACGGTGACAGACTCGAGGAGGCCATGGGGCCCAAGGTGGCAGCCTCAGACAGCTTTCCCTCCTGCCGTCGTCCGTTGGTTTGGGACACGCAGATAAAAGAGAACTGTAACCCGGGCCAAAAAGTCACCAGAGAGCAATGGCCCCAAGAGGCCGCTTCTGAGAGCCCAAAGACAGATCTTCTTTCCTTCGATCTCTTACAACCTGTGTTTCCTACCTGAACCCTCGTTCCCCTGGGGACACGGCCAAGATCACCCATTTTCCACGACAAGAGGCCCCAGCCTCCTGGACCTAGAGTGGGTGCCTAAGTGACATTTGGGGGATGGGATAATTAGTTGAACACCTCCATCCACCACACTCAGGAGGAAAATAAAATACCGAGCTAAGTTAGGTCACTAACCAAACACTTGCTGAGCGCTTACCGTGTGTGCCAGGCTCCTAGAAAGGAGAGAGGCCACAGCCATGGGGCTGGCAGAATCCTCTGGAAAGTTCCTCTTGGTCTCCGAGATAAAGATGATTGAGGCTGGCACTGGACAGAGCCCAGTGCTCCTGTCCCAGTACCCTGGGTCGGGACGGTGAGCGTGGACAGAGGGCAGACGGAGCAGGCTCACCGAAGGAGTCCCGAGGTCCATCTCCCAAGGGAGGAGCTGCCGCCCGCCCAGCCTCAGGATGTGGCCGCCGTCCTCCACCAGCAGAGACAGAGGCCGCTTGCCCAAGACAGCGGCCTCCACCCCCCCGCACACACACAACAGGCCCCTCTCTTCACCACAGATCCACATGGGGGCCGCTCAGCCCTTCTGACCCGGGTGACAGCACCAAGCCAACTTCATTCTGGCCAAAGGCGGAAGGACCCACGTTTGAGAGACATTACCAGTCCACACGTCAGAGCAGAGAGTTCGTGTTCTCCCAGATGGCTGTCCCTGGAGGCGCAGTTCTGAGCACCTGCTGTATGCCCGACGCGGGCCCCTCGAGTCTCCGCAGGAAGCAGTGAAAGCCTGAGTCCCCCAGTTGCCAGGCTGCGGGGGGCCATCCTCAGGGCCCTGCGGGGTGCGTGGGGCCTGACGCTCCTCGGACGTGGAGGGGGAGACTCTAGGAGGCCCGGTGACATGCGCCAGGCGAGAAAGAGCCAGTAGTTGGTGGAACTGAGACTCAAACCCAAGCCCATCGAAACCCAAGGTAGGAGATGTCTGTTTGTCTGTCTGAGAGATATCGACCACCGAATTGTATGGATTGGGAAACGCACTGGGGAGCTCTGGGGCAGGGACGTGGCAGGTAGAGAGGAGGGAGGCAGAGGAGGTGTGACCTCCCCTCCCTGTGGAACAAGCACTAGAAACTCAGAGGAAGCCCGGCTTCTGCCTTCTCCGCTGCGTGGACGGGATGGAAATGTCCTTTCAGACTGGCCCACGGGGCAAGGTAAGCCGCAGCCCGGCGCTACCCTCCTGCTGGCCGCCAGCCCTGCGCACCCCCGGACAGAGGCTGCGCGCCCACCGTCGGCCCCTCTTGCCATCTGGGGCGCACCAACGTGAGACAATGCGGGGGTCCCTCAGCAGACCATGACCGCGGGCTGAAAAGTAGGGGCAGAAAGAAAGCTCGCTGATGCCCAGGACTTCGCTTCCCTGTTCAGAGACCACGGAGATCCCCAGGAAAGGTCTAGCCCGCTGAGATTCGAACCTTGAACAGCCTGGGCAGACCCAGCCCACACCGCTCTTGAAATGGGATATCTGAACACCCCTGGGGGGGCCGGGGGGAGGGGCAGAGGGCCAGGGAGGGGGGAAGAGGAGCAGAGAGCTGGGCCCGCGCTCCCCCAGCCTCCACCGGGATCTGTGAAGGTGCGGGACTGTCCAGGCACTTTGGCAGCCCCTCTGTCTACAAGAGTGACCTATACCGGCACAATCACGTTTTTCTTTTAGTTGCCTTGAATATTCAAGGTTTTGTTTTCTCCATCGTGTTCATACATATGCATGTAATTAAACATTTGTGGAAATCACTTTAATAATAAACAGGAAACGAAACTAAATGTTGCTCCTTTCTCTCATTCATCGGAGGTCATGATCCAGGGCAGAAAGGCAACTAGAATAAAAAAAAAAAAAAAAAAAAACAACTTCAGACATTCCTTGGCTATATCATCGAGGGCTGCAAGTAAAGGAATTTTCGTAAGCTTCTGGAAGGCAAAGCAGTAGGTTTGAGATCCGCATGTGAAGGGCACCCAGAGTTAGGGTACAGAGGTGTTCCTAGATGAGCCGCAGGGAGGTGGACTGTCTGAGCTCCAGGCCACTGTTTCTCATGCCTGGCGGCGTGAATGAGAGCTTCGCCTCTCCACCATGGCTTTGATCTCAGAGTCGCCATCACCTCAGGGGACCTCACGTGAGCCTCAGGGGACCTGGGACCCCTCGAAGCTGGACGCACAGTCAGTGCCGTGTATGCTCGCACACGCGAATGTGTTTCTCTGGGAACATGACCCCCGGCTTTCATCAGATTCTCAAAGAAACCTAGGCCACCAAAAAGGCTGGTAACCACTCCTCTCCTCAGAAATGCGGAGAAGCCTCCGGCATCAGGCCCTCAACAGGAGAAAAAAGCAATTTCATAAGTGATACTAATATTCCAAACAAGTGGCAGTAAACGGCAGGGGTTACTCTGGCTCATTTTGTTTAGTTTTTGGTTTAACGCAATGATTTAAAAGTCTAAGGAAATTTCTAGAATATACACAAAAGAATTGAAAGCTGGGTCTCGAAAATATATTTGTACACCCGTGTTCATAGCAGCATGACTCGCAGTAGTCAACAGTTGGAAGCAACCCAAGTGTCCGTCAGTGGATGGGCCGATAAACCACAGTCCCTCCACACCACGAACAGGGCTCGACCACCAGCTACAAGCAGGATAAGCCTGGAGGGCCTGGTGCTGAGCTCGAGAAGCCAGTCACAAGCAGCGGATTCCACTTCCTGTGGGAAATACTGTGTGATTCCACTGACCCGAGGTCCCTAGGATGTCATTTTTGCATGTAGGTGAGGTTCAGTGGGGTCCGGAGGCAATAGCCAAGAAAGAATTTTTTTTAGTCTTTTTATTTTATTTTATTTATTTGACAGAGACACAGAGAGAGGAAACATAAGCAGGAGGAGTGAGAGGGGGAGAAGCAGGCTCCCCACTGAGCAGGGAGCCCGATGCGGGGCTCGATCCCAGGACCCTGGGATCATGACCTGAGCCGAAGGCAGACACTTAATGACTGAGCCACCCAGGCATCCTAATTTTTTTTTTTAAGATGTTATTTATTTGAGAGGGGGAGAGAGAGAAAGAGAGGAGGAGGAGCAGGCGGGGGGGTCAGAGGGAGAAGCAGACCCCCTGCTGACAAGGAGCCCAATGTAGGGCTCGAATCCAGGATCATGACCTGAACCAAGGCAGACACTTAGCCGACTGAGCCACCCATGCGTCCAAAGAAATAATTCTTTTTTTTTTTTAAGATTTTATTTATTTATTTGACATGGAGAGAGAGATCACAAGTAGGCAGAGAGGAAAGTAGAAGCAGGCTCCCCACTGAGCAGAGAGCCCGATGGGGGCGGTGGGTGGGGGTGGCTGGATCCCAGGACCCTGAGATCATGACCCAAGCCAAAGGCAGAGGCTTAACCCACTGAGCCCCCCAGGCACCCCAAGGAAAGAATTCTTGAGACGCCCTTGGTGCAAACTAGTGGTTTGGTTTTGGTTTTTATTTAAACTTTATTTTTTCAGTGTTCCAAGATTCATTGTTTATGCACCACACCCAGGGCTCCGTGGAATCGTGCCTCCATAATACCCACGACCAAGGTCACCCAAACCCCCACCCCCCTCCCCTCCAAAACCCTCAGCGTGTTTCTCAAAGAGTCCACAGTCTCTCATGGTTCCTCTCCCCTCCGATTTCCCCAACTCCCTTCTCCTCTCCATCTCCCCATGTCCTCCGTGTTATTCCTCATGCTCCACAAGTAAGTGAGACCATATGATAATTGACTCTCTCTGCTTGACTTATTTCACTCAGCACAATCTCCTCCCGTCCCGTCCATGTTGATACAAGATACCAACAGAAAAAGGGCCATCTGTGTTAGGTCTGTTATTAAACGAAACGAGACTGAGACAAAGTGAAAGTTATTTAAAGCTTTATTTTATGCCAAGTGTTAGAAATCAGACTGTTCGGCCATGGGGAATGAGACTGAAACAAAGTTAAAGTTATGCAAAGCTCTATTCTATGCTAAGCATTAGAAGTCAGACTGACCGACCGGCCAGGGCCGTCTCCGAAGAGAGCGACCCCTCCCAATCTTACAGGCCACCTTTTATTGGGTGAAACTGCAACCCGTATCTTGGTATCTCAACCCACCGGGTTTGTGTGTCTCTTGTTGATTGGCTAGTTCCATCCGGTCTGGTGACGTGTTATTCAAGATCACTCCATACTAGCAACCGTTACAAACAGTACTTTGGGGGAAGGCTTAGTCAATTAACATATTCAGTGTGAATAATAAAATTGTCGTCCTTCCCAAGAAGGAGTCATTTTGGTTTGGGCAAGACCTTCTCACTGTTACAAACAGTACTTCGCACTGATTAGATGTCTCCACCTGGCCTGACTCGTCCTTGTATTCTGGGCTCTAATCAGGAACCAGCCGACTACATTTTACTGGTTTCCCGGACTTGCTTCTAAGTCAGTTTCTCTGGGGGGCAGGGTCAATTTCAGTTTTACTGCACAAACCACAGAATGGCTCTTTACCCAAGATGGAGTCGTTCTGGCTAAATAGGTCCTTACATTCCCCCCTTTTCTTTGGAGATTAGTCAAATCCTCGACTTTTAAGCTTGTTTTTGTTTTAGGGCAGCCAGGAGTGCCTGAGGGATGTTACATACATCAACGAGGTTGGGGGGGGGGGGGTAAGGTGCCAGCTTTTGCTTTGTCCTCAGCCAGCCTCCTGCTCCCTCATCATTCCCCCCTGAACAATTTCGACCCTTAAATCTTAAGGTTGAAGGTGGAAGGTCTCATCCTCTGTAACTTCTTCCCGCTGAATAGGGGCGTAGAGTTGTCCCTACCTGTTTGGGTCAACATTGATCAGTTGGGGAATGTGTCGGGGAGTTACGAAAGACGGAGGCAGCTGACTCCAGCGCTGACAGTGAAGAAATGTCTCTGTGCCTGGTAAGGATCATCTGTAACAATATTCTGATGACAGAGGATTACTGGCAAGTGACAGAAAACTTGTCAGGAGGTAAGGGGAGTCTCACATGCGTTATCTAATTTAATATTGCGTCCTAAGGAGGGCGAAGGGAAGGAGATTTATCCTTTTATCGCCAGTCTCCAGAATTAACTTTGTCAAGGTCTCTTTAAGAGTCTGGTTTATTATTATTTTTGTTCGGAGTTCTGGGGCCGGTAGGCACAGTGTAGTTTTAATTAGTGCCTGTGGCCTTGGCCAATGCCTGTGAGACTGAATTCACAAATGCAGGGCCGTTGTCTGACCCAATTGTGAGAGGCAATCCAAACCTAGGAATTTTTTTTTTTCTAGTAGTTTTTGGCTACCATGCCTGTTGTTTCATGTTTGGCAGAAAAAGCCTCTACCCAGCCTGAAAAGTTATCCACAAGAACTAACATATACTTGTGTCCATATTTTCCCTGTTATTAAACACCTTTTCTGCTATTCCCATTAACTCAGTCAGATTCTTCCCTTTAAATCCTTTCATTTTCTGAAGTTTTTTTCTTATATCTGGGGCTGACTGACTAGCAAAGGCTAGATCGTTTAAACAAGTTATTGTGTAACTTCTCTGAAGTTTACTTCAAGTTGTAAACAAACATTTAAAGACAATAAAATCTAGAATTTAACATCCACAAACGTGTGTTACTGACATAATTTTTCTCTAAAACAACGCTCATTTTCAGAGATAGCCAAATCAGGACTAGTTTATTTGAAAAACAGTTCCAGTTTTAATAAACTTGGCCTCATTATTTGCATAAGCTCGGCAAGAACAGTGAGTGTGATCATATAGATCTTTTAGAATCTGCTTTGCTGGAACTTCTTATAAGGAATCTCTAGGTTGAACTTTTAGTAGCCTCTCCGGGCCAGAAGCCAAGCCACATACTTGCCATCAGACATGCCTGCGATACCTGTCGATTTGGGCAAATTCCTCTTTCTGGGGTCCCCAAAGTATCCTGAGGCTCCTGCTCGGAAGTGACACTCTTTACTCACCTGGTGAGGCTGCTGGGAACTCTGTAAGCAAGGTATCAGGCCAACAGTTCCAAGGGGCTTTATGGCTCCAGGTTTTATAAAACCGGGTCATATCTGAGTCTTTTTCAAATATGACATTCCAGTCAAAGCCTTGGTCAAATAACCAGTGTTTCCAGTGGGGTCCTGTTACAAGAAGAACAGATTCTTATTGAACTTTTGCAAATGACTGATTGCCATGGAAGAAAGAATACTTGCTGAGACCTTTTGAGTTTCAGAGGGTTCAGAGAGAAAAGTTGAATGCTTTGATTTGTTTGCAAATGAATACTTTTACATTTCTGTAAGTCACACACATCTTAAGGAAAAAGTTCCCCTAGTCTGGAAGAGTAAACAGAGAACCAGCAATATTTAAAATGAGACAAAACATTAAGAGACATAACATTATAATCTTTTAGTTCGTTTAGTCCCATGTTACTAATTCTGGTTTAGTTTGAATGCAGCTTTTACTTCTGGACATTCTTACCCATTTCAGTTTTAGGATTTTTAACATATTAAATACCTGTATTTGTCCTAAAAGTCCTTTATATGAATCTCCTTAAAGATAAAACTTATTTTATAAGAGAATTAAGATTTTGTTCAAGATTTAAATCTTGGGGAAGTTTGTTGAAACCTTTTAAAGCACATGTCTAAATAGGATTATGGATGTTAAACACCTGATAAAACACAGAAACTAGATTCTCTGGGCAGGCAAAGAGAAAACCATTTACCTTTTTTTCTTAACAGCAGATCAATTAATCTAAGAAAACTTTGTCCTTTTAAACAGAGAGAAAGTAGACTTTCTATACCAGTGTCTTTTAGTTCATATAATAGTCAACATTTACTTGAGTGGATCACCAATATATATTTGCCATAACACAGGGCTTTAGTCTTCCTTCCTTAAATACTATGCCTCATTTGAACAGAAACATTTATAGAAAAAGATTCATTAGTCTTTTTTTCCTCTTGTGAATAAATCCACCAAAACGGATCTAATATGGTCAAATTTTCAACGCATTTCATTGTTTTCTTTTAAACCTATAAACCAAGGCAAATAAAAGTCACTTCCGCCAAGCCTTCTATGACTTACTATATACCCTCAAGTTTAGCTTTTATCTCCGTTCATGTTCTGGTGCAACCAGACATTTTTACTTTAAGACAAAACTACTCACTCTCTTAGTCCATCCTGACCCTACCTAAAATTTCTTTTCTGAAGATTTCCCTTCACAAACCTTCTACAACTTGCTTTTGCATTCAGGTCTTGTCCCAAGCCATTTCCTTCCTTCCAAACATCCTTTTCATTTAGGACAAAATTACCTTCTCTTACTTTTAACAAAATGCATTCTCATTCCTTAAATCTTTCTTACATATCTTCTACTTTCCTACATACGGATTGCTTTCCTCATTTTCATCAGCCTTACAGTCAGTAGAATTTTGTACTCTTGGAAACATCTTAATCTCTAGTGAAGACTAAATATAAACCAATTGTGAACTGTTACAACAGAATTCTTTAGAAGGCAAATTTATGAAACAGTTAAGCACAAAACATGTTTAGCAACAGATTTAAATATTCTTAGTTTCTGCAGTAGGAAGTTAAGGCACAAACCCAGTTTCAGTAATTAATGCTTTAGCATTTTATCCCTTTTGGTTAAGACCTAGATGTCCATAATTTAATTTCATTTGTCATCCAAGCAAAACTTTAAAGTTTCAGGTTACCAAAGACTTTGAAAGCTACTTTAACAATTACCCATTAAAACTTTGAGACAGACAATTAACCATCAGTTCAGTCATCTCTTTGCTAACAGATTTTAACAAATAGCATGAGTTTATTTGACCTTCAGTGAACTTTGATTGAAATTTCACATTTACTGCTGTAACTTTAAAGACATGTCTATCTTAATTAAACCAACACACTTAACTTAGTTCCAATACTGATTTAGGTTCCCCCTGGGCCCACTCCACTTTGAATGTTCACCTGAGACCCGGGTGGGAGGATCTGGAGTGGGGGGTGTAGGTCCGGGGGCTGCTCTGCTTGCTCCTTGACAGTGAAGAGGGAAGGAGCCGTCGTGCAGGAAGCACCGAGGACGGTCTAGAGGCCAGTTATGCAGGCCCCACGCACGCTGGTGCAGAAACAGAAGGGGGAGACAGAAGAACAAAGTGCCGCCAGAAGGCAGAGGAAGGATTCCCGGTTTTAGAGCTCATCAGCCCCAACAGAGGAGCAGATGCCATGTTTTTCTGCCAGCAAGGGGGGAGGGGTTAAGCCGTCCATGTCGAGCCGGGGAAGACCGGAATTTCCCCGAAACAAAGGGAGTTTCGGCAGCTGCTTGGGAATGTTCCTTAAAGTCTCTGTCTCGAGTTAGACTAACCCCAGTTGGCTCCAGTTATAGCCATTAACACAAGAAATGAGTGAGGGAGGAGCCCCACCTCTAGTAGGAGGAACGGAGAGACGAAAGTCAGAGTCCCCTTGCTCTCCACTTGCCCCATTCCTTCAAACATAACAACAACGCAACAGACAATAAAAAGACAAGACAAAGACAACTGCAGACCCAGCGGCCCTTCCTCGACCAGATATCAAGTCTGAGGGTGTGCAAGATAAAATCCCAACTCAAAAACACAACCTGCTACTGGTGGGGATCTCCTCGGTCCCCTGACCACCTAAGGGGAACTGAACCCCCGGTGACCACCTAGGGGGACTTGAACCCCCTGGCAGGTCCTTGACCGCCTATGGGGACTCGAACCCCCTGACAGGCCCTTGACTGCCTAGGGGGACTCGAGCCCCCTGACCACCTAGGGGGACTCGAACCCCCTGGCGATCCACCAGTGGAGGGATGGGGCCTCCCCGCATCCACTCCAGCCCTGGGGAGCAATACTGCGTCCAGCTTCTCCCCGGTGGGCTATACCTTGGAGCTCCGCAACCAGACAGACAGACAGACAGACAGGATCTTGAAGGATGGGGTCTCAAGATCTTACCTCTGGAGGCTTTTCCCAGAAATTCTGATGCTGGCTCAGTTCTTGTCGTTTAATCCCGGGAGAGCCCCCAATGTTCAGTCTGTTATTAAACGAAATGAGACTGAGACAAAGTGAAAGTTATATAAAGCTTTATTTTATGCTAAGTATTAGAAATCAGACTGATTGGTCAGGGGAACGAGACTGAAACAAAGTTAAAGTTATGCAAAGCTCTATTCTATGTTAAGCATTAGAAGTCAGACTGACCGGCCAGGGCCATCTCCAAAGAGAGTGACCAAGAGAGCCTGTGAGATTGGGAGGGGTCGCTCTCTTCGGAGACGGCCCTGGCCGGTCAGTCTGACTTCTAATGCTTAGCATAGAACAGAGCTTTGCATAACTTTAACTTTGTTTCAGTCTCATTCCCCATGGTCGATCAGTCTGATTTCTAATACTTGGCATAAAATAAAACTTTAAATAACTTTCACTTTGTCTCAGTCTCGTTTCGTTTAATAACGGACCTAACAATCTCTACCCCAATGTTCATAGCAGTGATGGCCACAGTCGCCAAACTGTGGAAAGAGCCAAGATGCCCTTCAACAGACAAATGGATAAAGAAGATGCGGTCGTATGTACAACGGAGTATTATGCCTCCATCAAACTAGTGGTTTTATTAAAGCATCGGGACTCGGCAGGAAGAGCTGCTGACCCCCACCACACCGGGGATTAGAGAGGAGCAACAGATGATATACTTTGGGGTTGGGGAAATAACTAGAAATTTTAAAAGGATTTTCATATGTTAAAGAAGACACAAGACGGGGCGCCTGGGGGTCGCTCACTAGTTAACCTCTGCCTTCCGCTCAGGTCAGGATCCCGGGGTCCTGGGATTGGCCCCCATCAGGCTCCCTGCTCAGCGGGAGGCCTGCTTCTCCCTCTCTCACTCCCCCTGCTTGGGTTCCCTCTCTCTCTCTCTCTCTGTCAAATAAATAAATAAAAACTTTTTTTAATTTTTTTTTTTTAATAAAAAAGAAGACACAAGATACCAGAGCCTTGCTCATTGTCTAACCAAGGTTGCTTTTCCCTCTAGCAAGGCATTAGCATTAAGATAGTAGGGAGTTTCCTGGAGGAAAGTTATGATCTGTCTCCTCAAGAATTTGTCAGTGAGCTACAGATTATAAAGACATTTAATTTTATCTCTATTTCCTTCTGCCTGTTTCCCACATCTCCTAGAGGAGACAGAAAGCAGAGTGGTGGGCGTCAGGGGCTGGGGAGGGGGCAAGGGGAAGTTCAGTGGGGACAGTTTCGATCTAGGAAAGATGGAAAAGTTCTGGAGGTGGACAGATGGTGGTGACGGTTGTAAACAATATGAATGTGTTTGATGCCATCAAAATGCATGTTTTTTTAATGATTAAAATAACAAATGTTGTCTTCTGTGTATTTTGCCACAATGTTTAAAAAGTCTAAGAAGCAAACAATGACATCAGCTGAACACACAACACTTCTACCATATTTCCCCCCCAAAACTCCCAAGAGCACAGGCTCAGGGGCTCCCCGGGGGGCGGCTCAGGCGGCAAAGCATCTGCCTTTGGCTCAGGTCGTGATCTCAAGGTTCCGGGATCCAGTCCCACATCGGGCTCCTTGCTCAGCGGGGAGCCTGCTTCTCCCTCTGCCTGCTGATCCCCCTGCTTCTCGATCTCTCTCTGACAAATAAATAAATTAAATCTTTAAAAAAAAAAATTAGGCTTCTTTCAGGCTGGAAGATGAGCTGGGAGGACGCGCAGCCCAGCTCACAAAGAGGAGAGAACGTGGGGTGAGTGGACTCGCTCCCCAGTCCACCAAGTCCAAGATGGGCTCCAGGTTCCTCAAAGAGCAGAAGGCCCCCCCGTTCCAGCTCCTTCGGGCCTGCTCCGTGGGCTGTGGTAGCCCCGGAGGGGGACGGCCGATTCACATTAGAAAAGATGTGCAGCCCCGTTAATGGAAACGGGAATACGAAGGAAGCCGGCAGACGGACCCCACTGGGGCGCTAGGCTGGCAAAAATGAAGCCTGACTCATGAGAGTCAGACGGGGTGCGGGTGAATTCTGCGGGTGGGAACCGAGAGGCTCTCATCCCCCAGCCACGCATTTACAGAAGTGAAACGTCTGTCAGTGGGCGATGGCCGCAGGGACACGCGACTGTCCGACAGCCGCGAGCGCCACTCAGCCAGGGCAAGGGCAGCTTGTCCCGGTGAGCGGCGGGCGACGTGGGGAGGCGTGGAATCACCATGGCCTACACCTGCCACTCTTGTAACTGCTAGCTAGCTCCACTGGGATTTAAATTAAATTTTTTTTTAAATGTGATATACAAAAACAAGACCGGGGCGTCCGTTCTAGTCACAGTAGGGGAGGCTCTCGCCAGGACGATGAGACAAGGAAGGAAGGAAGGCTGTCTCCATTCACAGACGGCCTGCCCTTGTGCATTGAAAACCCTAAGGAATCCACAGAAAAGCTGTTAGAGCTAATAAATGAGGTCAGCAAGCTTACCGGGGTTAAGATCAACCTGCAAAAATCAGTTACATTTCGGGGCACCTAGTTGGCTCAGTGGGTTAAGCGTCTGCCTTCAGTTCAGGTCATGATCTCAGGGTCCTAGAATCGAGCCCCGCATCGGGCTCCCTGCTCAGCGGGGAGTCTGCCTCTGCCCCTCCCCTGCTTGGGAACGTGTTCTCTCTCTCTCTCTCAAATAAATAAAATCTTTAAAAAACAATTACATTTTCATATGATGTGGGAAACAAAGGTAGAAGGAATGTAGATAAAATTGTCCTTATAACCTGCAGCCCACTGACAAGTGCTTGAGGAGACAGAGAGCAACCAACCTTCCTCCCAGAAACTCCCTACTGTCTTGACGCTCGCACCTTGCTAGAGGGAAAAAGAAGCTTGGTTTGATAATAAGCAAGGCCTCCGGTATCTTGTGTCTTCTATAGTGTATGAAAATCCTTTTGAAACTTCCCTTCTCTTTACTTCCCCCAACCCCAAAGTGTATCATCAGTTGCTCCTCACTAAAGGGGGGGTTGGGGGGTTGGGGGGCAGCAGCTCTTTCTGCCCATAGATCCTGTCCCTGTGCTTTAATAAAAACCCCCATTTGCACCAAAGATATTGCAAGAATTCTTTCTTGGCCATTGGTTACCAACACACCAACATTCAAAAAACTACAGCATGTGTACCAACAATGAATAATCTGAAAATGAAATTAAGGGGAAAAATCCATTTAGGGGCGTCTGGGGGGCTCAGTCAGTTAAGTGTCCAACTCTTGATCTCAGCTCAGATCTTGATCTCAGGGTTGGGAGTTCAAGCCCCACCCTGGGCTCCACCCGGGCATGGCGCCTCGTTTGTTGTTTGTTTTTTTTTTTTAAGATTTTATTTATTTATTTGACAGAGATCACAAGTAGGCAGAGAGGCAGGCAGAGAGAGAGAGAGAGGAAGCAGGCTCCGCACCGAGCAGGGAGCCCGATGCGGGACTCGATCCCAGGACCCTGGGATCATGACCTGAGCCGAAGACAGAAGCTTTAACCCACTGAGCCACCCAGGTGCCCATGGCGCCTAGTTTTCAAAGAAATCCATCTACAATAGCATCAAAAAGGATAAAATATTTAGGAATAGATTTCACAATGATGTGTAAAAGCAGTTTGGCAGGTCCTTGGTCAGTGAACTCAGTCTATGACCAGCAGTTCCACGCCTGGTTGTGTACGTCCAAGAAAACTGAAATGTTGGCACGAAAATGTGTACGTGAATGTTCACCGCAGGGTGACTCATTAACACCCCAAAAGTAAAACAAACAAATAAATAAATAAATTGAATTAAATTTAAAAAAAGGAAAACAGCTAAAGAGTAGAAACAGCCCAAATGCCCATGAACTTCCCTACAGACAAACACAATGTGGGAAACCCACACAGTGGGATGGTAGTACTCAGCCATGTAAGGAAATGACACACCGATCCGTGCTAAGTTATGAATGAACTTTGCAAATCCAATCCTCCGTGAAGGAAGCCCAGTCACAAAAGCCAGATTCTGTGTGGTTCCATTTTATGAGCGTCCAGAACGGGCAAATCCCTGGAGACAGAAAGTGGGTAAGTGGCTGCCAAGAGTGGAGAGTTTTCATGGGATTGACGCCTTCTGGAGCTAGACCCTGGCGATGTTTGCACACGACCCCAGCTCCCAAAATGAACACACTCAAACCCGCGGGATTGTATACCTTAAAGGGGCGAACGTCATGGGGTGTGAATTTGTTCTCTGATACAATAAGCAACAGTTACTTGGTCTTTATTCCAGCTCATGGCTGGAATGAGCCATGGAAGTCTGGAAGTCTCCAGAATGGTGTCTTTCGGATACTAATGAAGGACTGGGCGCTGGGCCCTGGAGAGCTCCAGGGTGGGGCTGGTCACCAGAGGATCGGACCTTCCCGTTCTACCCGCGACCTATGGTATTTAATCAATACTCGTTATGTAATGAAATCACTATAAAACTCCCCAAATAACAATGTTCAGGGAGCTTCTGGATTGGTGAATGCGCGGAGGTTCTGTGAGGGTGGCATACAGCCCTTTCCCAAGGTAGACTCTGCCTTTTTTTAAGATTTTGTTTGAGAGAGCAAGAGAAAGAGAGGATGAGCAGGGGGAGGGGCAGAGGCAGAGGGAGAAGCAGGCTCCCCGCTGAGCAGAGAGCCCGATACGGGACTCGATCCCAGGACCCTGGGATCACGACCCGAGCCGAAGGCAGACGCTTCACCGACCCAGTCGCCCCAGCCTCTGCCTTATGCGTCTCTTGCATCTGGCTGTTCCTGAATTGTACCCTTTATGATAAGCCGGGAATAGTCAATAAAGCACTTTCCTGAGTTCAGTGAGCCGTTCTGGCAAATCATCAGACCCCAGGAGGAGGTCATGGGCACCCCCTGAATTGATAACAGGTTGATGAGAAGCACAGCTGACAACCTGGGACATGCCGGGGGTCTCCAGGGCGTGCCCTCTTGGGGACTGAGCCCTTAACCTGTGGGGTCTGTGCTGACTCCCGGTAGACGGTGTCAGAACCAAACAATCAGAGAGGTGGAGAGCCCCTTGGCGTCGAAGATGGGAGCAAAACCCGTTCCGATCTAAACAAGACAAAACATCACCGTGTGGCGCGAAATGAAAGCTTCCCGAGAACATCACATCGCAACCTTGACCTCAGAAGCAAGCAGAACTAAACAACCTACTGTGTCCGTGCACGCGGACCCATGTGAGGAAAGAATTTTCTGAAGCCTGGAAGTAAGCCACGTCCCCTCCCGCGCCAGGCCTTCCTTCCCGGAGGTGGAAGGGACGGTGACGCGGGAAGGGGCAGCGCCGCTGTCGCCTGACCGCGCCACACGCGGTTAGATGTTAGACGCATTCAGTCTTTTACAGGACAGCGGAGCCAAAGCGTGGGTTGCAACGCATTTCCTTACGAAGCTGCCGGCTTGGAGACCAGCCTGGAGCCCAGCTTGCAGCCCGCCCGTGGCTCTCCTCCGCTTGGAAGCCGACCGCCGCCTCTTCAGTTGAGCAGCAGGTAAAGGGGCGCTTAGGCTCCCGGGTGTGCTCCCAGCACAGCCCTCCCCAGGAGAAGCTTTCAGGGGCCAGAGTTCACCCTAGGCTCGCGATTTTCCAGATAGAAGTTCCTTTTCTCCTCTTTCTCTGTCCTTTCTTTTCCCCTGGCGGTGAGGGAAGCAGAGACAGGAGTTAATGTCAACCGGATTGCACAGTCAGTGCCTCTTTAAGGGGATACCCCTTCAGCTGAGACCCCAGAAAGGAGGTGGAATCAAGGAGGGGAGCGGAGGGCGAGGGCCACCAGGCAAAAGGAGCAGCACAACCCCCGAGACGGTGGCTGTGTGTCCCCCTGCAAGTGCTGGAGATGGTCAGAGCGGCAGGAGTCAAAGAGGGAGGGAGGACGTGCTAAGAGGAGGCTGGAGAGGTCAGCAGGACCTTTGAGGCCCCACGAAGGGCTGGGCTTTTACTCCCGGGCACTGGGGAACCACCCAAGATTTCAAGTGGGGACCTGATACCACTGGGTTTGCATTTGATGAAGAGAATGCGAAACAGGCCTGCCCTGTCGGAGGGATGGGTCAGCGATGTTCATAGGACCCAACCATCATGCGAGAGAAACATGGACACTCAGGCTCCCCTTCCCAGCAGGAGTGACCTCTGAGAGGAGACAGGCCAGGGCTGATGTAGCTGCTTTATGGCTACAAGGGGGAAGCCTATCAGAGAGGAAAGCCAGTCCAGAGAAAAGCAGAGCTGAGAGACTAGACAGGAAAACTGGATCCTTGTGATGCCTGTGTGCCCCTCGATCAAGCCGGACCTGAAGCCCACATGAATGCCCATCTATATGTTGCATGGTTTTGGCTGCCATGACAAAATGACACAGACCATGTAGCATAAACTATAGAAATTCGTTTTCTAGAGGCTGGGAAGTCCAAGACCAAGGGGCCAGCCCGTTTGGTTCTTAGAGTTCTCTTCCTGGCTTCTCACTGTGTCCTCACTTGGCAGAGACGGTGCTGTGGTATCTATTCCCTTTCTTGTAAGGACATCAGCCCTGTCAGATTAGGACCCCACTCGTTTGACCTCATTTAATGTTTATCACCTCCTCACAGGCCCTTTCTCCAAGTACTGTCGCACTGTGGGTTACGACTTTAACATATGAATCTTAGAGATACAAACATTCAGTGCATAACACAGTATGAGTCAGTAAATACCCTTTATCCTTAAGCCAGTCCCAGTTGGAGTTACTGTCCTTGGAGTAGATAAACTGTAGGCCAGGGCGGCGGCGGGAGGGTTGGAGGTATCAAAGAGGACAAGTAGGTTTTCAGCTAGTGCAACGTACAGCTGCTCATAATAAAATAATTATTATATGTATGACATATGCTATCTACATAGGCACCAGACTGTAATGCATGATAAAGAATATCACATAGTTGTTATTCATGATGTTCAGGTCAGTGAAATGGATGATACTTCTTACCGAGTTACAATATAATACCGTTATGTACTACATCTTCACTGGGAGGTCCCGCTGCCCCTGTCTACCTACCACCTGATTTGGGCGCTATTCTGTGGGCTGCAAGGTGCATGAGGCTTCGGGGAAAATTACAGGGTAGTTGCACATGCACGAGATGTGCATGGGAGACAGAGGTTGAGTGGTCCTGCCCCGGGGTGTGCAGACGAGTCTGAACATTTTGCTGCAGCAGATTGGCCCGTGTATGGTAGAAGTTTATTACTTGTATTTTGTTCCGATTGGGCAGTACATCTTTTCAGGAGCAAGACACTTACAGAAATGGCGTCCATGTTTCATTTAAAAATCGGTTCTGAATCTCCATTTCTCAAGGCCAATTATGAAACTGAAACCTCCACAAGATATTTGTTGGCTTTTAGCTTTCACGGTGGGGGCCGAAGAGACATCACGAGCCACAAGCCACACCAGACGACACAATTCTGACTCCGAAGCATCCCATCAATTTTCAAAAGTCAGTAATTATTTTCAAAGACGGTGTCCAGAAATGGGTTAACGGGTACAGCTGCAGAAGTGGGCTGACCCGCCACTCCTGAAGTAATGACTTCATTTACACCGTATGACTTGTTCTACACTTATTTCACTCATTTTTCTAAAGTATTTTTAAGATTTTATTTATGAACTTGAGAGACAGATGGCATGATCAAGGGGAGGAGCAGAGGGAGAGGGAGAAGCAGGCTCCCCGCTGAGCAGGGAGCCTGAATCAGGGCTCGATCCTGGGACCCTGAGATCATGACCTGAGCCGAAGGCAGAGGCTTAACCCACTGAGCCACCCAATTTCCTTATAATTTGCAGCCCCCTGAGAAATACCTGAGACAGCAGAATATGACATTCTCAAGGAATTCGCTACCGTCTTAAGGCTTTGCTAGAGGCAAAAAGCAACTTTAGCTTGACAACCGCGGGATCTTCACGATCCTTTAAGTCTTAGAAACACATGAATATCCATTTGGAAATGCCTTTACCTCTACTCCCCTCCCAACTTAAAAGTATATAATCCATCGCTCCTCAGGACCCCAGTACAGCTCCTTCTGCCCACGGGTCCTGCCCTGTGCTTTAATAGAAACACCCCCTTGCCCTGAAAATATCTGAAAAATTCTTGACCAGTCGCTCCTGGCCCACATCACATCACACATGTGATGTGTGGGGGCCAGGAGTGTGAATGCTAAGCAGCTTGGGGTGCCTGGGTGGCTCAGTTGGTTGTGTCTGCCCTCCGCTCAGGTCATGGTCCTGGAGTCCTGGGATCGAGCCCCACATTGGGCTCCCTGCTCAGCGTGGAGTCAGCTTCTTGCTCTGCCTCTGCCCCACCACCTGCTTGTGCTCTATCTCTGCCTCTCTCTCAAATAAATAAAATCGTTTTTAAAAAAATGCTACTTAGCTAAATTCAGTTAAAAAGGTGAACACCAAAGCCTTTTTTTTTTGGCAACGATAACGCTCATATAAAGTTCAATGGGGGGGTTGCCTGGGTGGTTCAGTGGGTTAAAGACTCTGCCTTCGGCTCAGGTCATGATCCCAGGGTCCTGGGATCAAGCCCCAGGTGGGGCTCTCTGTTCGATGGGGAGCCTGCTTCCTCCTCTCTCTCTCTGCCTGGCTCTCTGCCTGGCTCTCTGCCTACCTGTGATCTCTGTCCATCAAATAAATAAATAAAACTTAAAAAAAAAAGGTCAATGGGCACAGCACAAAGGGACCAAGGTTCTTACTAAATTAAAAACCCCACAGACCAGAAATATACTTGGAACTAATTGTGCTTAATAATTTCATCCAAACAAGCTGTAAATTACAGCAATTGAATTAGAAATCGTAGTTGTCAAAATTCACATTTTTTCACAATTAGAGTAAATGAAGTACAAAATGTCTGTGGCAAAGCTGGTGGCAGATACATAAAAGTACTTTAGCACGGCAGGAACTTTTTCCCTGTGCCCTCACCAACGGTGCTTTGAAAGTGTGAACCTTTGCACACCAACGTTACGTGTCCCGGAGGGACTGAACAAGTGCCCGGAACCACTGCATTTTATCCAAACACAACTTAAAACTTTTAATCAAAGTACTCAGAAACGAAAGCACCAAAAAAACAAACAAAAAAAAAAACAAAACAAAACAAAACAAAACACCAGCCTTCGCGCTCTTTAGCAAATTACAACGGTTGCAAAGTTGCAAACACGACAGTGGAACGCGGGACACCTTGAAAAAACTGACGTCCGAGGCCTGGTTTTTGAAATTCGGCTAACTGCACTCAGAAATGCCTCTGCAACACCTCCACGGACGAGAACCACCGCGGGCTTAACTGAATAGACGTACGCGCGGAATCCGAACGCACGGAAATCGGGAGGGCCGCGACTCCGCAGCTCCTAGATCTGGTGGATCACTCAGAAGAATCGGAGATCCCCTCCCACGCCCGGGGTCTGCGAGGCGTCCAAGGCGAGCCCACGCCGTGAACAGCCCAGTCTCCGGGCCTCAGGTCCCTTTCCCGGACGGTGCGTGGACTCTCTTCCGTTTCCGACCGCGTGGACGCCGCACAACCTGGCTCCCGGCGTCCCCCGGGGCAGCCGCGGGGCGCGAGGGTGGAAACACCGGCCCCAGCCGGCGCGCGTGCGCACAGGCCAGCAGCGCCAAGCCCCCAACACGCCGCACGCCCGCGTACCGCTCCCCCCCAAGCAGGCCCGCGCGTTCACGCATCGCGCACGCGCCCCGAGGCCGGCTGGGCCTCCGGGCTCCGGGTCCGGCTCCCGGAGCTTGGCTCCCGGCGGCCCGCGCGAGCCGGCGCCGGGCGGGCGGTGGGCGGGGGCCGCGGGGCGCTCGGGAGGAGGGCGGGGCGCGCGCGGGCGGGCCGAGTCGGAGGGCCGGGCCCGGGGCTGCGGCGGAGTGGGACTCGGCGCTGGCGCTGCCGCCATGGACGCCGACGCGGGGTCGCAGAACTCGGAGAACGGGGAGCGCCGCGACCCGGACCGGACTGCGGAGGAGGACGCGCGGGCCCGGGCCGAGTTCGCGGCGCTGCACGGCCCGGCGCTGCGCGCGTCCGGCGTCCCCGAGCGGTACTGGGGCCGCCTCCTGCACAAGCTGGAGCACGAGGTGCGGGCGGGCGAGGCGCCGGCCGGGAGGACCGGGGCGCAGAGCGGGGCCGGGGGAGCCGGGGCGCGGGCGGCGCTGGACCCTTCTCCCGGGAAGGGCGTGGCTGCGGGCGGGCCGCTGGCCGAGAGCCGCCGGGGCGCGGCGCGGGGAGGCCGGGCCAGGGGCGCTGCGGGGCGGCCGGCGGCCCCCGGGACGACTGGTGCGCATGAGGCTGGGGGTTGTCCGGGGCGGGAGCGGAGCGAGCGCCTTGCCGGGCGGCAGAAGCTTCAGCCGCGGAGCGCAGGCCGGGGCGCGACGCGCCGGGGGCGTGTCCGTGTTGCGGCGCGGCGTGGACGCGGCGGGAGAAACGCACGGGGGTGGCTGTGAAGAGCGCCAATGCCCTGATGACCGACTTAGACGTCGCCTCCTTGGCGGTTTAGGAGCTTCCAGACTTGGGGGACTAAGAGTGGCAGCAAGGGCCCAGCACCTGTGGCCCCGGGTCTGCCAGTGCCTGGGGCTGGCCGGGCTGTGTGCGCTGCTCCCCTGGTGTGTCGGGACCTACCCCGAGTTCCCCACGCGTCTGCGTCCCGCAGCTTTGTCATCCCCATTATGCGGTTGAAAAAACTGAGTCACAGGAAGAGGAAGTGAGCCTCCCAAAGCCTGTCAAACTTGGGAACCTGTCCCTCGCTCTCAGCGACTGCCACCTCCAGGGAGAGTAGATGTCCCAAGAGTTTGTGTGGCTTTAACTGTTCGGGTCACAGATTCTTTCTTGTCTCATCATTTGATTTGATCCCCAGTCACCCTCATTTTTGCAGATGAAAGAAAACAGATTGTGGGAGACGGACATCTAAAGAAAAATGTTCCCATGCTTCTAGATTCTCTTCCCTTTTGTGGGGATGGCTCCCTTCTGCCCGCCAGCCTTCTCTAGCCTGGCCTCCAGGGGGGTACCCCATGGATACTGGCCAATGAGCAGGCCCTGGTTTGGGGTCCTTTGCCCAGCTGCTGAAGCCAGAGCACATATACACCGGTCCGTTAGGGAGGCCTTCTTAGCGGGAACAAGGCTCTTCTCGGGTGGGGGGCTGCCTTGGGGGCCTAGACAGACTGGGAGAGGCGGTGAAGCAGAGCCCCAGAGCCAGGAAGAGGTAATAAAAAAAGACAGTGTCAGTGACACTCAGTAGGTCCCTGCCTCTTGTGAATCTCCTTCCTGTAGGACTCGCCCTCCACTCCACCAGTGTTTCCTGAGCCCTTGGCTCTGGTCCCAGGCATATGCTGGGAACCTCCCCCAGTTTGTTAGGATAAGAAGAAGGTCCTCATTCTGGGTGAAAGGCACACGATGTGGGAACCCCCCGGGCCTAGCCAGCCTCTGGGCAGTAAACCGTCATTCGGGCAACACTGGTCCGTCTGAGCTAGAGTCTCCTTCTGGAAAGCCCGATGGTGGAATAGGGCCCCAGCTCCCACAGTCTTAGAGGGGACCGGGTGGGGAGGCCTGAGACGAGCATCAGCGGGCACCAGCTCATGGAGGGCAGTCATCAGAGGGCAGCGTCCCCTCTGCCTTGGCTGCTGTAGCACTGCGAGGGGGCAGCCAGTATTTTTCCATGACCCTCCCTTGCCGTGAGGGGTTATGGGCAGAGCTGTGAGTCATCAGTTTACTAGACCCAGAACCTGCATCCATTGTTCTCAGTGAAACCTGCCACTCTCCTGGGCCCAGGTGTGGGGGAGGGCACCTGCCAGCAGGAATGGGGGTACCTCCACCTCCCCACAAGGCCAGTGACCCTGGTGCCTTGCCTCAAATCAGTTGGAAAGGATGGGGAGTGTTCTAAGATAAATTCCAACTCTCCCTCCCAGCAGGAACTTCCCAGCTAAAGCCGTTCCCCTTCCATACCTCTTAGGGGCTTTTCCTCCATGGAGGGATTGTGGTCCCCCTCATTTCACAGTGGGGGGGAGGGAGGCAGGCCCTCTGTCCCCAGGGCCTTAGGCTACCTCACCGTGTACCCCCTCCCTCCCGTATGATTTGGGGACGAGGACTGGGGATTTGGGTTCTAGATTGAAACCCAGAGTGAATTCCAGTCCTCTCAGCAGCTCTGTCCTGGAGGGAAGGTAGCACCCCAGCCCCCCGCCCCCTGGTTCTTACTGCTCGGGGATCCTGGCTTGAGGCAGCTGCCCTTGTCTTCAGGGGGCCCTGGCGTGCTTCACCGGTTCCACAGCCTTCCCTACCCTCAGCTTCTGTACCCCAGCCTGGGGTCCTTGCGGGTCCTTGCACCACTGCCCCCCAGCCACGTGTTCAGATCTTCCCCCCTCTGTACCGCTCAGCTCCTGTCAGGCCCCAGCACCGGGGACCTGGGCCTCCCACCCCGCTCCGCCATCGGCGGCCGGTTGCCCGGGCAAGATGGCGAGTGGTTCGGCCTCACAGGCTGGGGCCCGGCCCGGAGAAGCGGCGGGTGCCTGACTATGGAGCTGGTTTGCATCTGCGTGAAGCTTGCTTCTGTCAGGGTCCTGAGAAGTGGGTTTGGGGGAACTGGCTTTTGTTGAGTCCCTGCTCGTGCCAGGGACTGTCGGTGCACTGTTTGTTGGTTGAACACTCAGCTCTCCTGGAAGACCGAGGATGCTTCTTCCCCAGGGAGAGGCTGCTCTCAGCAGCAGAGTGGTGGTGGCATGCTCACAGGGCATGGGCCGAGCTGAGTTTCCTCCAAGCCTTGGATGTCTGTTAATCATTTCATCCTTCCCACAACCCTAGGAAGTCAGTTCTGCTGTTCCCATTGTATGGATGGGGAGACTGAGGCACGACGTGGTTCAGTTGACTTGTTCAAGGCCTGGCTCCAGCATCTGTCCTAAGGCCCCTTGTCAGGTGGCGGCAGACACACAGTGCGGGAGTGTGGCTGATGGGGGCAGGCTGGCTAGGCTTCGGCCGCGTGTGGTTGGCAAGGAAACTCAAGGACCAAGGCCCTTATCTTTCTGACCCAGCACTTCAGGAGACCAGCCCAGAGCACACGCTGTACAGGCCCAAAGCGCTTCTCAGCAGGGCTGGCGCGGTGGCTGTGGGAGGTTCTCAGCCACCTGTTTTCCTTCTGGGGCGCCTCTGCTGTCCCGCTGGAGGACTGGAGTGAGATCCCCGGCCCTGCCAAGATCCCAGCTCTTAGATTCACCTCTGGCCTGGCCACTCGTGCCTGCAGCCCGCTTCTGAGCACACCCAGGACAATAGCTGGTGACCCTGGTTAGGTCGCGGTCCTGGCTGATCTCCAGGAGCCTCAGTTCCCCCACCCGGAAGATGGGTGGTTGGGTAATAAACAGGTCCTGCGTCCCCGAGGGGTTGGATTGGTCCTTGAGGCCAGGGTGTGGTGCTCTATGAGGCGGGGGTTCTGGCCTGGGGAGCCTGCCAATACCCCTGCTTGTGGCCCCAGGTTTTCGATGCCGGGGAGATGTTCGGGATAATGCAAGTGCAGGAAGTGGAGGAGGAGAGTGAGGGCGAGGAGGCCCGGGAAGCACGGAAGAAGCAGCCCAACCCTGGCGGCGAGCTCTGCTACAAGGTCATCGTGACCAGCGAGAACGGGCTCCAGGCGGCCGACCCCAACAGGTAGGAGCTGCAGGCCCGTGGTCCATGGTCTGTGGTCCGTACCGTGGTCCTCAGCGCGGGCTCCTCTGGAGAGAAGCAGCCGTGGCAGGCGCTCGTGTTTGCCGTGGTCAGGTTGGCCACGACAGCTACTGATGTTCCCGCGTGGGACATGTTTCAGACAGACCCGAGAGCAGCCTCCCCAGCCCCTCCCGACCATCAGTAGGGTCCCACAGCAGAGGGGTGATGTGTGCCGATTTTGCCAGTGAGACAGGAAGGACTTGCGGAAGGTCACAGCTGGCCGAGAGCCGGGGTGTGGAACGCCAGGCTGGTGAGCCCGGACTGTTCGGGGACCTTCCCCCAGGCCTGCTAAATCCCAGTCTCGGGAGCCCAGGAATTGTAACAGGTTCTCCCAGGGCTTTGTGCCCAGGCTGTGAGCAGTGCGGTCTCCTTGATTCCTCGGGAGGACACCAGGGCCCAGAGCAGGCCTGGTGTGGCCCTGGGCCACGGGGTATATGGGGCACAGCTAAGACTGGACCCTGGCATTCCTGCCTCCAGCCACGGCAGGCCTCCAGGCTCCTCTGCCAGACTTCGTTGGACCCTTGGAGAGGACACTTGCCGGCCTCTCAGGGTCCCCAGGCCCCTGTGTCCATAGCTCTTCGGGGAAGAGTCTGGCTGGCCTCCTCTTCCGCAGAGCAGCCTGTGAGGGGCGGGAGTGGTCACTCAGGGAACGACAGCAGCCTGTCCCCTCCACCTGTGGGCTGTCCGACTCAGAAATTTGCAGGCTCACCATTCACATTTAGCTCAGTGCACCTGCTCTGGGGCCTGGGCCCCGCAGCCAACTCCAGGAGCTCGCTGCCCCTCCACCCCCTTGAGCGCACACCTCCGCCAGGCGGGCTCCGGAGGGGACGCGAGCGGAGTCCTGCCTTTGGTCTCAGCTCCTCCCACTCCACAGCCCTCCCGGCTCCGGGGCCTTTCTCCCTGCAGAGCTCTGAGTCTCCCCTGATTGCCAGGCTCCTGCTTCATCCTCTCCCCACACCTGCTGTGTATGGCACCGTAGCCCCAAGCATTGTCCCACCTTGAAGCGTGGCTTCCCGTGGTCAGAACCTCTGAGCACAAGCACTCGCTTTGCGCGTGCAGACATACAGTCCTAGAAGCCCAGTGGAACAAGTGCTGCCGATTTTGCCCCCCAGCCCAAGAGCTGGAGCGTTTGCTGTCACCCGGGGGAAGGGAGGTGAGGGTCGCTTTGCCTGGCAGGCAGACCACACCCCTGGGTGCCGGAGCCTCGTGTTCCCAGCAGGGCTCTGGAGGGTGTCCCAGAAGCCCTGCCTTGAGGGGCGGGAGGACAGGTGTGGCCCTGGGCCTGCCGTGGGAATGCCTGCCTGGTCCTCTGCGGTGGCCCCACCCCTGGGCTCTTCCAGGGGGACTGGGCACGTGGGCCACGGAGGTCCAAATGCGCGGGGGCTTGCTGTGCCCGCTGGAGCCGGAGCTCCTTTGCATGCCTCCCCCGCCCCTGGCTTCCCATTGTGTGCAGCATTTGCTTTTCCTGAGCGCCCGCACCTGAGGGGGCAGGATAGGGAGCGAGGCCGGTCCGGCTGGTGCAAATGCAGCTGAAGGCACTCACCACGACAGTGCTCGATGATAACGATCAGCGAGAACACAGGGACTTGGTACAGTCCGCAGGTTGTGTGTTTTGTCTCCTCTGACCCTCACACCGGCCCCCAGACAGGAGGTACAGACCCCGTTGGTTTTTGCAGAAACTGGTAGAGGGCGTGGAAGCTCGCCAGGCCACAGCTGCAGGCCTTCCCCCTCCCCTCGTCCCCCAGGGCAGACCCCCCCTGCCGGCCCTCACCCCTGCCCTCGGCTGTGCCCGCAGCATCTTCCTCATCGACCACGCCTGGACGTGCCGCGTGGAGCACGCGCGCCAGCAGCTGCGGCAGGTGCCCGGGCTGCTGCTCCGCATGGCCAACCTGATGGGCATCGGGTTCCACGGCGAGCTGCCCAGCGCCGAGGCCGAGGACCTGGTGCTGGAGGAGATGTGGCGGTTCAACCAGACCTACCAGCTGGCACACGGGGTGAGCAGGGACGACCTGGGGGAGCCAGGACCCAGCCCCAGGGGCCTCTGCCCCAGAAGTGAACAGACTCTCCTCCCAGGGCCCCCCTTATCCCACAGGGCTCCCTCGTGGCCCTGTTAATCAGCCTTGGGCCACCTGGTTCTCAGGGCCCTTGAGCTCACAGGAGCGACCTTCTCTCAGACCTCTAGACATGGGCCCCATGACTTGGTTCCTGTGGCCCAGTGCCGTCGGGCTCTGTCATCCCCTGAAAGCCCTCAGGGTTTGCTCACATCCGAAGAGTCCTGTCCCTTGAGCACACGTCCTCGGTGTCCATCACCACCTGTCCTACCAGCCTCCCCAGACCCAGCCTCACGCTCTAGCCCCTCACCACTTTTCATGTTGGAGAAGACAAAAGTAGTTTCTCATGGTCTCAGATGTCACCTCCTCCAGGAAGTGCCCCTCGCCCTCTCCCTGCCACACACACCCATGTAGCCGGAAGGCTGTGTGTCTCGTCCAGGCCCTTGTACCCGGTTAAGGGGCTTGGGTGCGTGGTAAGCGCTCCAGGATCCGGGAGTTGGGGACATGGACCGGTGGGAGGGTGCCTGACAGAAGGGGCAGTGGCCAGACCAGTGGACACGGTTTCTGTGTGTGCTCTGCCTGCAGACGGCTGAGGAGAAGGTGCCGGTGTGGTACATCATGGACGAGTTCGGCTCGCGCATCCAGCACTCTGACACACCCAGCTTTGCCACCGCGCCCTTCTTCTACATGCCCCAGCAGGTGGCCTACACGCTGCTCTGGCCCCTGCGGGACCTGGACACTGGCGGTAAGTGCCACACCCGCCCACCCCAAAGGACGGGCCCAGGCCCTGCTCTCCCACTGCCCCCTGATGGGCCATGTGTCTCGATGCAGAGGAGGTGACCCGGGACTTTGCCTACGGGGAGGCCGACCCTCTGATCCGGAAGTGCATGCTGCTGCCCTGGGTCCCCGCCGACCTGCTGGACTTGAGCTCCTCCACGCCCGAGCCGCCCGACGAGCACTACCAGGTGTGACCGTCTGCCTCTGACCTCGGGGTCTGGTGGCTTCTGGAATGTTCTTCGGCCTCCAAATGCTACTGAGCGCCAGCTGGCTGCCGTGTGAGGGAGTGAAGCGTTTGTGAACATGTGAGAGACCAGGGGCTCCGAGCTCAGGCAGTGAGCAGGAGCCGCCTGCAGCCGCCCAGCCCGGGTGCCGGGGCCCGAGGCCGGGGCCGTGCTGTCCGAGGGTCAGAGCTGGGTGCTGGTGGTCAGTGCTGCTCTCTTCGTTTTCGGGGACTCCTTGCCAGGACTGGGGGAGGGGGGCATGGTGTGGGCCGCGAGGCTTGGTTATGAGTCCTGATCCCATGCTGTTTCTTCCTCCCCGGGGATGTGAAGACTCTGTTCGAGCATCACACAGTGACTTCTCTGGCGCACAGTAGGCCCCCAGCGAGTCCCACCATCATCAGTGCCGCTGTTACCCACATTAGTGGCCCTTTATCTGTGGTGGCCTCTTGGGCAAATCAGGGCGCCAGGGCTCGGGAGGCCCCGGGCCAGGGAGGAAGTGGAGCCTCTAGGAACATGGCCACTAAGAGACCAGGCAGCGCTGGACAGGGAACACCCTCCCCTGCCCTCTGGTCTCCTGCCACCGCTTCCTGTTGGCTGCTCGCAGTTTGGAACCGGGCCACGAGCGAGCCTGCAGTTGGCACCCGTGGGCGTGTGTGACTCTAGTCCTTGCGGCATAAGGGCATGAGGTCCTGTTTCTGTCATTTTTACTGAGGATGAGGAAACAGGCACAGAAAGGTTAAGTAACCCGCCAAAGGTCGCACAGCTCATAGGAGAGCTGGGGTACAACGCCAGGGGGCCTGTGACAGCACGTGGACAGAGGCTGCAAGCCTTGCCCCACTGTTGAAATCTGCCTGCCCACGCGGGCACATCACACATTCACTGAGGGCCTCGGCGGTTGATAGATCAGAGGAGCAGCCCAGTTAGCTCGAGCGAGAATGGGAAGCGCTGTGGTTGGGGAGAGGCTGGGCCGTCGTGGTGGGACCTCCTGGCACCTTTCCCGGGAATTCCATGTAAGCCGGTGGTGGTTGGACTGTCCGCGCAGGAAGCCGCAGGGTCACTTGTCTCGAGTCCGTGGCGTGTTTCAGAGCCCCATAGAGTAGTGGTACCTGTAGGTGCTTAGTAAATGGGTGTGTGCCGAGGAGGAAGCCTTACGAGTGGCTTAGGGCCGGAGGGTTCCTGATCTTGGGTGGCTCCAGCAGGCGGGGCGGGGCCAACCCTGGGTGTCCCACAGGAGGCCGAACTCGAGTTGCCCGGAGCATCCTGGTCGCTTGTCCCCATCTGACCATCCAGCTTGGGCCTGTGCTCTGGGTCCCGGGGGTCGCTAGTATGAGTTCGGGATCACAGGCTACACAGCACATGTTTATCATCCCACGTGCTTTCTGTGGACGGGAGGTGGGGTGCTTTGGACCCGGAGCCCCTCTCGAAGCATGGCCGGGCTGTCGGGCGGCCACGCCAGTGAGGTTTGGCTGGGGCCGAGGATCGGCTTCTGCCTGGTGGAGGGGGGCACTGGCCGTGTCGCGGGAGGCCTCAGCTCTAACTCCCAGGGGCCTTTTGGCCGGGCTGCTGAGTGTCCCCAGGACGTGATGGCTGGCTTGTCTTAGAGCCCAGGAGCTGAGAGAGAGCTGCGGGGCCTTCCCCGCATAGCGCCTCTGTTCCCCGTCTCTGCTCCGTCTTTGCGCCCGAGGGAGCAGCCCCTTCGGCCCCACCCACACCCAAGGGGAGATGAATTCCTTCCGCCTTTCGGAGGGCGTGTCGCGGTCTGGGTGTGTTTTAAACCATTAGTCACATGGCTTATGTTGGAACCGCACTCGGGCGCTCCACTAGCATCGGGCACCCCTCCCCACCGCCAGGCAGGCTTAACGCCTTCCCAGGTGCCCACAGTTCAGAGCGAGCGGAGCGCTGAGATTTTGAACAGTGTTTACGTTTTTCTTTTGACACAAATGGGTCGCTCAGCACTTGAGGGGCCTTGAGCCCCAGAGTCCCGGGGCGAGGGTGGTCCGAGGGTTCTGGCTGCTGCTGGGCCTGTGGGAAGGCTGTACCTGTGGTCCAGGGTGCCCCCTGATATGCCAGGATGGGAGTGGCACGTGTTCCCTTGCTCCTGTCTTGGAGGTCTGTTTCTACCTTCAGTGCTTTCTTTCTAGGCCATTTTGGAGGAGAACAAGGAGAAGCTGCCGCTCGCCATCAGCCCGGTGGCCTATCCCCGCGACCACGTCTTCAAGTGCGTAGCCCCCCTCAGCTCCTGATGAGCCACCCCACTCCCCCGAGTCCCCCCGGCTCTGAGAGCGGCGCCTGGCACAGGGAGGCGCTCAGAAAGCCTGCCGTATCCCGGTGGCATGGCCGTGACGGGAGCCCAGGGCAGAGTCCTAGGATCACAGAGAGAATGCTGTGAAAGTGACGGGGTGGTGGGGCGTTCCTCTGGTCCTGGGGTGAAAACAGCCAGGCCTGCCTCGGGAGTCAGGGAGCCTGAGCCGACCGTGAAGGCGTGGGGCGCCTAGCGGAGGCGGCCAGGCTGCCGGGAGGGGCGGTTTGCAGGCGCCAGCAGGTGTGCGCTGGCCGGTGAGGCAAGGCCAGGCAGGCTGGACGCCAGGTGGAAGCAGACACCCCATAGTACCGGTGAGAGGTGGGTGCGCCGTGCTCGCCCACTGGCTGTGGCACAGGCTCAGAGGCGGGTCCCAGCCTGGCTTCGGCCTCCATGGGAGTCCCTCCCTCTGGCTACTACCCAAGCCTGGTCCAGCCAGAAATGGGCAGCCCAGCCTGCTGCCCCTTCCCTGAGGCCAGCCCAGGGGCCCTTTCTGGTGCCCAGGCCCACTGCCCAGTGTCCGTCCATCCTGAGTCACAGGCCCCACTGAGGCCCACTTAGTCTTGGCTTCCTGCTCCCAGTCCTGCCCCAGGCTCCAGCCGCAGACCGAGGGCTTCACGCCGGCCTCGGCCCTGGCAGTCACCTCATCTCTTCCCCTGGACTGCTGTCCCAGGCTGGGCCCCCCTCTTGCCTTCTTCTGCCTCTGCGCCACCCCCTCCCCAGCAGATGAGCTTCCAGGCTCTGTCCTCACCTCTCCTCGGGGCCAGTGGGGGCCGGGCTGGGCCAGCAGCAGTGAGCACTGGTGTGGAACAGGGCCTTCCCCGGGGCACCCGTCTTGGCTACACACTCCCCCACAGGCCCCTGGACTCCAGCTGCCTCTCGGCCAGCAGTGCTCAGTGTGTGAGTGGGAGGCTGGTTGTGTCCCTCCTTCTTGGTTCCATGTAGGAGGCAGGCTCGCATCTGTTAGACCCCCAGGTTATCCCATGTCACCCCAGTGACAGGTGTGAATTGGGCTGTGATCCCATCTTAGAGGTGGGGACGCTGGGGTCAAAAGAATCCTGGTGGCCCCACCCTGCAGGGGAGCAGAGAGGGTGGGGTCAGCGCTGCCTGTCTGGCCTCAGGGCCCGAGGCCATCCGTCCGCACCCCCCCCACGCCAGCCCAGGCTGGGCAGCGCCTGAGTCCCTGGGGCGTGGGGGGCGCGGGAGGCACAGTCAGCTCAGCCCGACTCTGTCTGCAGGGTCTACACAGACATCCAGCAGGTGCTCAGTCACCTGACGCACCCGCGCTTCACCTTCGCCCAGAGTGAGGCGGACGCGGACATCCTCTACAACTTTTCCCACTTCAAGGACTACAGGTGAGCACCCCCCCGCCAGCCCCGGGGTTGGGGGACGCCCCCAGAGTCCCTGGCCACCCCTGAGCCGCGTGCGTGTGCCTCGGCCCCACAGGAGGCTCAGCCAGGAGAGGCCCAACGTGCTGCTGAACCAGTTTCCCTGCGAGAACCTGCTGACGGTGAAGGACTGCCTGGCCTCCATCGCGCGCCGGGCCGGGGGCCCTGAGGGCCCTGCGTGGCTGCCCCGCACCTTCAACCTGCGCACCGAGCTGCCGCAGTTTGTGAGCTGCTTCCAGCAGCGGGAGAGGCGGTGAGGGCCCCCGTCACTCCTGCAGACCTCACCCCACCCGGCTCGTACCTGCTGCGTGCTGGCCGTGGCACTGAGAGCTGTGGGCACAGGGCACGGCCAGGATCACGGCCACGGACATCTCCGTGTCTTGGCTCAAGCAACCTCTTCCTCGCTCTGTGAGGGCCCCTGACGGCCCCGCTGCGACAGCTCCCACTGCTCCCTGGGAGGGGTTGGGTGTCCCTCTCCGAAGGTGACCGTGGTCCCCCAAGGTGGGTGTGGGGCACAGCCTAGCTGAGCCCATGTGTTCTCAGGGGCCAGGACAACCACTGGATCTGCAAGCCTTGGAACCTGGCCCGCAGCCTGGACACCCACGTCACCAGGAGCCTGCACAGTATCGTCCGGCACCGGGAGAGCAGCCCCAAGGTGAGGCCGTGCGGCAGCGGGGCCGGGGCCGCTCGGCTCCCGGTGTCTCTGAAGCCCAGACCCTGCTCCTTCCAGTGCCCTGGCCAGTGGGGGTGGGGAGGGGGAAGCCCTTGTCCAGAGCTGTCCCAGGTGTATCTGCCCTCAGAGTCCCTACTCGCGAGTCCCCACGCGAGACCGCCCAGCAGGAGGGAGGCAGCCAGGCCAGGGAGCCCCTAGACGAGGATGCTGTAGTGACACGGAGCCCGTCAGGGACAGTATCGGGTTGGGGGGATGGGGGGACGGTTATTGGTCGAGGAAAGCGTGCCAGTGGGATGACGGCTGAGCGGGATTCCAGGCAGCGGACGGGGAGTCGGGATTACAGTGGAGAACTCGTATGCGGGTCTCAAAACCTGAAAACTGGTGGGACCTTTTCCTTCAGCTAAAGTGAAGGTGAAGATTCAGAACTTGCCGCAGCGTAGATGGGGTTGAAAAGACAGAGAGGAAGGAGCCAGGTGCAGGGCACAGGGCTCCTGGGCAGGAGCGTGCCTGTTTCTCTAGGATGTGGGGACCGTGTTCGGATGTCCCACAGGCGTGAGCCCATCGCCAGTGAGGACAGATGCTGATGGGGCGAGGTTGGGGTACCTCCAGGCCCAGGCGAGGGGAGAGCCGGCCGCAACCCTGCGTCTATGTCCTCTAGGTCGTGTCCAAGTACATCGAAAGCCCAGTGTTGTTCCTTCGAGAAGACGTGGGGCCGGTCAAGTTCGATGTCCGCTACGTCGTGCTTCTGCGCTCGGTGAAGCCCCTGAGGCTGTTTGTCTATGACGTGTTCTGGCTGCGCTTCTCCAACCGGTAACTGGGAGGCTGGCTGGGGGTGGGCGACGGGGCCCCCTTTATGGGGGGGTCGGAAAGCTGGTCCTGGAGCTCCTTCTCCGCCACTCACCTGGCGGGCGGCCCAGCTGAGCCCAGATCTGTTCACCAGCGGGAGTTCTCGCCCCGCCTGCATCAGCTACGGGTGGGGACGTGGACGGCGCTTGTCACTGTCAAACGGGCACCAAGCGGCTGCAGGTGGCGAGGATGTAGATGGGCCATCTAGGTGTCTTAACAGACAAGCTCTGAGGGGCTGCGGGGCACCCCTCACTCCAGTGGGGGGACAGGCGTCCAGCGGGGTGTCTCTGAGCACCGTCCCTGCTGGGACACGGCCGTGCTCAGGACCCTCCTGTGTCCGTGCGTTCCTCCTGCAGGCCCTTCGCGCTCGACGACCTGGACGACTATGAGAAGCATTTCACCGTCATGAACTATGACCCAGAAGTGGTGCTGAAGCAGGTGGGTTCACTTGGACGCAGGCACAAACCCAGACCCCCACACCCCTCGGCCTGTCTTCTGGGCAGACTGTGCAGACCAGCTGCCTTCTGGTACCCGTGTTAATCTCGAAGCAGTAGCCTGTGGCAGGTCTGAGCAGGGCAGGTCTCAGCTGGAGGCACAGACGGCCTTCCGTCTGGCACCCCCCGAGCACGGGGACCGGTGGGGGTGGGGCGGCACAGGGGTACAAGTCACATGGCCCCCGGGACAGGCTGCCGCTGCTGGACCATGACCCTGCCTGGATCCTGGATCCGTGCTGTCCCCCATGCTGTCTGGGCACTTCGGGCGAAGGGACATCAGGGCAGAGCTCTTTCCGAGGTGAGGGCCTCAGACCCTGGCTGGCCAGCAGTGCCCCTGGGACAGGTAGGGTCAGTCCAGGCAGAGGCAGAGGCGGCTCTGGGTGGAGGAGAGGAGAAAGGCTGCCTCACGCATCATCCCAGAAGTCCTCCCTGACCTGCTGGCTGGTTGATGGCTGTTTCAGGCCAACGGGAAGTAGGGCTCACCCTCCCCACCCTCTCACCCACGCTGCTCACCCCAAGGCCTACAGGTGGCCTTCTTGGTGGCCACTCTCCAAATGTGATAATTACCCGTTCCAGGCGTGTTTCGATTCTTTTCAGCATAAATATATCCCAAAACTATTCAAATGGTGACTCTGCGTATGTATGTAAGCTTTTGCGTGAATGCTGTCCTGTTGAGCAAACCTTTCTATGGTTTTCTTTTCTGAGCATCATGTGTGTACATTCGTCATTGTTCTTTTTATAAAGTTGGTTTTTGTTTTTTAGTTTGCTAGAGACACAGCGAAAGAGGGAACACAAGTAGGGGGAGTGGGAGAGGGAGAAGCAGGCTTCCTGTCGAGCAGGGAGCCCGATGTGGGGCTCGATCCCAGGACCCCGGGATCATGACCTGAGCTGAAGGCAGAGGCTTAAGGACTGAGCCCCCCAGGCGCCCCAAGATTTGTCATTATTGTTAAATGGGGCTGGGGGCGTTCTTGTCCTGGAATGTTCTTGTCATTCACCTGTTAGTAGACATTCAGGTCGCTTCGGGTTTTCACTATTAGTACCTGTGCTGCACTGAACACTGCTGGGGACGCCTCGCTGTGCCTGTGCCTCAGCAGCCCTCGAGGGTGGACGGTGGCCTCAGAGCACCCGTGCCCTTGCTCATGCCCAGCCCTGCCACTGCTGTGTGTCCTGGGCTGTGTTGCAAGCGGGTTCCTGGAACTCTCCCCTAGGGCCCTGGGATGTGGTTGGAAGTTGTCTCTCAGAGAACGGAGTGCCTCCCTCCAGCACCCCAAGGGTCATGTTTTCCTGGAAGCTCCTGAGTAGGGGGATGTGTCGCCAACAGGATGTGAGCATCAGGCTTCCGTAGGGAGCCCGTCCTGGCTGATCCTTTGAGGAAGGCACCCGAGCTCACTGCCGGCTCGCACCCATGTGTTTTGGATGAAGGCTTGGCTTGAGAGACCTTGCCGTGCTCGGGTGCTTGTTGCCGGTGCTGAGCGGTGAGCTCGGGCCTGGGTCCAGCCTCTGCCTCTGGCGCACTGTTCTGAGACCCACGTGATGCGCTGTCCATCCAGCCTCCCAATAGCCCTGCCGATAGCGTGCCAGACAAGGGACAGTGTCCCATTTCACAGATGATGACGCTGAGCCGGACAAGTAAATCTGCTTGTCTTGAGTCACAGAGTAAGATCCGGAGCTCAGACTCCGGCTCCTGCCTTCCATCTGTGCCCAGGTGCGGGGGTGCTGGTAGGCTGCGGGCGCTGACCTGTGGCCCCAGCGACTGCCAGAGCCCCACACGAAGGCAAGGCAGGCTTCCCCGCTCCCTGCCCCAAGGTAGCCCCGGGCAGAGCGTAATGGGCCACTTGTCTGTCACAGGTGCACTACGATGAGTTCATCCCTGAGTTTGAGAAGCAGTACCCAGAATTTCCTTGGAAGAGCGTCCAGGTGAGTCCTAGGCAGAGCTGTAGAGGCCAGGCCTTCCCTTGCGGGCGGGCGTGGGGTGGGCGGGTGTCTTGGCCTCCTCGGGATGGTCCTGCTCCTCCCACGCTGGGCTCGTGGGGTGTTCTGGAGGGGACTCGGAGCACAGTTGGGACAGCCCGCTGGCAGTAGGCCCTACCTGGTCCCAGAAATGGCAGACCTGAGGGGACAGGGGCACAGCCGGAGACCCAGGCTGGTCCCCGCAGGCGTGCATCTCGGTGCACAGGGTACTGGGGACTCAGGGGCACTAGCCTGGCACGCCAGGAGCAGGTGTCGGAGAAGGCGGTGGCAGCCAGGGGTGCAGACGTGAGGCTGGAGGAGGAGGGATCGTGAGCTTTGGGGCCGCAGCTCAGGTAGAGGCAGTGAGACGCACAAGGAGCTGCTTGGGGGGTGGGGGTGGTCCCGGCCTCAGACCCGTGCAGCCCCCAGCCCGGCCTCCCCATCCTCCAGGCTGAGATCTTCCAGGCCTTCACGGAGCTGTTCCAAGTGGCGTGTGCCAAGCCGCCGCCCCTGGGCCTCTGCGACTATCCCTCATCCCGGGCCGTGTATGCCATCGACCTCATGCTCAAGTGGGACGACCGTCCAGATGGTGAGGGGGCGCCCCGGCCCCGTAATCCAAACCACGCCCCCTCTGCTTAACCCAAAGCCGATCATCCGGCCCTCCCCCACCCCTGGGCACAGAGACATATCTGAGATGGTGTTTGCCTTGAGTCCACCGGAGATCTGGGGCGGGACGGGGCGGGGTGGGGGGGGCACCCCCGTTAGGGGGCGGCCTTCATGTCAGGACAGAGTGCGAGGGGGAAGGGCAGCAGGCCACGGCGGAGCCAGGAGGGAGCTCGTGCCCCGTGTTCTTGTGCTGTCAGGGACGCGAGTGATGCAGCCGCAGATCCTGGAGGTGAACTTCAACCCGGACTGTGAGCGGGCCTGCAGGTACCACCCGGGCTTCTTCAACGACGTCTTCAGCACCCTGTACCTGGACGAGCCCAGCCACTGCCACGTCACCCGCCTGGTCTAGGTGCTCGTGGCTCCGCGCTGCCTGCCGTCCCCTTCCGGCCTCAGCGGGTGGAGCTGCTTCTGCGAGCCCCTCCCCGCCTCCCTCGGGCACAGCCTCGTCTTCGAGCTGTCATCCCTGGGCCACCTCTGGGGGGGGGCTCAGGGTCCTCCTCCCTCCGAGGTCAGGAGCAGGGCCAGGCACGGTGTCCCCAGGGCTGAGTCCCAGGCCCCTGTCCGTGCTCCCCTCACCGCCATCCATGCTCAGCCAAGGGCTTTTCTGGAGAGTCCGGTTCCTGGGCTGCTGTTTCCCAGGGGGTTAGTGGCTGCGGGTTCTGGGGAGCACGAGGTTTCCCCAGCAACGCCTGTGGAGCCCACATACGAACGGGGAGCTGGGTGGGCTGCTTCTCCAGGGGGCCTGCTCGTGTATCGTGACTCCGCTGGGGCGGGGTGTCAGGGTCCCCACCCCTGCCCCCCAGAACACCTGGGAACCTGCTTCCCGGACCTCGCCTTCTTGGTTCCCACTCTCGACCAAACCTTTCCCAGCAAGCTTCCCGTGAAGTTCCCGGGCGGGAGGGCCGCGGCCTTGGGCTGCTGTTGCCTTCCCACGTGGCAAGAGCAGGCTGCCCTCCGGCCCCGGCAGACCCGGCTGCCCGCCGGGCACGGCAAAGCTGTCCCCCCCGCCTGCCGTCGGCTGGGGCCTCAGGGACAAGTGTGGGCAGTGGAGCCTGGCAGCGGACGGCCGAGGAAGACGATTCCAGGGAGAACTTGATGTTACCGTCAGGTGCCACCTTTCACCTGAGTCTAGCGTCAAAATGTTGGATTTTTGTTAGTTTTTCACTTATGGGAGGAAAATATAAAGATTCTTGTTATTTCCGTAACTTTGTTTCTGAAATTTGGAGTCAGATGCTGGTGTGTTTTGTGTAGCCCCAGTGGCCCCAGGCCCGGCTGACGGTCCGGGGGGGAGAGTTTGACCCCCGCTCCTTGGGGGGTGGGGGTGGGACGCGGAGCTCCATTCACTGTGAAGCCAAGAAACAAAATTGGTCTGGGCTGCGCCTCCCATCCGTGTGTCCGCTTGGCTGTGTGTGTCCATCTTCTTTGTCACCCAGAAGCTCAGCTGTCGGCTGGGGAGACGCCCCTTCCCTCCAGCCAAGCCATGATGTAGCGAGCAGGACACACAGTCTCTGGTTTTTCCCCCTGGAGAGCCGCTGGCGTCCTGCCCTCTCCTTGATGCGATCTGTACCGTAATAAACTAGGCCTTCTCGACCTCGGCCTCCCTCTCTGTGTGGAGGCCCCGGAACCACAGCCCCGGCGCCGTGTGTCAGCCGTCTTCCTGTTCAGTTGTCGAAGAAAACCAAAATATCAAGATGTCCCCTTGGAGAAACAAGAGAAGGTAGCGTTTGGGCTGTCAGGTGCCCGTCTGGGTCCGTTAGGGCTGCCGTAACAATACCACAACCCTGGGCCTCGCCCGACAGGAGTTCCTTCCTCACGGTTCTGGAGTGGGGGCGTCCCGAGATCGGGGCGGCAGATTTGGCGTCTATAAGGGCCCTCTTCATGGTTCGCAGATGGCCACCCTCGCTGTGTCCTCGTGTGGGAAGGGGCAAGGGAACTTTGTGGGGTCTTTTGTAAGGACACTGACCCCATTCATGAGGGTGCCACCCTTGTGACCTGATCCCTTCCCGAAGCCCCCACCTCCTGTAACTATCACACGGCGGGAGGGTAAGATTCAACATAGGGGTTTGGGGGAACACTCAGACCACAGCAACTTCCTTCCCCAAAGTTGGAGTCCCCAGCACTGGTTCCATTTCAGAGCAGAACACAGCGGGGACAGATGCGGAGCTGAGGCTCACCTCGGCATCACGGGCAGTGCCCAGGAGCCTCGTCCTCGTGCCAGCCCTGAATCCTGGCTCAGCACACACTGCTGGGGCCTCAGGACACGGGATCCTCTTCCTACCTCTTTCCTCACCCTGGGGCTGGGGATAATGGGAGACCCTAGCTGCTCCGGACAGCCAGAGGGTCCAGGGGGCGGATAGAGGAGGGGCGTGAGCACTGTCGGCCAGCCCAGTGACGCCGCCTCGTGGTGGGCAGAGGCCCTGCAACATACTGACGGTCACATGCCCTGCAGGGGACCGCCTGTGCCCCTGTGGACAGGCACTCACACCAGGGCATTCATCCAGACGCCCAACAGGGAGGGTGGGCCTGCTCATGACCAGTTCACTTCAAACCCGATTACCCAGGATACTCTGAGCGATCAGAGGCCCACATGATCCAGGCTCTCCTAATTACCAACAGGCTTTTCCCCAATTCTAGACGTTCTTGCACCTCTCATCAGTGGAAATCAGACGACGCCTGAGGGAGGGCATCAGGCAGGGCTCCCACTGTGCTTAAAGACCATACCACTTGCAGTGTAGATGGTTCTTATCTCTGGAAATGCTGCTTTCTGGTATTATCTTCACTGGGGTCACTTTGTGTTGAGAATTTTTTTTTAAAAGACTTTATCTGAGAGAGAGTGCATGGGGGTAGAGGGAGGAAGGACAGAGGAAGAGGGAGAAGCAGACTCGCCACTGAGCAGAGAGCCTGATGCAGAGCTCGGTCCCAGGACCCTGGGATCACAACCTGAGCCAAAGGCAGACGCCCAACAGACCAAGGACCCCGGGCACCCCCGTGTTCAGAATTCATCAGAGTGCAAAATCTGTAAGAGCTGGACGTCTGGAGTTGACCGGGGAGTCACAGCCATAGTATTCATTGTACCAAAGTTCTATAGAACCACACAAAAGAAACCCAAAAGGCAAAGCTTGAGAGGCTGACAGCAAAATCTAGAAAGGTCCTCAGTGATGATCCGTGGCCACATAAACACCACCAAACGTGGCAGCTCCTTCCTGGAGAGGCACCGACATAGTTAGAACCTCTTGGTACCAGAGATCCACAGGGGCCAATGGAAACATTAAAGCACTCGGCACATGCCTGACAGTCACTGCTGCCTCCCTGCCGATGGATGGCCGGCCGGCCGAGCCCTCCTGAGCCATGTGAATCACCTTGTCTTGTGTCCTTTGTGGCCAGCTGGCTACAGAGGGAAGCAAATGCCCGGATTTAAGACTTCAACAACTCGAAGTAGCTCCAGGAAGGAGTGCAGACCAGAAGGACTTGACATCCGTGAGATAATGGATTTTCCTATCAAACCAACGTGGACATTGTCAGGAGCCTCAGGTTGCTAGCGGAAGCCGAAGCTCAGAAAACGAGAGAAGGCGGTCTGCTTAGAAAGAACTGGGGTGGGGGGAGAGCATCACAAGAAAGCGGCAGACGCAATGGTTACATACATCTGTCTCGTCCATTTTTCTAGCCATTTCTGTGGCCACGCGTGTCGTGTGGCCGGGAGGAGGCATGTGGGATACTGCTAGAGAGGAACAAAGCCACAGCGAGTGGGACAGACCAAAAAAGAGCCTGCATGAGCAACACGGAAAGGATTGCAGAAGTCTCGGGCACGTAAGTGCTAAGTACAGCACATGTGAGGGGCCCACGGGAGCCTGGGATGACACTTCGGGCCCCCCCCCCAGACCATCTTGGAGAACTTCAGAAATAATAGAAAGGATGATCAAAGAGTCCCCCATCGGAGCCCTGTCCTCTGGGGAGCATCGGAGAAATGGCCTGGGAGCTGGCCGAGGTGCTGCTGGAGCTCCCCGCAGGGCACAACCTGCGAGCATCCAGTCCCAGTCCCAGCGGAGGTGACAGCCCCGGTGGGGAGAGAGCCACCCCTGCTCTCCTCCGAGTGTGTGGTCTGCTGTCTCTCCCGGAGCTTTCCTAATGTTGTAACTGGGTCCCGTCTGAATGTGAGAAGAGGGCAAAGGTCGGGGAGCCGGCAGCAGAGCACCCAGCCTGCCCAAATGACAGTGAAACACAACACGTTTGCCTGTGTGAGTGACAAACAGCCAAACAAAACAAGCCACCAAAGGCCCACAGGTCCCAGACCCCCCGGTGCCCGGCGGCGATGCAGCGGAGGCCCAGACCACGGCTTCCGGCTGGAGCAGGGGTGTCGCCCCAGCGGGAGCCTACCTGGGTGACAGGCCTCCGCCAGCCTCCCCTGCCCCCAGCGGCTGCCTGCAGAGGACCTGGACCTGGACAAAGCTGGGGGTGACACGTCCCCACCTGGGGAGGCCTGGGCCAGCGATGGGCTGTAGTCTCCGGGCCTCACTGCCAATCCGGGGCTGCCCCCGGCCCCCCGGGGGCAGGTCGGGCCGTGTCCCCAGCTCTGGGCCCAGCCCTGTCCCCGCCGAGGCCAGCGAGGGCCCTGTGGCAGCAGCCCCAGCAGACTACGGGCCCATGCCCTGCGCCCAGCTTCCCGGAGGCTTAGGGAGTGGACAGGACCGAGCCCCGGGCCTGCTGTGCACCAGTCTACACAGCAGAGCCTGGGTGTGGGCTCCGGGCCGAACCTGGGCTGCTCTGCTCCGGGGAAGGCCACCCCACCTCTCAGAGGGTCTTGGGAGGGACCCGAGAAGCACCGGTAAAGCGCTGACCACATCCGGCAGTGGGGTAAGCACCCCTCCCTCCCCGCAGCCAGGGGTCCCCCCCCCAAGTAAAAAGGCCACTGCCAGGAGGTTACAAACTTTATTTGGCTTCTAGCCTCCCGTGTTCCGAGAGCGCATTTGGAGCGGAGCAGGAAGCGCAGGACACCATTCCTGGCATAGAGGCTCGGCCCGGGGCACCTCTGAAGCCGGCAGTGACCCCCGGGGCCGAGACCCAGACAGACCCGCAGGCTGGGCGGCCACAGAAGCACATGGGCCGCCACCCCGGGCAGCATCTGATCGGCAGCAGCTGGGGTCCGCGGGGGACGGTGCGCTTTCATTCGCCGAGCCGCCGGCCCCCACGCCAGCCTCGGTTGTCCCGCCACACGCAGTAGTTGAGCGCGGCCGCGAAGGCCAGCCAGGCCAGGTACGGGTAGAGCAGGCGGGCAGCCGGCGGGCTCACCCGGTGCCAGGCCACAGCCGTGGCTCCTGCCAGCCCACCCGTCAGCAGGAGGTCCACCAGCGCCTGCAGAGACACGGGCGGGGGGCGGGGGACAGGGAGGCCTGAGGTTCCTTGTGCTCACCGGGTGGGTGTCCCAGCTGGCCCCTCGTGGGGTGCACTCCAGGGAGAACTCCGTCCCACTCCCGAGTGACCCTGCCAAGTCCCTCCCTCATTCTCTGCCTCAGTTTCCCATCTGTAAAATGAGGACAATCACCCCCGCCTGATCCATGCCATGTTAGGGACACAGGGCACCAGGCGTCATGTTTTCCCATACGATGGGGCTTCAACCAAGCCAGTGAGTGCATCTGGTGCTGTCAGAACCCCGCAAGCTTCCTCCACCGGAGGAAAAGCAGCTGGGGGCTCCATGGGAGGCCGCTGGTCCCCTAAAAGCTCCTGCGAGACGCTATGTCCCGTCCCCTCCCCTGGATCTTCTGACCCTCACCCCACCTAGGATGTGATGCCCTGTGTCCCCCAAGGAAGGGTCGCTCCTCCACAGGCCATCTCCAGGAACCAAGGAGACTGGCCAAGGCCACACTTACCCAACCCATTTGTCGGCTGCCAAAGAAGATGGGAGGCCATGCCCAGTTCAAGGCCAGCTGCCCGGTATAGAGACCCAGGGGAACCACAGCCTCCTCCGAGAAGCCTCCCAGCTCTTTCCAGACCATATAGGAGCCATACCTGAAACAGAGGCCACCAGTCAGGGCACCAGCAGGAAAGAGACCGAAGCCTCCCTGAGCCATGCTCACCTACGGGACGGCACAGTGGTGGCTCGGCCATGCTCTACCACTGACCGCTGTGTGACCTCAGGGAAGTTGCTTGACTTCTCTGGGCCTTTTTTGCTCCCAGGACTGCTGCGAGGATTTGAGTTAACATCCTGGCGGGGCTTAGGTCAGCCCCTGACATGTGGGACTCAGTAAATATCTACCATTATTATCATCAGGATCTGGAGTGAGAAAGAGGCTCCTAACCTAGCCAGGGTGCCTGCACAGAGAATAGGACATTTCAGCTGGACCTTAGTGGGCGAGTAGGAGTCTGCTAGGGGGAGAAAACAAGCGTTTGCAAACGCTTAGGGGCAGGCTAGGGGCCTATGGGCCAGGAGGTTGAGGTCTGGGGGGCAGCAGAGAGGTGAGGCTGAAAAGGCAGATAGGGACCTGGTCATGGGGGTTCTTAGAACCACGAGGGGGAGGCAGTTACGCCGCTAACAGGAACAACGAGTAGCCCCCAGCACGTACACATGTGGGTACTGCTCTGGCTCTTTCCAGGTATTAACTCATTTCACTTTCATGATAATGCTGTGAAGTGGGCAGTGTTATCACCCCTGTGTTACAGGTGGGGAAACTGAGGCACGGAGTGGGAAAGTAACGAAGATCTCTTGGCAGGCAACCGGTGGGCAAAGGCAGGATTTGAACCCAGGTGGCCGGGGCCAGAGTCCGAGCTCTTTACTCCATGAGAGATTTGACCTTATCAGTATCACGGGGAGCCTCCGCAGCGTCCCACTAAGGAGAGACGAGGGTCACATTTGGGCTTTACCAGGATCTCACCGGCGGAGGAAAGCCAAGGAGTGGGCAGGCCTGGAGGCTGAAGCAAGGACAGGCAGAACCAGAGGTGCCTGGGCCAGGATCGGGGAGGAGAAAGCAGGACACCGGAAGAGCTGGGAGCCTGGCTGGGCAGGGCCCGGGACTGGCTGGGGCTGGTGCCCACATGACCCCCAGATTGTATAGACTATTCCCGTCAGAGCCCCATGGCATCCAGCCTGGTTTCTGCTACCTGCTCCCCAGGTGCCTGGCATCTGCAGCCCCACCCTGTACTGGGCTGGCATTAGACCCAGGATGCAGGGAACCTTCCAGAAGGAGGGCAGGGAGCTGGCCTCACAGGCTGGGTGCAGTTCCCACCAGAGCCACCAGGGGGTGCCCTCCCCATCCTACTCTTCCTCTCCAGGGGTGTAGTCACAGGGTTTCCTGCAGGAGGCCCCTTGTCAAGTGGGTGGTCTTGAAAATTAACCCAGACCCTGGCACTGAGCTCAACAGCAGTAGTTAAGAGAATTGTTACTGTTGCTGCCACTATTGGTCTTGGAAGCTGCCCAGGTCTGAACTTGACACACTGAGCCCGCCCACCCCTGGAGTTGTGAAAACAGCCCGGGTGCCAGCCATCCGGCCCGCCCCTCCCTAGACGCCCTGGAAGAGAAAGTTCTGGCCCCGGAAAACGCCTGCTGCCCCAGGGGCACATGGAGGAGAAGCTCTGCCCCCGGGCCTCAGGAGGGAGAGGATGGCCCAGCCCACCTACCCCATGGCCGAGTAGAGGGTGCCCCAGATGGGGCCCAGCGCCCAGCGGGGCGGGTGCCACGTGGGCTTCTGCAAGCTGGCATACCAGCGGAGCCCCTCCCCGCGGACGTAGTACGAGCCCAGGAAGCCCCCCAGGCTGGGCACCAGGGTGAAGCCCATGGCGGGCACCCAAGGCGGGGCCATTGCGGCTGTGGCAGTTGCTGCTCTGGAAAGTTCTGCAAGAGAAGACAGGGGTGGGGTGAGGGGGAGGTGCTCCAGAACTGGGGCGAGGCTTCCCCAAGCCCTGGGCAGGGAGGGGCTGGGTTCACCCGGGCAGACCCTGCCAGCCCCGTGCAATGGCTCCAGTGAGCACATTTCCACCCAAAATCTCCTGCCCTGCCCCCCCCCAAACCCAAAGGTTGCCCGGAGAGGCAGGAGCCTCTGGGTGACCCTACGCTCACAGCTGGTCCCACCTCAGCTCCTCTCCCAGCTGCCAGCATCCTGTACTCTCTCTCTCACCCCCACCCTTGACCTTGGGTCTCCTGTCAAGTGACCCCTCCTCTGATTCAAGGCCAGTTCATGTCCCCTCCACCCAGAGAGCCTCCCAGCCCTTCCTCCCCAGCCCAACTGACAGCCCAGCGCTCGGAGAAGCCCACATCGGCCCACACCCTGTGCTCTACGTTCTAGGACCTCTCATTCCCTCTCTCACCATTCAATCATTCATTCATTCATTCAATAATTTGTATCACAGAGCTTGGCTCAAACCCTGACTCCCCACTACCTCCCTGTGATCTCAGGCAAGTCACTTCAACTCTCTGGGCCTCCGTTTCCCCCCTCTGTAGAGTGGGATAGCAATACCGGCTACCTGGGCCCCGCCCAGGGTGGGGGTTTACCCAGGCACACAGGTATTTTACCACCCCCCTAAAGGCCCACCCTAAAATCACCTTTCCTTCCCTCTGTGTCAGAGAGGGAAAGCAGCCTGCTTGGAGTCACACAGCACTCTGGGCCCAGCCTCTGCCCAGTCAAAAAGCTGCTCCCACCCTGCAACCCAGGCTCACAGAGGCGGCAGGTGGGAAAGAACAGGAGTTAGCAAGAGTTCAAAACTAGCGAGGGCCCCTCGGCCACCCTGAGAGGCTCGCAAGGGGCTAGGCAGGGAAGGGCCCGTGTCCAGCCTGGGTGCTGCCACCCTGAGGGCTGGGGACCCAGTCATCAGGTCTGTCCATTGCGCTCATCAGCCATGTCCCCTTCCCCAGCGGCCCTAAGGTCTGCTCGAGGACCTACTAGGTGCCCAATAGGGTGAGGCCCCAGCAGGCTGAACTGCTCATCGGGGCTGAGAGTCCAGAGTGATGGCGGGCGGGGGGGCCCTGGCCGGGCATCTCGGGCCAGCTCTGACCAGACCTGCTGTGGGATCTCCGGCCTGTGAGCACCCCAACTGGGACTCGGGTTCCCCACCATAAAATGAGGAGGCTGGGCCCCCACTGCCACACTCTGATCCTAACTGGAGAAACTGGAGGTGTTTGTTTGCACGCGATAGGAAGCCATCCAGATCGAGTTCAGCAAACCCGCAGCTCGACCTGCTAGGGTGGGGGCTGGGGACCCAGGGCAAAGGGAACGGGAGAGTCCCTGCGAGGAGCACAGAGCTCGGAAAGGGCACCCCCGGATCCGGGATCAAGGAAAAGATGGCCCTGGCCGGGACCATGAGCACCTCCCGCACAGGGACACAGGAAGGGAGAGCAGATTCAGGGGAAAGGCTGTGCAACCATCAGGCCTTCGGAGCAAAGGGTAAAGGCTGCCCTGGGGACAGGGGGCTGCTGCCGGCCTGGGGCCCCGGAAAGCCCCATGAAATGTGAAGCAACCTTCATCCCCAACAAGCAGGGACCATGAAGGCCTGCTCAACCCTCCAAATCCAGCCTTTGAAGACTCTAATAATGTAAAAATTGTTCTCAACATAACATTAAGCAAAGAAAGAGGCATATAAAGTTGACTACAGAATCACCCCAATTAAAAAAAAAAATAGATGACAGAGACAGGCATTTTAAAAACTAACAGATTCACGAAGGTGTTCTAACCACAGCCTTCATAATCATAGAGCTAGTGCTGCTTGCCCTGCCAGGAACTGCCCCCTCTTATCCCACCGGCCAGTGTAGACCCGAGGCCGGGAGTGGGGAGGCATCGGCCCAGGGCCCCTCGGCAAGCAGGCAGCTGGGGATTCCAAGGGCTGCCCTTGGCAGTGGGAATTCTGTCTTTATCGTTTTCCAAAAGGTCTATAATGAGCATCATTTTTTTTTTTAAGATTGACAGAGCACAAGGGGGTGGGGAGGGTCAGAGGGAGAAGCAGACTCTCCGCTGAGCCAGGAGCCCCATGTGGGGCTCGATCCCAGGACCCCGGGATCATGTCCTGAGCCAGAGGCAGACACTTCACTGACTGAGCCGCCCAGGCGCCCCAACGAGCATCATTTTAAACAGGACCATGGGAGATGCAGATCCCAGCTCTGCCCTCTAGTGACTGACTGATTCCTCCCTCCTCCGGCCTCGGTCTTCTCACCTGTAGAATTGGGACAGTCCCTCCATCCCCCAAGGTCGAGACCCAGGTGCGCTGTGAGGATGACCGTCGAGGGCTGGGCGTGTGATGCGGGCGGGCGCCCAGCAGTAGATGTTCTGTGCTCCTCCCTCCCCTGCCCTCCTGCCCTGACCTCCGGCTTCCGGGGTGCACAGGACTGTCCCTGGGTGAGCGGGAGGGTCTGTTTCACCACCATCAGGAGGACGCTGGCCCTGCGCTCCTGCCAGGTGGGGGTGGGTCTCCAGACACATCCCCGGGACCCGGCCGCCCCGGTGGGCTCACCACCGGGTCCCATGGCGCGGGCTCAGGCCTCCTCAACAGCCTCGAGCACCCGGCCCTGCCCAGCCCGCCCAACAAATATGTCAGGTCCACAGCAAAGTCACAGTGTTCGGGCCACCACAGGAGCTGTGGTCAAAGCCCTGGGCCTCCCCTGGAACGAGACAAGGCTGGGCAGGTGGGGGCCCTTCACGCCGTCCTGACCCTCACACGCAGACAGGGAAACTGAGGCCCCCAAGCTGAGAGGAGGGGCTGGAGGGTCAGGCACCAAAGTGGGCCAGACCTCGAGTCTCCTCAGTGTCACCCTTTGTACCTTCTCCCACAGCACGGGACGGTCCCACTTTATACCCACTTTGTTTCAAACGGACGGCCCCCTTCACGCTCTGAGGCGTCCCTCCTACAGGCGCTCAAGGTGAATGCCGCCGGGACAAGGCACACGGGCAGCACGAACCCCTGATAAGGTCTGCAGAGGCGGACAGACGCACTGTGGTATTCTTGCCGAAAAGGCAAAACCCCACCTGGCGGAGCTCCAGGGGGCTGTGGTGGCCAGGGCCACACCACGGTGACTTCCCAGCTGGGGGGGAGGCTGGGGGAGGACTCTCTCTACTACTTTTGTACCTTCTCTGTGAGTCTAAAATTGGTTCAAAGTAAAACATTAAAAAAGAAGTGTCCTGGTTTGGATAACAGTTTGTGCTGTCCCTGACTTCTGCCCGGACCCCAGCCCCAGCCCCCGCTCCCCCTTCCCCCCAGGGCCCTCCGAGCCTCCCACTCCCACCACATCACGCCTGCTCTGAGACTGTCAGTGGCTCCTGTCCCGGGATTATCTTCTATTTTTTTTTTTTAATCGAGGTAAAATCTGCGGAACATGAAATTAAGCATTTAGAGCACACGACTCAGGGACATTTAGCGCACTTCCGACGTCTCGCCATCACCGTTCATGCCAAATTCCAAACCATTTCCATCACCCAAATGAACGCCTGCACCCACTGCAGTCACACCGTGGCCCTCCCTCCCCCAGCCCCCGGTGCCCAGCAATCTGACCTCGGTCTCTGCCGATTTACCTTTTCCGGACATTTCATGTAAATGGAATCACATAGCATGTGGCCTGTGGGGTCTGGCCTCTGCCACCAAGCATGTTTCTGAGCTGCCCCACACTGCAGCACCGGCCCATATTTCTCCACAAGGTTCCGTGGGCAGGAGCGTTCCTGTCCCAGCCCGTGCCCAGGAAGTGCCACGCGGGACTTGCCCGTGGTGCCCGCCAAGTGGGCCCTAGAGCCCATCAACCAAGCCCCCTGCTGTACAGAACAAACCACAGCCCTCAAGAGGGTGGTGGCTTTCCTAAGGCCTCGGTGACAGAGCAGGGTCTGAGCCCGTGTTCCGGCCCCGCTTCCCGCTGCCCCTTCTAGACCCTGGTTGTTCCGTGCTTCACCGGGCCTCGGGCATCAGAGAATCTGCCCAGCTCACAGGTCAAGCACAGAAAGGCCAGAGGCCTCACACAGAGAAAGCCCAGACGGGGAACTTCCTGCGGCCTCTGGGGGACTGCCCAGCTCCTGAATCACCCGACTGCGGGACCCACCAGGCTGAGTCATGCTCAGCTGGACTGGGCTGGGCTGGCCTAGCCCAGGCAGACCTGAGAGAGATCTGCTCTGGGATGGGGTCCCAGGGAGGGCTGGGGAAAGTCAGGGTGCACCCGTGACTGCGAAAGGACTCGGTAGAAGGGCAAAGCCACCCACACACCCTTGACTTCCATCAACATCAGTGGTGACTGTGAACCCAGATGTTGGCTTGCCTCCGATTTGTTTTGCAATCCCAGGCCAAAGCTCCCCTCTGGGCCTCAGTTTCCCTCACATCAGGCAGGTACGACCTGTCCTGCCTGCTTCGTGGGGTCATCGGGAGGCTCACGCGAGGATCAGGCAAGTGAGGGGCTGTGGCTGTCCGTGTTGGGGCCACTCACCCCATTTCCTCTGGGGGAAGAAGTGGCCCCGTGGCACAGACCCAAGGCTGGAAGACATCAGCCAGGCGGGCACTGGACGGTAAGTGGGGCAGAAGGCTTCACACACGGCTCCACCCCCAGGCCTGGGGCCACTCACCGAGGAGCGCTTCCAAAACAGAGGCCGAGAAGGACCAAAGCAGAGGGCTCAGGACCTGGGATCAGGAGAAGGTTCTAGGCCTCTGGAAAACGAGCGGTGATCGTGCTGGCTCACCCTGATGCTCAGACTTCACTCACTCCTCACGGCGGCTGCAGGAGTGGCCACCAGCTGCTTCTCTCTTGGGGGCCCTGAGCCACACCCTCCTGGCCTCCACAGGGGACACTACTAGTCCCACCGTCCAGATGAGGACACTGAGGCGCAGGAAGTCCCAGAATTTTCCAGGTCTGTGTGACTCTCAGGCTCAGGGCTCCCCCACCCCTGAGCGGGGAGTCTCCTGGCCTCAGCTCTGGGCCACAAGGCCACTTAACCTGATGCCCGTGTCACCTCCTTCTCTCAGCCTCCTTCTCACCGCAACATGGCACTCACGGCCTGCCCAGAGGGCTGAGGGGCCTCCCACCCTACCTCAGCTGTCCTGCCCTCTGCCCAGTGTCACAAGATTCTCAGGGCCAAGAGGCTCACTCCCTCCTGCCCCAGCACCAGTGTCCCAGGCCCCATAGGGCATTAAACCCCTTCTCAGCCAAGGGCAGCAGTGACAGGAACTGAATCCTCTCCGTCCTCCCAAGGCCGGGGGGGGGGGGACCTCAGGATCTCCAGTCCTCAAGTAGCTTCACTCCTGCTCCCTGCCAAGAGACTCCAGACCCATTTCTGGACCTACAGTCTCACCTCCCAGGCCTCTCTGTCCCCATCTGTGAAGTGGGGGCTCAGCTAGTGAGTCCCTGGGGGGCCCTCCTGTTCCCCAAGGCCTCCCCTACAGAAGGTGGCAGAAACTGCCCCCCCCCCAGACATAGAACAAAGAGTTTGTTTCTCTGATTCTCTCCTCCTCCCATGCTGTACCCGGACTGGTGTTAAGGCTCCTTTCTTTTTTTCTTTCTTTTTTGTTAAATTTATTTATTTTTTTGACAGATGGAGATCACAAGTGGGCGGAGAGGCAGGCAGAGAGAGAGGGGAAGCAGGCTCCCCGACAAGCAGAGAGCCTGATTTGGGGCTCGATCCCAGGACCCTGGGATCATGACATGAGCCGAAGGCAGAGGCTTTAACCCACTGAGCCACCCAGGCGCCCCGAGGCTCCTTTCTTTTTTAAAATGACTCACAGCTAATCATCTGCGTTAGAACCTCTTGAATCTTTTTCATTATGCAAGTCCCAGTACACCAGCCAGCAGGTCGGGAACCAGGAGGTCTGGGACAGGGTGGGGCTGGGAGGGACAAGGGGGAATTTGCTCCACGGAGAACCACTACTTTTCTAAACACAAAGAGCATATTCAGGCATGGCTGCACAATCAGAAATAAGTAAATGAAAGTACAAATAAAAGAAACAGATTCCAAAACAAAATAATGAAGATGCAAAAGTGTATATAGGAAAAGGGAGGCTCCCTCCCTTAGAGCCCCAGCCCCTCACCCCACCCCTGAGCAACCCACGGTGGAGGGTTTCTGGCTGATTCAGTCCCTGACACAGCAGCACACAGCCGGCAGAGGCTGGAACCCTAGTGGTTCAAACCCTGGCCCCACCCTTGTCACTGTGTGACCCCAGACAGGGGCTCCTGGGAGAGCCTCAGTTTCCCTCAGCTCAAAGGATCCCCTCTGAGCCTCCCTCTGGCTGTGCCGCGCAGCCACCTGGAAACAAGCCTCCGGCCCCTCTCCGCCTTGCTCCTGGGGTCCTTCCAAGGCAATGGACAAACACCGTTTCTCCATGAAGCAGACGTCCAATGCGATGCCCCGCCGGGCTCCCCACTTCACCCCACAGAGGCACTGGAGGCTCGAGGCCCACACTCTGCCAGCCAAGTCTTTTGGTCCACGGCCTGCTGCACGCCAGGCACCCTGGCGCCCTTCTTGTACCCTTTCGGATCAGCCGCAGCCAACGGTCCCTAGGGGAGGCCCCAGCCCAGCCCCCCGCCCCCGCCCCCGGCTGTAGAGCACAGGGCTGGTACGGGTCCGCGACACACCAGCAGGCCAGCCAGACAGGCTCCCCGGCCGGCCCGGGCAGCAGGCGGGTCCCCAGAACTCTGCAGGGTGTTCACGGCCGGAAGCCCAGTGCCCTACCGCTGCAGGACGGCAAAGGGCAGGCAGGTCCCAGGCCACCTCCTGGCCACACCAGACCCCCGTCCAGGCGACGGCGCACCCAAGCACTGAACTGGGAAGCTCGGGACCCGGTTCTAGGACACTCAGGGGCCTTCACTGGCGGTGCGCAAATAACCTGCCCAGGGGTTCTGGGTTTCCCCGCCTAGAAACGGAAAGTCTCAAGTGGACCAGGAGCCAGGGCATTTCGCGACCTTCTCGGTACCCCGCTCGGCCACCCCCGCCCTCCCCCTCCACCCCCATCCGGCTTGCTCAAAGACGGAACGGGCGGGAATCGGGAGTGTCGGGTCCCTCCCGGTGGCTCCGCTTCCCGCCAGACCCGAGCGGAGGGGCGGGGCGCGGGGGCGGGGGCGGGGGCGGGGCGCGGCGCGGGGAGCCGGAGGCGGGGCGGGGCGGAGCCGGGCCGGATTGCTCCAGTTCCCCTCCACCGAACTCCCGCTCGCCCCGGGAATCCCGCGGCACAGGAGCCCCGACCGCGGAGGGGAGGGTCCCGGCAGCCCGCCACCCCGGTTCCGAGTACCCTGGTGCTGCTCCCCTGTGGCCCACTAGGGTCCCCGCCCCGCAGCTCCAGCCTGCCCCCTCCTGCCTCAGTTTGCCCTCGGGCCCCGCGCCGGCGCGCGGGCGCTGTCGGGGGTCGCCCCTGCGCGGGGCCGCCCCGCCCGCCGCCCCCTCGGCGCCAGGCCCCCACTCACAGGCGACGAGGACGCGCTCCGGGAAGGCACTGCGCGGCGCGAGGTGGCGGCCCAGGTCCCCGGCCTGCCCCGCCCCGGCCGCGAGGCCCCGCCCCGGCCCGGCCCCGCCCGGCTTGGCTGGAAGCCGCGGCGGCCGGGGAGCTCGCTGGGCGCCTCCTCCCCTCTGCCTCTACCTCCCCCGCCGGCCCGAGCGGCCCTGTGGCCCTGGTCCTTCCCGTGGCCGCCGTCCCGGCCGTGTCACTGGCAGGTCGCTTCTTCCCGAGACTCACCTTTCCCGTTTGTAAAATGAGAAAACAGGGACCGACCTCAGAGACGGGAACTACAGCGCCTGAGAGCAAAGCCCTGAACACATAGCCCTGGGCTCCCATCGCCAGAGCAAAACCCTAGTCACTTTCACTGGTGCCCGGAGCACGAGGCATGCGGGGCTCTGAGTCCCGGCTCAGACACTCTGTGACTGGTTCTCTCTGCCTCCACCTGCTCATCTGTAAAATGAGCACAACATCGTGGGACTAATGAGGGTGCCACAGGGTAATGGGGCAGGCCGCCCTGCAGACGCTCGGCACTCAGTGAGGGGAGACTGCAACCGTCTCGGTCCAGAGGTGGCCTCCAGCTGGCCGGGACACACCCTGATGGGCACGGCACCTCCAGCTGCAGGCCTTGGACCCCTCAGCTCGCCTGTGGGTGCTGCTTTATCACGGCAGCCCGGGGTCTGTCCTGGCCTCCTTGGGCTAATTTGGTCAAGCAGGGCCCCTCAGCCTGCAGGAGCCAAAGTGGCCCAAACTGCTCCTTGGGGGACCATGTGAACTCTTGTCCCCAGCCATAGCGGCTAGCCTCCTGGGCAGCAGTCGGAAAAATTAAGCCCTGCCATGTTGGCCATTGTGAGCCCTTCCTGCTTCGACTGCTTTGATATAAAGACAAGCATAATCCAGTCTGGATTGTTTCTTTTTCTTCTGATTTTATTTTTTTTTAAGATTTTATTTATTTATTTGACAAACAGAGACCACAAGTAGGCAGAGAAGCAGGCAGAGAGAGAGGAAGGGAAGCAGGTTCCCTGCTGAGCAGAGAGCCAGATGCGGGGCTGGATCCCAGGACCCTGGGATCATGACCTGAGCCTACAGCAGAGGCTTTAACCCACTGAGCCACCCAGGCGCCCCTTTCTCCTGATTTTAAAAGAAATTAAAACATTTCCCTGGGTCCCTCAAAGTATTGTGGCCCCAGGCACTGCGCCCGCCCTACGGGATGAACTCGGTCTGGCCACACCTCCCAGCAAGCTGCCAGCCCTCACCCTCTTCCTGTAAGGAGGTGCCTGTGGCTTGGCCAAACGGCACCCTTACCTCCTCCGGAAGACCCGGGGGAGGAGACAAGGCAGCTTCCTCCAGGCTCACCCCTACTACACATGGGGCTCAAGGAAATTTCTGCCCCCAAGTGTCTGCTGCATTCCAGGGCCAAAGGGAGGGGCCAAGAACAAACACTCGAGGCTCCTTGCCCTCCTGAAGCTCACACAACCTACGGGTCAGAGGGGTTCACACTGGAGGTCTGCATGCAGATGCTGCCCCCACTGGTGTTGGAAGCTTCCCCTTACTGCTTTCTCCCTCCTGTCCAACCCCAACTCCTGTCCCGAGCCTGGGGAGCAGCCACTGTCCCTCCTCTGAGCAGCAGCCGCAGCCCCCAGCTGGGCCCCAGCTCCCCTCTTGTTCCTGCCACTCCCCTCCTCTGCCGAGGACCCTCCAAAGCTCCCACTACTTAGGGTCCTGTCCCAACCTTTTCCCTGACCCTGGGGTCAAGCTGACCACCCCACCCTTTCCCACCTTTGTGCCCCTGTCTAGGTCATCCCCGACCCCACCCCCACCCTGGGCAAGTCCACATGTCCGAGTTGGATGGCTCTCCAGTGTCATGCCAGCAAGCTCTTCCAGAACGCCAAGTCTGGGCCACCCCCATTCTAAGTGGGCAATGACTTCTGAACTCCATAGCACTAAACACAGAGCCTCTCTTGGGCATTTGGCATACATACTAAGCATCTCAGGGTGGCCAGGTCTGGGCCGAACCCTAGAGGATTCGACACAAGCAAAACCTACCCGTAGACTCGGTTGATCTAGGAACAAGGCATGGAAACACCCTCCCAAGCCCCGGAGGATTAACCCCATTTCACAGGCTCAGAGAGGGTAGGGAACATCCCGGGGTCACACAGCTGGTCAGCCTTGGAGTCAGGATTCCCATTCAGGCACCCCCAGGATCTGCACTCTTAACCGGTGGGTCATTCAGCTTCCCATTTCCCACTCGGTCAGTATATCCTTGTATTTTATTTATGTGTTTACTTAATTACATGAGTAACCCAAATGTATTGCAAAGGAATTGGAAAACATGGAGGAAAAAAAAATAAAGCAACTTCCTTTCCCACCGCCTAGAGCAAAGTACTGTCAACACTTCAGTGAGTGTTTGCATGACTTTTTCTTTTTTTAAAGATTGTATTTATTTATTTGACAAAGAGAGAGCGAGAGAGGGTGAGCATGGGGAGAGGAAGGACCAGAAGGAGAGGGAAAAGCGGACTCCCTGGAGAGAGAAGCAGACTCCCAGGAATATGGGATCATGACCTGAGCTGAAGGCAGACACTTAAGGACTGAGCCACCTAGGTGCCCCTGCATGACTTTTTCTAAGCATATCACACCTATTTTTACAAGAATGCCTTCATGCTACAAATGATTTTATAATTTTTCTTCCCTTTACAATAAATCAGATGCCTCGGGGCGCCTGGGTGGCTCAGTGGTTTAAGCCGCTGCCTTCGGCTCAGGTCATGATCTCAGGGTCCTGGGATCGAGCTCCGCATCGGGCTCTCTGCTTGGTAGGGAGCCTGCTTCCCTCTCACTCTCTCTGCCTGCCTCTCTGCCTACTTGTGATCTCTCTCTGTCAAATAAATAAATAAAATCTTTTAAAAAAATAAATAAAATAAATTAAATCAGATGCCTCTTTCTACAGTAACAAACATTTGCTGCCTTGGTTTTCCTAATTGTGAAATGCTCCACACAAACAGAAATGTATATAAAACACTGTACGCTTTAAAATAATACTGAGAAGACACTTGAGTGTGCACCCCCCCAGGTTAAGGAACAGGTGATTGCCAACGGCCCAGGGGCTTCCTGGTCTTCTCTCTGATTCCTCCGTTTACCCCGAGGTCACCTCTCATTTGACTTGTGAGTTAAACATGACTTTGCTTTCCTTCAGACATTTTTTTTTTGAGATTTCATTTATTTATTTGAGAGAGAGAGAGCACACAAGCAGGGGGAGGGGCAAAGGGAGAGGGAGAAGCAGACTCCCTGCTGAGTAGGGAGCCTGCTGTGAGGCTTAATTCCAAGACGATGGGAACACTGGGAACACTGGGAACACGACCTAAGCCCAAGGCAGACGCTTAACAGACTGAGCCACCCAGGTGCCCCACTGCTTTACTGTGTTTAATTTCCAAGAGATTCTTATTTGCTTTCTAAATGTTCTTTTTAAATATAACTTTCTGTTCATTTTTCGTGGATACAGCCCGTTCTCTTACCTGTCAACTATCTGTGGTAGTTTTCTTTAAAAAATTATTTTCTTTTTTTTTTTTTTAAGATTTTATTTATTTGACAGACACAGAGCACAAGTAGACAGAGAGGCAGGCAGAGAGAGAGGGGGAAGCAGGCTCCCCGCTGAGCAGAGAGCCCGATGTGGGGCTCGATCCCAGGACCCTGGGATCATGACCTGAGCCGAAGGCAGAGGCCTTAACCCACTGAGCCACCCAGGCACCTAAAAAATCATTTTCTTCTCAGTATCTAAATCCTATGCATTGTGGGTTTCTGTTTCGTTTTGCTTTGTTTGTAAGAGGCTTTCCTCCCATGCTTGGGAATTCTTGGCCGGCTGCTCATGATTAGAAGGAGGGAAGAAAAGAAAGTAAGTCCATGGACGGCACTGGATGGTTTAGCATCACTGCAAGTTGGAACCTGGGGGGCCATTTGTCTAGGTGCTTCCAGGACTGTCAATGTCTTTCAGATTTCCTCTTGGATTGGTCAGATTCCCCAAGGTCCCTCAGGCCCTTGTGAAGAAGCTAAGGGTCTAGCTTTGGGTTTCTGGGAGCTTAGTGGGGGAGAACACCCCTGCATTCAGTATTCACCTGTTTGGGCAAAGTACCCACAATCACCACTGTCCCTGGGCCATCCAGCCCTTTCCAGAGTGAAACCCTAGATGTCTGCCAGAATGAGCGAGGGGCACCACTCAGCAGCTAGAGAGGGGGGGGGGTCTAAAGATCTGTTCTTCAAAGATACCTTCAAATACTCCTCTTTATTTTAACCTTCTTTCATGCTTAGCTCCACAAGCGGCTAGAGCTGCCGGTCCCCAAGCTTTTGAGAAGGCTCTTGTATGGAGGACGGTGGCTCAGCTCTCCACACTGTCCAGAAGAATTTGGCTGTGCGGGGCACCTGGGTGGCTCAGTGGGTTAAAGCCTCTGCCTTCGGCTCAGGTCAGGATCCCAGGGTCCTGGGATCGAGCCCCGCATCGGGCTCTCTGCTCACTCTCACTCTCTCTGCCTGCCTCTCTGCCTACTTGTGATCTCTGCCTGTCAAATAAATAAAATCTTTAAAAAAAATAATAATAATTTGGCAGTCTGGAGTCAGCTAAGTCAAGTAATACAGGTCTTCCGGCTTTTCAGCCTGCGAGGGTTCTTTCCTTTCCTGTTCTCCCTGTCCTTGTGGATTAAGGTCTTTAGAAGGTTCCCTTCCTGCCGATTTACGGGCTTCTGGAGGCGGTGTGAGCTCTACTCCTGTCTTAACCTGAAAATCTCCTCCGCATCTTTGATGACCACAGAGTGGTACAGGTTTGCCGTAACCCCGTTTAACGAATCTCCTCTCGTCGAATAGAGGGCTCTTCCCCACGTTTCCCTTGTCCAAAGCAAGGCTGCATGGGATGTCCCGAGAGTTAGGGCTTCGCGCCTTTGATTCTCAAACTCACCGAAGTCGCTCTGCTGGTGTAATTCCGTCTAGATCTTTCTCGTTAAGAGGAGTGTGTGTTGGGGGGGGGGGGTGTCTGTCTCCCCGGCCCGCAGGCAGGCTGGCAGGAATCGCGAGAGGAGCAGAGGGCAGGTGGGGGTGGGGGGGTGAGGTCGGAGCTAGCCCCCCCCCCCGGCCCCGCCCCCCCCCATGCTCCGAAGCCCGGAACCCGTCTCCGATCCCGCGTCTGTCTCCAACCCCCTGCGCCTCAAGTCTTTGAGCCTTCGACCAAGGATGGAGGATAGTAGCACCGTCCTCGCGCTGTTGAAGCATTAAAGAAGCTGATGTCTGAGAAACACCCCGGGCGTGGTCCAGGGGGGCGGGTCCGAACCGTGCGGTTCGCCGCGGAGCCGGGGACGGAGCTGCTCGCTTGCGGACTGCACGGCGCCGCGGAGAAACCAAACGGAGAAGCAACGTGGAAGCGTCTCAAACCCGCTTCACAGGCGAGGTGGAAAGAGCGAGACGTTGCGTTCGCTGTTCGTTCAGGAGCTGCGGGAGGACGGCGGGGCGGGGCGGGGCGGCGCGGGCTTTCCTCGCTCCCGCGCGGGTGTCCCTACGCGCCTGGGGCCGGAACTCGTCCGCGCGGAACCTTTCTTCCCGCCCCCGGGTGCCGCGGCCCGCCCGGCGGGAAATGCGTCAGGGACCGCGCCGCGCCGCCGCCCCCCGGCCTCCGTCGCCCGGTAACGCGCGGCGGCCCCCCGGCCTCACCATGAGCCTGCGGGTGGCGCGGGCCGCGTGGGCCCGGGGCTGGGGCGTGGGCTGCCGTCGCGGCGCCGCGGACTCCCCGCTGCCCCCGCCGCGCGCCGTGGACGTGGCGGAGCTGCTGCGAGACGCCACGGCCGCGGAGGAAGAGCCGCGGGAGGCGGCGGCGCGGCGGCCGCCGGGCCAGTGCTCGGTGCTGCTCTTCCCGGGCCAGGGCAGCCAGGTGGTGGGCATGGGCCGGGGGCTGCTCCGCTACCCGCGCGTCCGCGAGCTCTACGCCGCCGCCCGCAGCGTGCTGGGCTACGACCTGCTGGAGCTGAGCCTGCACGGGCCGCAGGAGGCCCTGGACCGCACGGCGCACTGCCAGCCCGCCGTCTTCGTGGCCTCGCTGGCCGCCGTGGAGAAGCTGCATCACCTGCAGCCCGCGGTGAGGCCCGCCGCCCCGCCGTCCGCCGGGGAGGACGCGCTGTGCCCGGGCTCCCACCTGCCAGGGCGCGCTCCCGCGTGGGACGCGGTGGGCGGAGGCTTGTCGAGTTCCCGCCGTGGTGGGAGCGGGGGGCACGGCGCTGGGGCAGCCCGCGCGTTAGGGGAGGGGGTTGGTGAATGAAACACGGTGTGAACGACTGGGCGTGCTAAGGGCGGTGTTGCAGAGCGGAAAACAGCAGGGAAAACGGCTGAGGAGTCTGGGCTGGACTGCGATTTTATTCTACTTATTTTTTAAAAGTTACTATTATTATTATTATTACTACTACTACTATTCTCTACACCCACCCTGGGGCCCAAACTCACGACCCCCAGATCAAGAGTCGCGTGTCCCACCTACAGAGCCTGGGCTGCGATGTTTAAATTTTTATTTATTTTGTGTGTGTTTCTTTTTACCTTTTTTTTTTTTTAATTTGAATTCAGTTAATTAACATGTAACGTTTTATCGGTTTCCGAGGTAGAGTTCAGTGATTCCGCAAGTGCATATAACACCCTGTGCTCGTTCCATCAGTGCCCTCCTTATGCCCTTCGATTTTATTTATTTGACAGACAGAGATCACAAGTAGGCAGAGAGGCAGGCAGAGAGAGGGGGAAGCAGGCTCCCCACTGAGCAGAGATCCTGATGCGGGGGCTGGATCCCAGGACCCTGAGATCATGACCTGAGCCAAAGGCAGAGGCTTTAACCCACTGAGCCACCCAGGCGCCCCGCCCCTGAATGATTTTAAAGATCCTCAGTCATTTGTTACTAAATGATTTTAGAAGGATGAACTCTGACCTTAAATGAGGGCCCATTAAGAGGATGGTGTGAGTATGTCACTGCACTTGAAGGTGCGAATTGGTGGCTGTTATCATTCCATAATATCAGAACAGTAAACTGAAGCTTCTGCTGTGAACCCTGCCCTCCATTCTCACAACAACCGCGTCGGGGAAATACAGTTACTTTGTGGGTGAGGCAAGGAGACTCGGACACGTAACGGAATTAGTGAAGTGGTGGTTGTGGCATTCACGGTGCCCTTACCCTCGGCCAGGGCTGTGCTTAAGTGCTTGAAAGACATTCTTTTGGTGTCATCCCTGGAGCCCTGTGAGGTAGGTCCTGCCCTTTCCCCATCCCGCAGATGGGATAGCCGACGCTCGAAGTTAGGGAACTCTCCCAAGCTAAGAATCAAATTCAAGAGACTGAGTCACTCTCTCCTCTGTGTAGCTCCCTCCGGCTCCCTCGGCCTGAGGCATCTCCAGGGCAGAGGCAGAAGGATCCAGAGCCCTGGGTTGGAGACACGGCTCCACCAGAATCAGGACGCGGGCTTTTAACTTGCCAGCAAAGTTCCTCATCAGTAAAAGGGCTGGTTCAGGGCTTGTCAGGGCCACTTCTGTTTGTGTCCTCTTCTAGCCAGAGCACCAGGCTGGTGGCTCGTGGCTCCTGGCTCCTTGCAGTGCAGAGCCCCGGACTGAACCCCCCCACCCCACCCCAAGACCTTGGCCTCATGTCCTGCATCTGTCACTACAGGTGATTGAGAACTGTGTTGCTGCTGCTGGATTCAGTGTGGGAGAATTCGCAGCCCTAGTGTTTGCTGGAGCCATGGAATTTTCTGAAGGTACACAGGAAGGGGTTTGGTTTTGTGCCGGGGTGTTTTCTTGCTGGGTTCCCTGGGGACCAAGGACACTGCCCGAAATAATTCTGGAGCCACTGAGGTGATGAAGAAGGGAGCACATGGGTGAGAATGACGTTGGGAGGACCAGACTTCACCTTGAATCCCTTTTAAGCCGGAAGGGTTCGTCGGGGATTTTCTTTTTGTAGTCTCCTGAACTCTGGTTGCTTGACTGTCCCCCACCCTGTCCTGGGTGCTCTCAGTCCACTCCCACAGCACCAGTGCCTTTCACGTGACAGATGGCCAGCAGATAGTCATGGAGTGAAAAAGTAAATGAACATTCGATCATGAGCGTACTAGTTTCACTTAAGATTTTTGCTCATAGCGAAACCAGTTAAACTGTTTTGCTTGTAGTTAAATATGAGCAAAGGATGTGAACAGGCCTTTCTCCAAAGAAGATATACCGAAACGGCCAAAAGGCATGCGAAGAGATATTCGGCATCACTAATCATTAGGGACGTGCAGATCAAAACCACACCTTATACCCACTAGGGTGGCTTCGATTAAAAATATATATAATAAGAATAATAGGTGTTGGCAAGAATGTGAACAAATCGGACCCTCAGGGACACCTGGGTGGCTCCGTCGGTTAAGCATCTGCCTTCAGCTCAGGTCATGATCCCAGGGTCCTGGGATTGAGTCCCGCATCAGGCTCCTTCCTCAGCGGAGAGCCTGCTTCTCTCTTTCACTCTCCGTTTGTGTTCTCCCCCACCCCAAATAAATAGATAAAAATCTTACAAAGGAAAGAAAACATAGGACCCGCAGACGTGGCTAGAGAGAGTGTAAAATGGTGCAGCCACTGTGGGAACCAGTTTGACGGTTCAAGCCGTTGCGCACAGAACTACCGTGCGGCCCAGTGGTTCTGCAGGTATGTGCCTAAGAAATAAAAACATACACAGAAAAACACAGAAAAACCTGTGCACAAACATTCCCAACAGTATTCAAAATAGCCCCAAGATGGAAACAGTGCAGATGCCCCTCATCAGAACAGATCGCGCTCTGTCCGTGCAATGAGTGTCCTTCAGCCGTAACAGGGATAAAGGGCTGATGCCTACCACTACCTGGATGAGCCTCCAAAGCCTGCTCGGTGAGAGAGGCGGCCCCTTTTGTGTGAAATGTCCAGAATGTGCACATCCAGAGATAGCAGCTAGAGGTTCCGGGGGTGGAGGGCAGAGGAGAGGAGAGATGGGGAGAGATGCGGGGTGTTTTACGGAGGGAGGGAAAGCCTTGAAACTAGAGCAAGCTGGTGGTTTACCAGTGAACTGCACATTTAAAACAGATTGTATTTTATGTATTTATTTTACTTAAGTGTTTTATTTTATTTTATTTTTTTACTTCAGTGTTTTAAAAATAACAGCATTATAGCACAGTTAAGGAAATGCTAAAAAATGCTGCATATGCACATCTCCGAATAAAACTGTTTTATACACGCATAGTTTTCCACGCACATAAATGCAGAGCTGGAGCCCGTGTATGTCCTGTGTTTTCTCACTTGACATTTTGCAGTCTTTAACGCCTGCACGGGAGGACTTCCCCTTGCCCTCTCCACTTTCCTGTGGGTTCTCGGCTACTTCCTACCTCAGGCTGTCATTGTTATTTGCTCCGCAGTTTGCTCCTTGTCTGTGTAAGGGGCAAGAGTCCGGTACAAATGTATGTAGGTGCTGAGGGAGGGCAGATGTGTTAGGAAGGGAGCAGTCTGTGCCCTCAGAGCCTCTCTGTGGTCCCAGGAAACTCTGGACTAGTCCCTTAACCTCTCCTTGGCCCCGTGATCCCCTCCCCCAGGGAGCAGACCCAGGACCGGGAGGACAGATGTCCAGTCGTCACAGGCCTTCTTACATCATGACCGTTGGAGCTGCCTGCCCCGGGCCCTGACCTCTCACCTTGCACTTGAGCCGCACGCGCCAGGGGCTCTTCAGTTGCCCTTGGCAGCGGCAGCTTCTCCAGCTCCAAGTGAGGGCAGTAAAGCCTGATGTATGGGACTCCTGTGGTATTGAAACTTTCATTCCCAGTTTTCGCAACAATCCAGGCAGATTAGATAGTATCATTCTCATTCTGCTAACTGAAAATTTGACCGGAAAGGTCATGACTTGTCCAAGACAGTATATGTGGCTCAGAGTCTGCTCCTGTGCGCCCCGCTCCCTGCACCAGGCTTTCTCACCGGCAGCCTGTTGACATTTTGGACCAGATACTAACTTGGTGGTGGGTCCCTGCCTTGTAGGATGTGGGGGCGGCATCCCTGACTTCTGCCCCCCAGATGTCCTTAGCATCCATGCCTGCCCCCCTCCACACACACACACACACACACACACACACACACACTCAGCTGTTGTGACAATCACAAGTGCCCCCAGACCTTGCCTTGAGGCAAAATCACAGCTGGCTAAGGACCCCCATCCTACAGCAAGCCAGCTTTAAGGCTGCGAGCTCCGTGTTCTCGTGTGTGTAGTGCCAAGGACGGCACCCGCCTCTCAGGATGGTGGTGCCGTCTCCATGAAGTAGATAGAGATAGGAAGAACCATGGCGGTGGGGGTTGCTGATAACTACCAGCCTCCGCATCTCCAGCACACTGTGTGAACTTGTACTTCGTCTCGCAGATCTGGGCTTCCCCCACGTTTGTCACATGCCCTGATTTTTTCCAAATGCACTTCTTTCTGGATAGGTTTGTATGCAGTGAAAGTCCGAGCTGAGGCCATGCAGGAAGCCTCGGAAGCTGTCCCCAGCGGGATGTTGTCTGTCCTTGGCCAGCCTCAGTCCAAGTTCAACGTTGCGTGTTTGGAAGCCCAGGAGCACTGCAAGACTTTGGGCATAGAGAACCCCGTGTGCGAGGTGGCCAACTACCTCTTTCCTGATTGCAGGGTGATCTCAGGACACCTGGAGGTTGGTGCTGATGGGAACCGCCTTCCTAGACCCCAGTCCATAAAGAATGTTGGAACTGTCCCACCCACACTAGGAAGCCCGTGGTGCTGTGATGGGTGCTCTGCCAAGCCGTGGTCTGTGGGAAGTACTTGAGGGCAAGGCGGGGTGCAGAGTGATGGGGTAGGGGGGTGGTGCGAGCCCTGCAGAGGGAGGCAAGCGGCTGGGATGCCATCCCCACGGCACCATGTGTGCCTTCGGCATAGTAAGAAAACGGGCTTGTTAGAAACTGTGTAGGGTAGCGGGCTTACAATTGAAAACTCCCACTAGACGGTGTGTTCTCACGTCGTCAGACTCCTTCACACCTCCCGTCCCATCGCTTCCCAGCACCCCCGTGAAGCCGCTGAGATTGTGCTCATTTTGTGGATGACAGATGGCGAGAGGCTGAGTGGGGGTGGGGTGCTGGGGTGGACACGCTCCCCAGCCTCGACCTTTCAGCCCCATCGGGGCCACCTGCCCAGGTGGGCCGTGTGAACGGTCACAGCCCCAGAGGAGGACTTCTGGGCCGCCGTGTACTCGACCGGTTTGTACTGGAACAAAGAGGGGAAGGGAGCCCGTCCTCGCAGCTGTCCGCGGGGTGGAGCGTGTGGATGTGCCCGTAGCATCTTCCGTCCGCAGGACTGGGGCCAGTGGAGGCCGCCTCGCCGTGCGTTTCCTCCCCTAGGATGTCCTTGGCTAAAACTTCCTTTCTTTTCCTTCTAGGCGCTGAAGTTCCTGCGGGAGAATTCCTCCAAGTATCACTTCAGACGCACCAAGATGCTGCCCGTCAGCGGGGGCTTCCATACCCGCCTCATGGAGCCGGCCTTGGAGCCCCTCGAGCAAGTTCTAAAGTCGATCAGGGTCAGGACGCCTCTGGTGTCCGTCCACTCAAATGTCGACGGGAACAGATACATGCACCCCAGACACATCCAGAAGCTGCTGGTGCGGCAGGTGGTCTCCCCGGTGAAGTGGGAGCAGACGATGCATGCCATCTACGAGAGGAAGAGAGGCACGGCGTTCCCCCAGACCTTCGAGGTGGGCCCTGGGAAGCAGCTGGGAGCCGTCCTGAAGAGCTGCAACCTGCAGGCCTGGAGGTCGTACAGGCACGTGGAGGTGCTGGAGGATGACGGGACCTAGACCGGGTCCCCCGCCCCCGCGGTGCGAGCTCCTGGTGCCTGGGGTGGCAGGGGTACAGCTTAGGAGGGAGAAGGGGACCCAGTCGGCCCTGCAGCGGGCCTGGACCTGCCTCGTCTGTCCCTAGGCCTCCTCTTCCAAGTGACTGGGAGGTACTGTTTGCAAAGTGCTTTGAAGGCCACATAAAAAGCCCGAAAGCGAGTATGTCTTGACCTGCAGAGGTCCGTTTCTTCCCCTGAGATACGTTCCAGGGCTGGGGGGGGGAGCCGCAGCAGGGCCAGAAGAGGCCCAGGGACCCCGGAGGCAGACCTCACGCTTCTGGGCTCCTTTGTAAAACGGGCTGAGACCACCCAGCCGGCAGGTGTGCTCAGGAGGCTGGGAAGGCTCGGCCTGTGGTATGTCTCGCCCTACCCCATCGCCACGTGGGGGCCATGGGTATACTGGCATGGCCACCAGGCAGGCCAGTGCCAGAGGGGCCCCCACTGCCCCACGAGCCCGTGTGCCCCCACAGCCGGAATCTTAGCCCTTTCGTCACTGAAAGCAAAGGGCTTCCAGACGTAGCTGGCCTTGGCAGCCATTCTGTCCACCCCACACTCTGTCGCTGGGAGACTCCGTCCCGCACTGGTTTATCTTCCCCACAGCCGGTACTGAGCACCCGCCAGCTGCCTGTGAGTGAGTGGCCTCCCCCCTTGGGGGGAGGATGTCCTCAGCCAGGCAGGAAGGGTTTAAGGAGGCTGGCTGAGGGCCCTGTTTCCCTGCGGACAGTGATCGCTAAGGGTCTGCTCTTTGCCTATGACCTCCGGTGGCACAGCACACCCCGGGAGCGGACGAAGGTTCTGGACATGTGTGGCTCCGCTAATAAGCAGAAGTCACGTTCTGGACGTCTCGGTGGCTTTTTCACCTGTCAGCGATGGTGGGAAACTCGTCCGGGTGTGAGATCTCTGTGTTTGTCCATAAATGTTGGCTGTGGTGTAGACACCTGTCAAATCTGGGGTGGGTTTCGTATTTTCAGTTCTGCAGGGTTTCTCAGCAGGGGCCCCATCAGCCTGTGCACAGAACTGGCCTTCGTTGCATGGGACTGTCACTCACAGCGTGGGCTGCTGTCCTGGCTCCCGGCCACTCTGCACCAGGAGCCCTTCCAGATGTCATGACCCCCCGACACGCCCACGTGTGTCCACAGCCCTGGCCGAGAGCCCTGCATAGGACGAGGGAACCCCCTCTTTCCCATGGCCTGAGTCTGAGTGTTCTCTGGAGTTCAGTGGAGAACCATCTCTTAAAACTCCCATTTTAAGAAATTTTCAAACATTCGCAAAGAAACTTGGCTATTATTATTGTTATTATTTTTGGTGGGCAGCAAAGCGAAGTTTGCGGAGCAATAGTACAGAGCTCCCCAAGAGGGAGGGGACCCAGAGGGTTGCCCAAACCTTGCTATTATTTTTAAAGCGTGCGGAGTCTGTGGGAACCCTCTTCCGAGCGCTGCGGTAGCCGGCGCCCCTGGGACTCTCTGCAGTCTGGGCTCAGGAGCTCTGGCTGTGCTGTGGGCAGGACAGCATCGCAGTCACACTCTGCAGAGCACCGTCCCACATGCGGGAGCCCCGGAGAAGCCGCGGAGGGCGGGTGATCCCACGTGGCAGGCCTTTCTGCTTCTCTGGGCACGGCCCTTCTCCTCAGGGTCCGGCCAGGCTCCAGGCCAGAGGAGGGAGAAGGAGACAGCAATCAAAGGGCATCTGGTGCTGCCTTAAGGTTGGTTCCAGAAAGCTGGCGACGTCTCTGCCAGCACCGCAGGGACCGCCCAGCGGGGGAACCCAAAGGTGCGGGCGGGCAGCTCGCACCTCCACTGTGGGAGCCCTGGGCGGGGTAGATGGGCCCTCGCCCTCCCCACCCCTGCAGACTTTGAGTCTGGGTGAGTGGCAGAAGCACGGGGTGGGGAGGGGAGTTCTGGGGGGAGCCCAGGGTCCGGGGTGAGGGCCTGAGGGGCTGCGGTAGATCCTACCTCCTGTCTTGGTAGGACCTGGGCCAGTGTCTGCCCCCTTGAGGAGACTACCCCGCGCCATCAGTGGTCCCGGTGCTGGCCCGCCCCGAGGTAGGAGTCACACCTGCTACCACTTTTGTGTCCCGCACCCGTGGAGACCCTGGGCCCGTTTCTCTTCCCAGCGGCTTGCCTCCCTCAGCCAGCCTAGAACTGGGTGCCTGGAAGGAGTGGGTTTCCCTAGGCACGTGCTCTCTGAGAATCAACTCTCGCCTCCTCATCTCCAGAAATCTTGACTGGACCAAGGGCCGTGATCAAAAGCCTCTAAAACCTCGAAGATGATGGGCCCCTGCAGCGTTGTCACCTCCTCTGGGAAGGGGCTTCACTGTTTCCAGCGGCCTCCACCCCAGGCCCTCAGAGGGTAGGCGTCTGTGTCCCCCCGACCTGTGGCAGTGCCCCTGGGCCCCGCTGCAGAGGGGCTGCAGGAGATGGGAGCATCCTGGGCTGATGCTCTAGGGATCACGAGGCTGCTGGGTGACCATGGCACCCCTGCGCCCTTCCTAGGAGGGATGGGCCTCCAGTCCTTCCTTTTTGGGGTTGGATGATTTCTGCTATCGCTGTTGCTAAACACCTGTTTGCAGCTTGTGGAAGTTGCCACGTGGATCAGCCAGACTGGGTTTGACCATGACCCTTTCCCCATCTGGGCCTTGGTCTCACCACCCTCCGCAGGCCGACTGGAAGGCATTGGTGGGCAGAAGATCCCAGTCTGGTTGGGGTCAGAGGATCCCAGTGCCACTCTGGTCTGACCCCTTCCTTCTCTGGGCCTCAGTTTTCCCCTCGCAGGCTGGGCCATCTGGAGCAGGTCAAGTGCCAGCTCCACGTCAGCTTCGGAGGTCACGAGGCTGCCCCTCGTGTGGGAGTGCAAAGACTGGCAAGCTCCTCACGGCCCCAGGGTGGGCATGAACAGACAAGACAGTCGATCAGACACCAGCCCAAGCTGGCTTTTCCAGCTTCCTCACGCTCAGGCAGGTCTCCCACCCCAGGGCCTTTGTATGTGCTGCTCCCCCTAGCTGGGGGACGCTTTCCTTCGTTTTCTCCACAGCCAGCTCCAGACAGGCCTGGTCCTCCGGTCTCACCCACCCCACCCCCCATTTTCTCAGTCCTTTGTTGCTCTCAGAACACAGCCCCCAGTTCTTAGCTTCTTTATGTGCTTTTTAAATAGAATGTGAGATTTGAGGGACCGTATCTTCACAACCCCAGAACCCGTGGCCAAGCTTAGCAAAGTAGGGGCTCCTCTGACATCCACGGGTGGGAAGAATGTTGCAAACCCTAGGACACTTGCGGAGAGGGTCCCCAGATTCCTGCCGAGAGAAGACACGGCATGAGCATCCCCATTCCCTCCGCTCTGAAGAGCCCCCAAGCTCCTTGAGAAGCTGCAGGCGGCCCCAGCCACACTGACAAAGGGGTGGGCACGTGGGCAGTTTGACCGGAGTGCTTGGGAGCAAGCTGCTCCCGGGTGGTTAGGGAGGACTTCCCGGAAGAGGTTCATCTGGGTTTGGCCTCACATCCCCAGCCACGGATTCTCCAGTGGACCCCCGGGGCCTAGGGGTCAGTGCAGTCACACAGGAAAGCCCTGGTCACTTCCAGGTCTATAAACTTGGTGGGTATCTGTCCAGGGGCGGAGTGTCCTTTGGGTGGAGCAGGATGTCAGGATGGAACATTCCCAGCAAGGACCTGGGAACTGGCAGGCTCTGGGCTTGCCCTGTGAGGCTTGGGGAGGGCCTGACATAGCCCCAAGGGACCGTTTACACAGGAAAGGAGGTGAAGTCAGGCTGTGAAGGGCCAGACTCTGGAGCACTGTGACATGGAAAGCCCGGTGGTGTCTGGGAGGGTCCCTTCTGTCGCAAGGGTCAGAGGGGCAGCTGGGAGCGAGTCACTGTCTGCTGCATCAGCTCTGGGGCTGAGCGGAGGGCCGGGAAGGCTCTCCGAATCCAGGACCTGAAGGGGACAGGAAGAGGAGGCTGCAGAAGGTGAGGTACTCACCCCAGCCCAGGGTTGGCTTTTGAGATAGGGGGACTGTTGGGGCAGGGTGGGGGGTCGAGGAGCCAGAGCTCTAGTTCTGGAGGGCCTGACGGGGTCTAGGAACAGCACTAGGCCCAGGTCTGGGGCGGGCTGAGCCCTTGCGGTGGGTGCTCCTGGTCTAGCCCCTTCTCCGCAGCACACCTGCGTGAGCGGCCCCCCAGGCTGCACCGCTCCAGCAGGGAGTGCTGGATGAGCAAATGTGGGGAGGGGAGGCAGCCAATTATAAGAGCCTGATAGCCCAAAGGAAATAATCCCTAATGGTACATTTCAGGCACCAGGCGTGACAAGAGGCGGTGTAAACCTGATTGTGTCGGGCCAAACTTCATGACAGCAGGTGCAGGAAAGAGCCTGCAGGTGTGTGATCACGCACAGGTGGCTAGGCGCACGCCCTGCCCCTTCTCTCCCCTCCCCCTTGATTCTCGCGCCGGGGGCAAGAGGCAACCCATGCGACAAACCCCCAGAGAGGACCAGAGACCAGCTGGAAACCAACATTTTATTGAGCTCTCCTCACCCCTCAGAAATCTATTCCAGCAGATTTTCTCTCTGCCCTGGGCATCACAGACACGGGGGTGTGGCCAGCACTCCCCCCATGGCCCGCCACAGGGCCCCCCAGCGAGAGGAAGGCTCCTTCCCGGGACAGGCCACCACCACACGTGGTCTGGGGCCAGGAGAGCAGGCCCAGCCAGGCCTTGGCACGGGCAGTTAACCAGCAACGACCCCAGAGGTATAATGAATTCATTTCTCTTACAAAAAGAAAAAGAAAAAAACTAGTACGAAACCTCAGTAGTGTCCCAGCACTCCGTTTTAAATATAAAAAAGGCATCCTCAGAAAACCGTTAAAAAGACAACAAACCCAACAAGGCCACCTCCAGGGTGGCGGCCAGGGGGGGCGAGGCCAGCCCCGCCCCCCGCCCCGAGCAGCAGCTGGCGTCACTGGAGGACCTGAAGCCCCCAGCCTAGCAGCAGCACCACCAGCAGCAGCAGGGACAGCACCAGCCCGCGCCCTGGGTTGGGGGACACCTGTGGGACGAAGGGGGGGAGAGGTGAGGCCCTCCAGCCCGGAAAAGGGGTGGCTCCTTCTGCGGCTCCTTGGGATGAGCCCGCGAGGCTGAGGCCGGGGTGGGGAAGGACGAGTCAGGGAAGGTGGGGGACGCAGGAGCATCTCCAAACCGGACGGTCGGGGACAAAAACCAGGAAGAGCAGCACAGGCAGGTGGGGAGATGGCCGAGGACACGCCAGAGGACAGAGGAGGAGAAGCCCCCCCACCCAGGCTGCTCATCGGCTGGGGACGGTGGGAGCATGAGCTGCCGGAGGGAGGAGGAGTGGTCAGGAAAGCGGTTCGGGAGGAGACGCACATGCGGGGCAGATGAGTGAGGAACCGGTCCCTTTGCCAGCAGAAGGCATCTCCAGGGGAGGGGACAGCACGGAACAGGCGTGGAAGCAACCAAACCCGCTGAAGAGTCCGAGCACCGAGACCGAGACCGTGAACCACAGTCTCAGAGCCCGAGCCCAGCAGAAGGGGGGAAGCAGGCAGGACAACAGGGAGGGGGAGGGTCTGCGGCAACCGGCCACTCCCGAGCTGCGAGCAGCACCATGGACAGGAGGTAAGTCAATCTCAAGGTTTAGTTACCCTGTTCCTGAAGGTCAGGAAGCTCCAGATCCGTATGTGCTCCCTGAGGTGAGTGAGACCATCCATGAAACTTCGGAGAACACCTCTCAGGCCCATCTGGTTGTAGGTAAAAGCCAAGCTGTGACAAAGGGGAGGGGGGGCAGGGCCATTACTGCGGGAACGGGGACAGGGCTGCAGCCTTTCCTTTAGGGGACCCCTGTGGGGAGAAGAGGGCTGTGTCCCCCCCCCCACACACTGCCACTCTGTCCCCTTGCCCTGGTGGCTCCGCCGACGAGCGTCTCCCTCCACCGTCATCTGACTTCCTGTTTCCTTCCTCCGCCCACCAGTCCACGGGGGTTTGGTCTGGGGTTCTGAAGCCGGCCGTGGGGAAAAGGCTCCACTGTTCACAGGCCCAAGGAGGCAGGTCCTTCCCCCTGGAGGGGAGCTGTCCCTTGCTCTGATGGAGGCCCGGGCACCCCAGCAGAAGGCTGCCTCTCTGGGGACCAAGAGACCACACCGCTGTGGCCCCGAGGAGGGGCTCGTACACCCCCAGCCTGAGTAGTCCTGTGAGCATCTGGAAACCCACAGAGATGCTGGCCAACCATGAAAGTACAGTGGGCTCGGGACAGAGGCCACCAAGCAGGACACACAGCTCCGCTAAGCTCGCCACCTTCCCGTCAGCATTTTAAGTCAAGACCCTTTGGGAAAAGTTCGGTCTTGGCTTGATGAAGCAGCAGAGAAAGGCACTTGGGTTCTGCTTTGCTGCCGCGGTGCAGGGGCTGGGGAGGGATGCAGGGCTGCCCGGGACGGGAGCGGTTCTCGTCCCAGGGCCTGGGGGCCGCCCACCTGTGCACAGCCATCCCGGGCAGCTCGCCAATGCGGGGCAGCATCCATCTCACTTCCATCTCGTCCCCGATGAAGGCCAGCCGCATGGCCACATCGTCGGGGTTGCTGCTGCAGGAGGCATGGAGAATTAGGGGTGTGGCTGTGCGGTGACGCCCCACATACCTGGGCCCGCCTGGCAGATCGGGCCCCAGGTTTCTGGGAGGCAAGGTGTGGCACAGAGCGAGGTGGGAACCTTCACGCACCCCTCCTCTGGCTCCTGCTTTGCTTCAGAAAAGACCAGCGAGGTCCCATCCCTGGGGGGACTCCACTCCTCCCGTCTCGTGGGAGGGCAGACACAATCAGGGCCCGTGAACAGCAGATGCGCCTCCCTGTCACAGCCGTCCTCCCCCTCCAAGGAACACTGAGAGCTGGGAAGCCCTGGGAGAGGCCGCCCACCTGGAGGCTTGCCAGGAAAGGTGGCAAAGGTGGGCAATGGGGCTGGGCGTGCTGGGGCTCCCGAACTCCCCAGAACTGGGACTGGCTTCCCACAGGGTCTCGACTGTCCCTCCTCCTCGTGGGGAGGGGTTCTAGGACCTGTTCCCTGCGCCCCCAATCGTGAAACCACCTGTTGTCATCACCCTTTTCAGAAGGGAGGGGCTGACCAGTGCCCTCCTCACTGATCGAATCCTGGATGGGAGGGAGGGAGGGAGGTCCGTGCACTCACACCTGACCTCCAGATCCTACACCCTCCAGGCTGGCTTCAGTCCTGCTCTCAGGGCTTTGCCCACATTCCATCTGGGAATTTCCAGGTGGACATGCGTCCCAGTGGCTCCCGGCGCAGCCCCAGCCACCTGCCCAGTCTCTCTGGGGTCTGTGCTCTCTATTCCAGAGGCGCCGGAAGGTTGGATGGGAGGCCGGGGAGGTCTGGCTGGCAATCCCAGGCAGGGACTGGCCTCTATCTCGATACCCCGGGGGACCTCAGGAAGACAGTGCCCCACGCTGAATGTCCCCTGTTGTCATCTCCAAGTGGAGCAGGACAGGGCAAGAGGCAGATTTTCAGGTCCCTCCAGCTCTAAAATCCCAGCCAGCTCCAATCCCCAGGTCCAGGCCCTAAGGCCTAAGAGATGCCTGAGACCTGAACAGAGGGGAAGCACCCGGAGCCCGGGGCCGGCCCTGGGGAGATCCCCTCTTCACTGCCCGGCGGCCTGGGGCCCGACCCTGTGTGTGGAGGGGCCTCCTCGGGCTACTTCTGATTTTCTAAAATTACAACCATCTCATCAAGAGGCCTTGATGAGACACCATGGTCAGTGAGGGCCAGGAGGTCCCCAGTCCTAAAGCCAGAGGTTTAAGCCATTTTGGCAGTGGTGCCCAAGGTCCATCCTGGGAATATGCTGGAAGCCGAGGGCCTCTGTGGGCTGACAGCAGCGCCAAGGGGCCTCACCCGGGGCACAGGCCTCATGAGCACACCTGGGGAATTTCCACCCTGGGGCCCTGTTCTTCCAACTGTACCCCCAAGGTCACTGGCCAGAAATGGGAGTGGGTGGGGCCCGTGGAGTGTTGACGGACCTACCTGTTAGGGGAGGGCCCCGGATCATAGTACTCCACGAGATCAGTCATGCCAGGGACCTCCAGAACTTCCGGGCCATGCTCCTGCAGAAAGGTGCTCAGAAAGAGGTTCCTGGAGAGGGGTCCTGTGTGGGACATTTCTTCTCTGGGGGAGAAGAAAGAGACTGAACCCTCGTTCATCGAAGCCCACTGTGGCTCTCCTGCTCACTTTCCCAGCATGCCTTTTAGCTGGTGGTGGGCATGCAACCTGTTCTGGGCATTGGGGTCTCAGAGGTCTCACATAGGGGTTTTAGCCAGGGCAGCTCCTCTCCCCACTTGCTGCCTTCAACACAGAAGGGAAGGCTGGAGCTGCAGCAGCCACTTTGTGACACCAAGGTGCTGAACATTAAGGATAACCAAGATGCCAAGAAAGCAGAGGAGAGAGGGACGGAGCCTGGCTCTCTGATGGCCTTCTCAAACACTTGTATTTTTGCAAGTCACAGCCACCCTCGCTGTGTAGGAAAAATAACACCCAACTCAGTGAGTTTCCAGTTCCTTGCAGCCAGAGGCTCTCCTGTTACAACCGTGGATTCCCACGTCGGAATTGTTCCCATCATCCCGAGATAGCGGGGTAGGAGAGTCCGTGACCAAGGTCACTGCAACTTAGCCCACACCATACCAAACAGACTTAGGGCTAGAATATAATGGCGAATAAGGAACCCACAGACCTGAGCTCAAATCCCAGCTGTCACTTAGCACCTGTGTGATGCGGAGGGACAACTGCACGTCAACCCACTGTCTTATTGTCCTGGGCTCTTAAAAATTCTGTAATTCTTCACATTAGCCTGCTCTGAGTGGATAGGACCCTCTCATTATCTTGTTGGATCCCTAACCTTCAAGGTACATATTCATTAAGATGAGACCTGGAAAAGTTCACGATGAATCCAAGAAAGGCCAGAGCCACTCCCCCGTTCCCCAGGCCAGGGTGGACAGCGTTCACGTTTGGCAGGACATGCACAGGTGCCCGCCGGGGATGCAGGGTGTAGGCGAGAGTGTGCACACGACGTGCTTTCCCCATTAAAGGGTGGTGGCTGGAGACACAGAGCCAGGGCACAAGCTCATGGGGGCGCAGAGGTAAGTGTGGACCCTCCAGGTGTCTTGGGTGAGACGAGACAGGACAGTCAACAGGGCATCCAAAACACGATCAAGAGAGATGGACGCGCTGCGATGTCATCGAGGGCACAGACAGGTATTTGAGGGTCTGGGGCCTTTGAGAAAGGGTACAGAAGAACAGCATTGTTCCAGAGAGAATATGTGCCCAGAATTTGTCTCAAGAAGGCTGTTTCCATTTCCTAAGGGAAAGCTGGTAAAGTCTTAGGTCTGTTCCAGATGAAAGCCCAGCTTGAAAGACAAGCTCCAGCAGGAGTGAAGGCTGGAGAAATCAGACATGTAAACACAGCCACTACGGCCACGAAAGGCCTGTGGCCTGACATATGCCACCCGCACCTGTGAGGACAGCACCTTCCCCTGCAGGGTCCTGGTGGTGGCGGGGGGTCCAACCACCTGCTGAGGGCAGCACCTGCAGGCAGGTTAAAAAGCGTGCAGGCCTGAGACCCGCAACGATGCCCCCCGCCCCCCAAAAAACCAACAGATCAGCATGAACCTGAACCCCACGGGGAGGATCAGGTGGCATTTCTAAAAGCTCTCGAATGCTGCTAGCAACTTTACTGCAGCACAAGCACTGCTGGGAGCGCGTAACCCTTCTACCTCCGTTCCAGATCGCTAGGCAGCAGTTAAAAGCTATGACCCCAGCCTAGGGACCCACCTCCAGCCACCCCCCTAGGCGCTGACACCCTACCCAGCCGTCAGACTTCAGTTCTGCTTGTTTAAAAACAGAAAAGGAGAGCGCCTGGGTGGCTCAGTGTCTGCCACTTAAGTGTGGCTTAAGTGTCTGCCTTCGGCTCAGGTCATGATCTTAAGGGTCCTGGGATCGAGCCCCGCATCGGGCTCCCTGCTCAGCGGGGAGCCTGCTTCTCTCTCTCCCTCTGCTGCTCCCCTGTGTGTGTTACCTCTCTCGCTGTCTCTGTCAAATAAGAAAATAAAAATAATAAAAAATACTAATAAAATACTAAAAATAGAAAAGGGAGCCTCCACACAGGAGAACAGTGCGGGGTCTGGGCAGCGGCACCAGCACAAACGGCAACAAGCTGACTTCAGTGAGACGCGGTCTCAGCAAGTCAGGGGAAGCCGCTCGAAGAATAAAAGATGGAGAACATTCAAGCCGCCAGAGAACATGTGATCAGTTTGATGAGACAGAAGAGGGACTTCTAGCAGATATGCAATGAGCCTTTATGTAGAAAACACAGAATCACCTTTTGTAGTTTTTTTATAAGATTTTATCTATTTGAAAGAGAGAGCAGGTGCATGCACACTAGCTGGGGGGAGGAGAGGGAGAAGCAGGCTCCCCGCTGAGCAGGGAGCCCCTGTGGGACTCGATCCCAGGACCTGAGTCAAAAACAGACACTTAACAGACTAAGCTGAGAATTACTTTTTGGAACCACCGAGAGTTTCAAGGTTGCCAGATACCAGATGGACATATAAAAATCAATAACCACAAGACAACCAGAAAATACGGTAGCAGACAGATACGCACGTCAGGTACAGAGGCTTTTAGTCAAGAATGAAATCTGATTTTTTTTTTAAAAAATGCTCTGGGGCGCCTGGGTGGCTCAGTGGGTTAAAACCTCTGCCTTTGGCTCAGGTCATGATCCCAGGGTCCTGGGATCGAGCCCAGCATCGGGCTCTCTGCTCAGCAGGGAGTCTGCTTCCCCCTCTCTCTGCCTGCCTCTCTGCCTACTTGTGATCTCTGTCTATCAAATAAATAAAATCTTTTAAAAAAAATGCTTTAAGACTTACGGAGAAAAACGTAAAACTCTATTGAAGGATTTAAAGAGTATAACGGAGCCAGACAGAAACTGTGACACTGCACGGGGAGCACGCGCTGGGGGTCTGGGTGCCCTTGAGCTCCAAGGGTAGCATTTAAGGACTGGGGACAGAGCCCCCACCTCTGCTGCCCCCAGGCCCTAGGGGGCTTGATAACTATGCAAATGGCAATTTCCCAGGAAAAGCAGTCCCAGCCCTCCTTTGCATGTGCCCCCCGGCCCCCCTGACCCTCCACCTGGAGGCTCTGGGCCTGGACGTGGCCCCTGAGCCTCCCCTTGACCCACGGTCCAAACATCCCTCGGCCTCCAGCAGAGACAGTACCAGAGTCCCTGGACACCAAGTGGGAACGGGGCCCCCCTCGAGACCCGTGTCTGACAAGCCCTGGGGCTGGGTGAGCGGTGGGGTGGTGCCGCCCCGGTACACAGCTGGGGGATCCTGCCTGGGTTAACCTTCTAACCCAACCACTCACTTGAGCTGCAGTGGGACTCTTGGGCGAGGCCTCTAGTTTCGTCCATTAAATGGGGAGAATAATCCCAAACTAATGGGGTTCATTTTCCTGGCAAGAACCAGAATCAACCACCTGTTCTGACCCCGGGTGAGGTTTTAGCGCCTACCTTATTAGGCCCTAATCCAAGCGCTGGGTAAGGTTCTCACGAAAGACTCACCAGCCGGGCCTGGGCTGGCCCTGGGGCTCAAGGTCTGAGTGGGAGAAATCAGAGTGTGGCCACCGAGCTGGCAGCAACGTCCCTGCAGCCGACCCACCACGCCACGGCAGGCCAGTGCCGGTCCCTTCCTGTCCAGCTCTACTGCGGCTGCCCAGTCTCCAGTCCCCGCTGGCCCCCCTCCAACCTGACCTGGTCGTTGCTCCACTCGGGGGTCGTGTCATGCTGCTATCAGGGCCCTTTTCCCCTGGCCACCTCCCCAGCCCCAACCCCATCTCAGCCCCTGCTCCCACCACACTCCAGGCGTGTGCTTCTGTGAGCCGAGCGCAGACAGGTCAGGCCCCCGCCCCTGCTGCCGGCGGGCCATCCTGTCCCCTTTGCCCACGCAGTCCTATTGGTCCCCAAGGAACTCAGCCCTGGCCCTGCCTTCCTAGCTCATCTGGGCCAGGCTGGGGGGCTCCCCCTCCCATCTCTAACCGACCCCACGGTGGGGCGCTCTTTCTCCCTCTGTGGTGGCTTGGAGCCCGGACACTCTCTGTGCCCCCCCCTTCTTCCCTTCCACATGAGGGTACTAGGAATGCACGTCTCCGGGAGCTGCTGTGAGGACCACGTGATGGAATCTGTCTCAGCGCCCCCACACCCCAGCAGGCAACGAACCAAGAGCTGCCACTGTTACTCGTCTCTGGCCCCCAGCCCACAACACAGAGCACGTTTGTCAAATGACCCAACACGGCCCAGCACCGAGGAGGCTGCTGGCCTGGGAGCCCGCACTGCATTTAAGCATCTTTTTTTTTTTTTTTCCCCCAGCAGATTTGCAAAGAAGCAGTTTCAGACCATTCTTGGGTGAAAAAAAGGCGCACCTAGCCACGTGTCCCCACCCGGCTGCAGCCCACACACGCACCTGCCTACACACTCTGTGGAGAGAGCCCATGGGGACGCCTGGGAGGCTCAGTCCATTAAGCGTCTGCCGAGGGCCTGGGATCAAGCCTCAGTCAGGCTCCCTGACTCTCAAATAAGTAAAATCTTAAAAAAAAAAAAAAAAAAAGCCATCAGGAACACGCTCTTACCCACAGAGCTCAGGATGCCCACCCCACCTCTGGGCAGAAGAACGTCGCCCGCACAGCCACAGGGACACCTGTGGGGCTGGGAGATGGAGAGAGAGGGCAGGCTCCCAGCCTCCTGTGTGCACTTTCCCATGACGTATGACCTCCCCCACATGTAACAGTGTGGGGACAGGTGCACGCTCTGTCTCCCCCAGCCCAGCCTGGGTGTCCCTGCATGCTGGCGGCCAAGCAGGAACAGCTGGTGACACCTGGGGGCTCCAGCAATAGCACCTGGTCCCTGAAGTCCTGGGTGCCAGGCCAGCGGCTGCTGGGTGGACCCAGCTGAGACCTAGCCACCAGATTTTTCCACGGAAGCTTCCCACCCACACCTGCCCCCCGACCAGCCCTGCCACTGTGGGGGACGGGGGTGGTGCACTGGTTTAGGGAGCACCCGGTGTCACAGCGTAGGTGAGCTCGCGCGGCAAAGCCCAGACCTCAGCCAGACAGACCCAGGCTCCAGTCCCAGCTCTGAGGTGCCACCGCGAGACCGGTCACCAGATTCTGAGCCCAGCTCAGAGAGGGGTCTCCAGCCTGGAAATAGCACAGCGTCCCAGAGCTAAGAGGATTAAGAGATATGGATGCTGCCCACTTCCTGCCACCCAGCAGGGGCTCCAAGGCTCAACAAAGCAGAGTGGGAGACAGGAGCCACTGAAGTTCCAAGTGCACCTACTCCCGACTTCTAGGATGCATCCTGCATGTCCGGCTGCAGGTACCCGGTGGCCCTGAAAACCATGAGCAGGGGGTCTGTAGGCGTTCCCGTGTGGGGACCTGGAAGTCACGTGGCTCCGCACACACGGCGGGGAACAGTCTGCAATCGTGCAGCCATGTGTGCACATAAAGGACGTAACAGACAAACACCTCCATCTGCAGACGTCATCTCCTGAAGAGGCGGGAGGTTAGGAGAGAAGGGGTCTCTCTGGGACAGACCTGGGAAGGGGCCTGAATTTGTAACTGTGCTCTTGGGTTCTTGAACTTTTACTACCGTGCATGTGCTGGGTTCGTGGATTCCAAAAATACAGCAAGGGGCACCTGGGTGACCCAGCTGGTTGGGCGTCTGCCTTCAGTTCGGGTCGTGATCTCAGGGGCCTGGGATCAAGCCGTGCATCGGGCTCCCTACTCCGCGGGAAGCCTGCTTCTCTCTCTCCCACTCCCCCTGCTTGTGTTCCCTCTCTCGCTGTGTGTCTCTGTGTGTCAAATAAATAAAAAAATCTTAAAGAAAGCTGAAGTTGCAATAAAGAAGTTTCTTTAAAAATTAAAAAAAAAAGATTTAGAGAGAGATGTGTGACCAGGGGGAGGGACAGAGGGAGAGGCAGAGAATCTCAAGCAGACTCCATGCTGAGCAGGGAGTCCGATGGTGGGGGCTCAATCCCAGGACCCTGAGATCATGACCTGAGCTGAAAACTGTAAGGCAGATGCTTAACCAACCGAGCCCCCCAGGCACCCCTGGAAAAGGTCTGTCTTAAAGGTCTCTTTCGGGAATCAAGCTGCCCCCCTCCCCAGCCTGCCCCCCACCCCCCCTCCCCAGCCTGCCCCCACCTGGTGGGGAAGTCCCACCTCCGCCTCCACCATCAGGAACCCCAGACACCTGGAAGTGCTCCTCCCAGGTGAGCAGGGCTCACTTCCCTGGTGATGGAGAAGCGACTGGGGAAAAGACAGACAGGGAGTGACAAAGAGGGAGAGAGAAGAAAGGTATTTCAGGTAAGAAGTTGGAAACTCACCTGTGCTGGGGTGTGGGGGCTGCTCAGTGATTCAGAAAGTGTCATCTTGGAATGGGCCCATAGTGCCACAGCCCCTGCCTCCCCACCCACACTGTGCCCCACCCCCCAGAACCCCAGCGCAGGTGCTGACCTGAGTCACTAGGAACCCAGGTGCTGCAGGCAGAGCCATCCACCGGCGGGGTGGGCTAGGCCCGCCTCTATGGCCTTGGGCAAGGACTGTCCTCTCCCGCCGGCAGGTGACTGCTCCTGGTGACCCCACGTCCTTATTTGCATCACTCAGCCTAGCCTCCCCCAGAAGTCACCCCACTTCACAGATGGGGACCCAGGAGGGGGGAGAACGGAAATTCAGAGCCTCCTGACCATGCGATCACGCTCGCCACCCCCGGGCTCCAAAAATACACCACCTAGCAGTGCGGGCTGACAGCGGAATGAAAGGGAACCCCCCCCCCAGCAAAAAATAGGCGCCTGGGTGGCTCAGTTGGTTAAGTGTCTGCCTTTGGCTCAGGCTGTGATCCCAGGGTTCTGGGGTCCTAGGATCAACCTCGATGTTGAGCTCCCCACTTGAGAGGGAGTCTGCTTCTCTCCCTCCCTCTGTGTGTGCTCTCTCAAGTAAAATTTAAAAATAAATTGAAAAAAAAAAAAAAAAAAGGTGGGGGGAGGCCACCTTGACAATCCCCAAAAAAGTCTTGCTTTGAGGCCTGAAATGCCAAATAGTTTCCACTGAATCCGATAGCGATGGACCGAACATACTGGGGCCCTATACGTCCAGCCTGGCCAGAGCCAGGCAGTTTGTCACCTCTCATGTCAGCATCCTGTCTTCTGAGCACGGGAGTGGGGAGGCTGGCCCAGAGGTGAAAGTGAAGCCCCTTTTCACACACCCACGAAACCTGGCCTTCAGCTCCAGGGAGGCGGGATCTGGGTCGCGCACCCAGTTCAGGTCCAAGTTTGGCAGGAGATGCTCAGGCCGGATTCGGCAGCAGGTCCCCAGGGCCCCACGCCGGGCCTGGCTCAGTGCACTCAGGTTCTTTAGTGGAAATGAGGCAAAACCAGCACCCCCTTGTCCTCCCCGAATCCACACTTGGGGCAGGCTGGCCACAGGTGGGTCTGCAACAACAGGTTGAAGTCCTGGTTGGCTGCTGAGTGACAGGAGCCACTGGGATGCCATTTATGCAAATGTCCAGGGCTCACCGCTTCTGATCCTTACTTACAGCGAGGGACATCCGCGTCCTAGTCCAGCGTGGCCATTTGGCTCTGGACAAGTTCCCTGGCCCCTCTAAACCCCTTCATTCCTTGTCTGCAAAACAAACATTGGGGAGATTTTCTTTTCAGGTCCCTTCCCGCTCAAACATCTGTAAAGATCCCCCCAACCGGAGAAAGCTGAACAAATGAAGAATTCTCGGTGACGGATTCTGAAAGCGGTTTCCGGTGGCCTGGAGGTTTGTGTCCACTCCCAAATTCTTAAAGCCCACGGTGATGGTATCAGGAGGTGCGGCCTTTGAGAGGGATTAGATATTGCAGGCTCTCCTAATGGGATTAGTGATCTTCCGAGCCAGAGGCCCAGGAGAGCTCCCTTCAGGTCCCCAGTCCCCCCCACTCAAGGATCCAGAAGTCGGCGGCACCCTGACCTTGGATTTCCAGCATCCAGAGCTGTGAGACATGACTTTGTGGTTTACAAGCCTCCCGGTCTGTGGTGGTATAATGCACAGCTCCAACGACGTGAACAGAAAACAGGGATGGAGGGAGCGCGAGGAAAACCCAGGGGTTCCCAGTTGACACCCGAAAGGGGACCCGAGTGGGCCCGTCTGCTTTTCCATCCCCAGCAGAAAAGACAGCGGCCAAGATACTACTTGGGCCTGCAGTTTATAAGCTTGAGAAGCATGTGTTTAGAAGAAGTTTTGCGGGCATCTGGCTGGCTCAGTTGGTAGAGCATGTATCTCCTGACCCTGGGGTTGTGAGTTTGAGCCCCAAGTTGGGTACAGAGATTACTTAAAAAAAAAAAAAATCATTAAAAAAAATAAATTAAGGGGCGCCTGGGTGGCTCAGTGGGTTAAAACCTCTGCCTTCAGCTCAGGTCATGATCCCAGGGTCCTGGGATCGAGCCCCGCATCAGGCTCTCTGCTCAGCAGGGAACCTGCCTTCCCCTTTCTCTCTGCCTGCTTGTGATCTCTGTCAAATAAATAAAATCTTTTAATTAATTAATTAATTAATTAATTAAAAAATAACGTTCTTAAGCATTTAAAGTGAAAGATTATGCCCTGCTAGGCCCAAGCTCTGAGGAGCCAAGAGAGACAGATGCAGCCCTCGGGGTCCTTCATTCTAGAGTTTAGAGTCTCCCCCCTCCTCTTTCTTAAAGATTTTATTTGACAGAGAGAGTGAGCACAAGCAGGGGGTAGCGGGAGGGGGAGAAGCAGACTCCCCACTGATCAGGGAGCCTGACTCGGGGCTCCATCCCACGACCCCAGCGTCATGACCTGAGCTGAAGGCAGACGCTTCACCGACTGAGCCCCCAGGCGCCCCTGTGCAGAGCAGTTTCAATGACTCACTGAATCCTGACACCCGCTCCGGTCAGCAGCTCTGGGGGCTCCCACTTCCTCCCTGGGACAAACTCCTTAGTCCCCCACTGGACCTGCCCTGCCCTTTCGAACCCTCAATTTGACTTCACTGGCGCCCCTCTGCTTCCCCCAGGCTGGTACAGGGGGGCTGGCACAGGCCTGGCCCCAAACCCGGCCCCTCCCCGCCCAGAATTCATTGTTCCTCATCTGTGCCGTCCCAGCACCTTCGGTAAACAAACCTGGATTGGGCACTTGGCCCATTCTAGTCTCATTAAATGTTTACCTGTCTGTCTGCCCCAGCTCCGAGCAGGGACCTAGTGCAGGGAGACAGTCCGGGGCAGGAGGGGCAGACAGTATAGTGGAAAACAGAACAAGGGAGCTACAGGGACAGCCAAGTCCCGGCTCAGAGACCCTGGCCTCGCCACACCCTCACCAGCAGGAAGTGTTGCTGTGAGGAGGAGGCAGAGGCAGGAATGCGGTACACAGCAGGCGCTCACTAATGCCCAACTAGGACTGTGAGCCCGGTGCTCAGGAGCCACGCATACCATGCTGACCACCTCAGTGAGACCCGGGATTTTCCTGATGTGTCATCGTCCGCACACAGGAAACCGGGCAGCTTCTGTCCTCCCCTTGATCTAGCTTCTTCTGAGCTCCAGGACACAGACACACAAATGCCAACGTGGGGGGCAGGGGCAAGAGTGCTCAGTCTAAATGTCTGTATCCCAGTGATGCTCCCCCAGCCCCAGGGGGGCTGCTCCGGGCTCTGGAGCGCACTTCCTCTCAGTCTGGGTGATGGGCTGTCTTCTCCCTCCTCCAGAAAAACAGGTTTACCGTGCAGGGCCCAGCGGGTGTTTCGTATTGTCACACCCTAATATTGACACTAGGGAAATCAGCTGTCCTTCCTGGGCCCGCCTCAGCGCACCCGCTGACCACCAGCCCTGGCCTCCCCGCGGGGAGGTGCCAAAGAGGAACTGGGGGCCGTGGCCTTATTTGCTTACGCTCTGTCTTTCGCCCAGGGCCTGGCCCCGGCAGGACAAAGAGACGAGGGAGCGGCTCCACGTGTCCACTCCGGACCCACGGCAGGCTTCCCGGTGGCTGCCGACAACAAAACCCAAGCGTGCCTGGGACTTCCTTGAAACCTCTTGGAATTGTTCTGAGCAGAGAGAAAAAAAACAGCCGGACTCTCGTGGGATCCACTATGCTCGAGGCAGGGGAAGCAAGAAGCCATTAATTGTCTACAAACTTCATAGGTTCACTAAAAACAGGATGCTTTCCAGGGAGAGGGGAAAAAACCTCCCAGGTCAGCTTCAAGACTCAACCAGAGGATGAAGCCGGGCCCCGAGCACCCCCTTCTGCACGTCAGCCGAGCAGAAGAGAAAAAATGGGCTCGTGTTGCTTTCTGGTTTCTCTTCAGCTCAGCAACTCCAGCTTTCATACCTACCAACCCCCTAATAAAACTTTAGACACTTAACCTGCATACGGCCCTCCATCCAGCCTCTTCCCAGTGTGCCCAGGCTGTGCCATGGCTTGGGGATACTCCACTGAGTGGGACACTTGGTCTCCTGTTCTCATGGAGCTGCAAGCTAGAGTCCCGCTAAGGGACCACAAGTGGGTAATGTCAATCTGTCTCTAGCGTCCGGAAACGGTCCAATAAGGTCCTTGCACAGAGGAACCAGCAGGAAGAGAGGAAGGGCTGCACCTTTAGATGAGGTAGTCAGGGAAGACTTCTCAGAAGAGGCAAGCAAGTAAATGGAGACAGGGAAAAAGGAGGACACCCAGGGGGACGCTGCTAAGTGTATCACTCCATCCCACAAAGGGCCTCACAGGACCCCTGGTGCTTGGAGAAATATCCTTGCTGACAGTGTTCCCACCAAAAAAAAAAAAAATCCCCTGGCAGCCATCGTAGAAGGTTGATTAAATAGGTCCCCCCACCTCCCGGGAGGGCTCTGAGGCACAGACTGAAAGCCAGTCTCACCAGATGCTCTAGACACTTTAAACCAAAAACAAGCACAAATAAACATATACAACGTTAACACCGGTAAAGCTGAAGGAACCACAGCTAAAGCCATCATTGACAGCCCTGTGACCTTGAGCTTAAAAGTGTGGGAAATCCCCAAATCCTGGAGCGGGAAGGGAAGGGTGGAGGACAGCCGGAGCTGTGGACGAGAGCAGCACCAACAGCCAGGTGCAAAGGCCCAGCCGGGTGCAGCCTCAGACCGCTTAGCTAACAAAGTGTAAAGCCATACCCACAACCCCCTAAAATGTGCCCCTCCGAGAATTTACCCCAAAGGCATGCCCAAGGTAATCAGAAATAAGGTTAAAGGTTAAAGCGTTCGCTCTAAGGGAAGTCACGATCAGGCACCAACACTTGGGTGGGAAACCTCACGGACCCATTCTGCAGAAGGGACAAACTGAGGCTCAGAGGTGGAGTAGCCCGTCTAAGACAACACAGCTGGGAGGTGGCTGCGTGGAGCGTTTTGTTGGGGCTCCCAGAAAAACGGCTCTGCCTGCCTTTATGCTGCCTCCTGGAACGAAGTCTCAGTTTCTCCACCTGTGCAATGAGGCCTCCGGCTTCGGAACAGCACAGAGCTCCGCGGCCCGCCCGCCTCCTCCCGCGGGAAGGATTAAGGCCGATAACGCCCCCTTCCTGGGGAGCCCGAGCGAAGCGTCAGGGAGAGCAGCCGACCAAGGGCCGGGCCAGCGTGGGTGCTCGGGGAAAATGGTACAGCGGCAGCGGCAACAACAGCGTCCCGCCCCCCGGAGTGGCTCAGGCCGGCGAAAATTACAGTAACGATTAACGGTTTACAAAGCGGTTTCGCGCCCAGGAGGCCGGGCTCGGAGCGAGAGCGTGCGGAGCCCGGAGCCCCCCCGGGTCGCTTCGGCCGCGCGCGGGGCGGGCGGCGGGACCCCGCCCGGTCACCGCACGGAACGCCCTCGGCCACTGCGGCGCCGAGCCCGCGGGCCGCTCGGGTTTGCAAAGCGAGGCCGGACGTGCCCGCGGGGCGCACCTGTGCAGGGCGAGGGCAGGTGCGGGGCGGCGGCCGCGCCCCGCTCGGCGCGCAGTTCCTGTTCCGGACAAAGGCGCTCTCCGGCCCTCCGCAGGTGCGCGGCGACTCGGGGCGCCCCGGGTCCCCGCGGGGACCAGCGCCCGACGCCATCTTCCCGACCTCGGGGGACACCCGGCTGTGCGGCCGCGGCCCGTGGCTGGCGCTCCCGCTCTCCGGGCCTGCCCGCACGGCCTCCCCCCTGCCGCTCCCCCGAGGGCGTGGGAGTGGGACCCCGGGAGGCCGCGCGGAGGGGCCGTGCGGAGCGACGGGGCATCCGGGGGCCGCCCCATTGCACGGTCGCGGAGACTGAGGCCCGCGGGGGCCGCGGCTGCTGCCATCGCCGGCGGGGGCCTGCAGACCTCGCCGGGGAGACGGGCGTTTCGGAGCCGGGGTCCCGAAAGGTCGCCCGAAAGGGACACACCCAACAGCTGCCCGGGACGGAAAATCCTGGGCACCGGTCCCCAAGCTTCCAGACGCTCGGCACCCAGGGCAGCACCCTGAGCGCCCACCTGCGGGACGCGGGCCGGGCGCAGGGACGCAGGGCAGCGGGCTGAGGGCCGCGGCAGGGGCTCGGACTCACCTCGCGTCGGAGGTGGCGGCGGGCGCGGTGGCCGGAGGACTCGGGCCGGGAGGCGTATTGTCTGCGGCGGAGGCCGGCGCGCGAGCTTATAAACCGCCGGCCCCGGGCCCGCCTCCCCCCGGCCCGCCCCCCCGGCCCGCCCCGCCCCCGGGACCGCCACGGCCGTTCCCGCTCCCGCCCCGCGGCTCGGGATCCCGGCCCTGCTCTTCGGTGGCAAATGCGGTGCCAGCCGTCTGCGCCCCTGCGGTGCACTCGGCCCGCGCCTAGTGGACGCACCCGCTGGCCGAATCCGGGTGTATGATCCAGGGTCTTGACACGGATTGTCCCCTTCGCCCTCCAAGAGGCCTCAGGGCTCGGTGCTTTTTTCCAAGCCCCTTTTACCGATAAGAAAACTGAGCGTGGGAGAGGACCGAACGACGGCGGGAATTCCCCCCTGGAAGAGTCATGCTTTCTGCGCTAGCCGTTTGGGGAGTTAGATTTTGTTCTGTTTTTCTCGATTTTCTTTATTGTGGTAAAATACGCACAACACAATTTACCGTATTAAGCGTTTCTAAGGGTACTGTTCAGTGGCATTGAATACACAACGTGCAGTGCTCACCACCACCCATCTCTACAATTCCATCTTGTAAAACAGACTCTATGCCCATTAAAAACTCTCCATTGGGGCGCCTGGGTGGCTCAGTTCGTTAAGCGTCTGCCTTTGGCTGGGATCCGCATTCCAGGGTCCTGGGATCCAGCCCCACCTTGGGCTCCCGGCTGAGCGGGAAAACTGCTTCTGCCTCTCTCTCTGCCTGCTGCTTCCCCTGCTTCTGCTCTCTCTGTCAAATACATAAATAAAATCTTAAAAAGAAAAAAACCAATAAACAAAACAACAACTCATTCCTGGGGCTCCCCGCTGGCTCAGTCGTCAGGGCGGGTGACTCCTAAAACTCCCATCACGGTTCTGAGCTCCGCTCTGGGAATAAAGATTATTTAAACAAAACAAAACCAAAAAACCTCCCCATTTCCTTCTGCCCACCCCACCCCCTGCCCCGGCCCTGACCCCCACCTGGAATTAGGATTTGTTTGTTTAAGATTTTATTTATTTGACAGAGAGAGAGCACAGTCAGGGGGAGCTGCAGAGGCAGAGGGAGAAGCTGACTCCCTGCTGAGCAGAGGTACCCTTGTGGGGCTCGATCCCAGGACCCTGGGATCACGACCTGAGCCGAAGGCAGACGCTCACCCACGGAGCCTCCGGCTCGCCCGTGGAATCAGGTATTTTTGAGCCTATTTCACAGATGTGAACACTGAGTGATGCTTTGGTAGAAACAGCATCAACAGCATCCCACACCCTCCCCACCCCACCCTACCAGCTGTACCACCCACTGCACCCCCATTCCTCGGCCTTCCACACCAGCGCCGCCTTGAGGCTCCTGGGCCTGGAGAAATGGGGGGGGGGGTGCAGAGCCCCAAGTGGGTAAGGAGAATCAGAAAGGTCCTAGTAGGGTGGGACCCGGCCCCGGGCGGGTTAGGGAGAGGGAGGAACAATCCGCAGGTGGAGTGCTGGAGCCTGGCAGAGGCCAGGCTGGGATTACAAAGTAACCACCCTCCCAAGAACACAACAACAAGGCTTGTTTACCTTAAGTCCTGCAGGCTCTGAGGGAGGAGAACAGCAGGTCCAAGGGTGTTCCCCTCCCCCTAGTTCTGCCATTTGCTACCTGTTGGGGCCCCCTGATCGCTTCTTCCCACTGCTGGAGTGACTGGCAGTAATGCCCAGTTTCCCTCCCGTGTTATGGAGGGAAGTGGGCTGCCCCACCCCACCCCCGCAGGGCTGTAGGGAGGATCAGAGGAGATCTGATCTGTGACCACCAACAGATAATCCTTAGTAAACACCAGCAGACTTTAAACTTCAAGGCCCCTCCCTAAAGGCTCTTCGGACACCTTCGGATTTTGTAATCCCTTGAGGACCCCCAGGTCACATCTCCCCGAAGCTCCAGAAGGCTGGCACCATCCCATCTCTCTCGAGAGACATGGGTTGCCTTACAAGCAGGAGCGAGGAGTGCTGGAAGACCGAGGCCCCTCTCCAAGCGCATCCTCTGAGCCTCAAAGAAGGGAAACAATGACCCTGGGTCCAAAAAAGGCGTGACCTCTCTGCGGAGAATGGAGAATGCTTCCCGAGGGGTCTCGAGGCTGAAGGCATCCAGGCACATAGTAGGTGTTCAACAAACATTAGTGGAACAGATGAGGAAGGACAGTTCCGGGACAGATGGGGGACAGAAGTCCCCAAGGGAGGGGTGGGTGAAAATATTTTGCTTTGCAAGGGTCCTAACATAATAGACTGATCCAATAGTTGAGGAGGAGGCAAAAACTTTTGAATAAGAATGGGGCCTGTAGGGGCGCCTGGGTGGCGAGGTTGGTGAAGCCTCTGCCTTTAGCTCAGGTCATCATCCCAGGGTCCTGGGATCGAGCCCCACATTGGGCTCTGCTCAGCGGGGAGCCTGCTTCTCCCTCTCCCTCTGCCTTCCTCTCTGTCTACTTGTGCTCTTTATCTCTCTGTCAGATAAATAAACAAAATCTTTTTAAAAAGGCGGGGGGGGGGGTGGGGGGTGGCGCCTGGGTGGCTCAGTGGGTTAAAGCCTCTGCCTTCAGCTCCGGGTCATGACCCCAGCGTCCTGGGATTGAGTCCCACATTGGGCTCTCTGCTCAGTGAGGAGTCTGCTCCCCATCCCCCTCTGGCTGCTTCTCTGCCTACTTGTGATCTCTGTCTGTCCAATAAATAAATAAAATCTTAAAAAAAAAAAAAAGCCTGGGACCTCTATCTGGCCTTGGCGTCCTATTAGCCCAGGACAAAGCCCCAGGCGAGACGTCTAAGGAAAACAACAACAGCATTAAGGAGAAGGGTGGCAGGCACCACTGTCTGCCTGTTCGGGTCCCCCAGTCCCATGGCTGACCACTCTGCATTGTCTCCTGTAATTCTCACTACCTCCTCTTGAAGCAGAAATGGCCATCCTGGTGTCGCAGACACCAGAGCACCCATCAAAGGTCCCAGAACAACCCAGAGAGAATTATGGTCCCATTTTACAGATCCAGGAGCTGAGGCTCTCAAAAAAGAGGCTGGAGGGCCTGGCTGGTTCAATCAGAGGAGCGTGTGACTCTTGCTCTCCGGGTCCTGGGCTGGAGACCCACGTGGGGTGTAGAGATTACTTAAATAAATAAGCTTAAAAAATATAGGGGCACCTGGGTGACTCAGTGGGTTAGGTGTCTGACTGGCTCAGGTCATGATCTCGGGGTCCTCGGATGGAGCCCTGTGTTGGGCTCCCTGCTCAGCAGGGCATCTGCTCCCCCTATCCCTCTGCCTCTCCCCTCATCCTCTCTGTCTCTCTCTCTCTGTCAAGTGAATAAATAAAATCTTTAAAGGGAAAAAAAGGATTCCAATTGCTGAAGACCACCCAGCCAGCCCTTGGGCAGCAGAGAGGGTCCTGGTCCCACGTCCTACAGTGCCCTCGTACCCTTTTCACCCCTTTACAGCTGGGCGCCAACCTCCCGAGCCTCCGTTTTCCCTACTCCAGAGGGATTTGCTGGCCTGTCCCAGGGCCATCAGGCTGTGGATCCTGCCCTCTAAGAGAACACCATGGCCCGGAGGGACAGCCCCTTCTTTCCCGGGGGCCCTCCATCCCAAGGAGCTGTGTCCAGGGGCCTCAGATCCTCCAGCACCAGCTGAACCCCCCTGGCTGAGGCTGTGACCCCTGCTCTCACTGGTTTAGGGATCCACCATCCGGTAGTTCCTCTGGCACCCACTTAGGGTTGAGTTTTGTCCTTGATATGACTTTTCGGGGGATCATTCCTTTAACAAATATGGATTGACACCCTATGGCAGGCAGGGTGGTAGCTGATGGGGGTCTAGAGATGACCCAGGCCAGCAGGGAGCCCCCACCCAAATCTTGGAGCCGGCGGAGGAGAAAGCAGCCAACAGGACGACAGGGCATTGGGCAGCTCGGCACACACAGGTGCTCAAGGAGGGACAGTGGAGCCTTCTGGCCAGGATGGCCACAGGAGACTTCCTGCAAAGACCAAGAACCGAGGACAGGGCCTTCCGTAGGAGAGAACGGTCCCCTGCCCAAAGCGGGAGAGGGGAGGAGGAAGAGTTAGGAGCATCCCAGAGGGCTGGCCGAGAAAGTATGTCTGCGAAGTGCCAGCCTCCGTGGCCAGGGCCCCCGTGGGGGAACCAGGCTCTGGTGAGGTTTTTCAACGGTCCTGTCGTTCCACTCACCATCCCAGACTCTTGTCCTCGCCTTGGGACACCTTATCTGGAAAATTCTCCGGCTTTGAGAGGCTTTGTAATATCAGGAGGGATCCATTCAAGGGCGTTGCTGTTCTCTCCTGGGTTACGCCTGAGGTCCTTGCCAGGAGTTCCAGGAGCCGGGGAGACCGGCTCCTCCCAGCAGCCCATCACCTGCGCCAGCTCAGTGGATGTTTTGTGGGGGCACTTTCGCGGGGTGAGAGGCTGTCGAGAGTTGTGTGGGCTGGGTGTATTGCCGGGGTGATTTCATGTAACCCTCCCGCACCCCTGCAGGGTAGATGTCCCCATGGTACAGATGAAGAAACTGAGGTCAGAGAGGTGTCCTAACGGGTCCGAGGCCACACAGCCGAGAGTTTCAAGGGCTGGGACTTGAACCCAGGTCCCTCCGTCCTGTCTAACTTGGGGTCTGTAGATAGGCTTCAGGAAGTCTGAACCCTTCAAATGGAGCAGAATCTCATGTGGGGTATAATATAAGCTTTTTCTGGAGAGGGAGCCTGCAGCCTGATGACTGAGACCCGGGACCGTGGGATCCCTCGGCACTGAATGTGGATCCTGCCTTGATACCTTGTATGGCCACAGACAAGTGCTTCTGGAAGTTTTCCACCTCCCCAGCTGCTGAGGGAATAAAAGACAGGAAGCCCTCAGGGTGGTGCCTGGCACACAGCAGGCGGTCAGGGAGCCCAGAGGCTTTTTCTCAAGGAGTGGACTTGACATGTTTGCAAAAGAAGCAGTATCTTGGAGGTACATCTTCTATTAAATGAAATAACACACTTTTACAAACCAATGTGTCCAGTACAATCCCACATTTTGAAAAAATTCTTATAGAAAAAGTCTGGAAAGAGGGGCGTCTGGGTGGCTCAGTGAAGCCTCTGCCTTCAGCTCAGGTCATGATCCCAGGGTCCTGGGATTGAGCCCTGCATCGGGCTCTCCGGTCAGTGGGGAGCCTGCTTCCTCCTCTCTCTCTCTCTCTCTCTGCCTACTTGTGATCTCTGTCTGTCAAATAAATAAATAAAATCTTAAAAAAAAAAAAAAGAAAAGTCTAGAAAGAAATACAGGACTGCAGAATGGGAATAGTGGTCATCTCTAGGCCTAAGGATAAGTGGTATAATTTCCTGCCTTGTGCTTTTCTGTAGTTTTCTGTATTTTCCAGATTTTCTCTACAGATGTCTATTGGTAATCCAAAAAAAAAATTTTTTTAAGACAAGGATGAAAACCGTTTTTGTTTTTTTTTTAAAGATTTTATTTATTTATTTGACTGACAGAGATCACAAGTAGGCAGAGAGGCAGGCAGAGAGAGGAAGTAGGCTCCCTGTTGAGCAGAGATTCTGATGTGGGGCTTGATCCCAGGACCCTGGGATCATGACCTGAGCTGAAGGCAGAGGCTTTAACCCACTGAGCCACCCAGGCGCCCTGAAGATTGGTTTTGTCTCAGGATGGTGCTGGGCCAGAGACAATGGCAAATCCCTAGCTCCAAGTGAGATAAGACCAGGACAGAAGTACATAATGGGTCTCAGGCAGAAAGTGCTCGACCTCAGGAGATGGAAAAGAAGGGAAAACTGAGTCCAGCTCCTTAGAGAGGACCCAAACATATCAGGAAAGGCTTCCTGGAAGAGGAGGTCTTTGAAGGGCTGGATTTGAAGGCTAGGAGAAGGGGCTGCATTTTGACCAAAAGAGTAAGATGGGTTCTGTCCTATTGTCCTGTGGGTACTGGGGAGCCATGGAAGGGCTTTGAGCAGGAGAGGGACTAGACCTTCAGGAACTGGACCTGCCAGCCATGTGAACTGGTATTGGAGGGCAAATGAAGCCCTGAGTCTCTGAGAGGGCCTAGCCTCACTCCAACTAGTGGAAAGGCCCAGCTGCCCCTCCCCCTTGCAGTTGGCCTCCCCCCTGCACCTGGCCTCCACCCCTGCAGCTGGCCGGCAGCATCCCCTCCACTTTGTCTGCACATCTGGCCCTGCTGTGCTGTGCCCCACAGCTAGCGAGGCCCTCTATGGATGGAGCTGTTGGGAAGCCTCTGGGAACCTCATTATGGTCCCATTTTGCAGGCCCGGAGACTGAGGCTCAGCACTCCCCATGAGCTGTAGGATAGAGAGGTGCGGTTGCACTGGGATGCGGCGGGGGTTGGGGTGGGGGCTTCCGCTCCCACCTCTGTGAGCAGGAACACAGTCTAAGGCCTGGGAGCCTCAGTTTCTCTCACTTGCCCGGAAGCGGGGACAGCGACACTCAGCCCATAGGGTTGTTGTGAGGAAGGCAGCCGGTGCCCGAAGAGATTGTCGTGACTGTCCCAGGCTACTCCGTAGCTGGTGGGGCGACTTCCATCCCTTGTTACCTGGTTTGCTTTACCTTCCTCCACAGAACCTTCTGTATTCACAAACCCATCTGTTGTCTGACCCCCGCTCCCCATGGAGACTAAGCCAGACGGTGTGTTCAGGACTCAGAGAGGAAGTGCTCAGTCAGGACTCTGCGAGCACCTCGGGCTTCCCTATTTTAGGTCTGCTTCCTCCCTCGTCCTTACATCACCTCTCCCCCTCGAACCACATTTTAAAATAGTTTCTGTGACTGCTCGAAGCTTCCTTTTGTTTTTTAAGGGGGGGGTGGGGGGTCCTGCTGCGTTACAACCCAGGGTGGGGGGGCAGTATGTAGGGATACTCACGCTGGTGTCTGTGGAGCTGGGGGGGGCATTCTCAAGAAAAGGAAGGGGGTTGGTCCCCCTCGAGGAAGGTAAAGCAAACCCCTGGGAGTCCAGGGACATGGTGGGGGTCGGGGAGTTGCACCCTTGTGCAGTGGGGAGTTTCCACTGGGCCCTGGATTAAGAGACACCCCCTACACACACACACACACACACACACACACACACACACACACGAGGCCGGCCCTGCCTGGCATTGCTGCTGGGCAGGGGTCGGCAGAGTCTACACAGATCAGGGCGGGGCTGTGTAACCCCGCAGCCAGCCGCGAGAGCCCCGGGACGCAGGAACCTGGAGTCCAGGGTGTGTGACCACAGAGGGCACTTGGCTGCTCTGGGAACTCCCAGGGAGCTTCAGGGATGACTGAGATCAAGGTCAATGGCCAGAGTCAAGCATCTGTGCGTCCTCGGTTGGGACGATGCTGGAGATTGAGGGGCAGTTGGAGGTGGGGGAGGGTCCCTGGGTGCCCAGAGCCTGGAGCCAGGTAGATCCTTCTCCCGGCCGTAAGCAGGCTCTGGGGGCAAGAGTCAATGGCAGTAAGATTATTTTATTATTATTAATATTTATTATCATATAATATGTTATATAATATATAATTATATAATATTTTATTATTAGTAGTATTTATTATTAGTAATATTTTAAAAATATTTTATTTATTTATTTGACAGAGAGAGCACAAGCAGATGGAGAAGCAGGCAGAGGGAGAGGGAGAAGCAGTCTCCCTGCTGAGCAAGGGAGCCTGATGTGGGGCTCGATCCCAGGACCCTGGGACCATGACCTGAGCCAAAGGCAGACGCCCACGACTGAGCCACCAGGTGCCCCAGATCATTTTTTTTAAGGTTTTATTTCTTTTACTTGAGAGAGAGGGAGAGAACACAGACAGGGGGAGCAGCAGAGGGAGAGGGAGAAGCCGACTCCCCACTGAGCAAGGAGCCCCAACGTGGGACTCGAACCCAGGACTTGGACATTATGACCTGAGCTGAAGGCAGACGCTTAACCGACTGAGCCACCCAGGCACCCCAGTAGGATTATTTTTGAAAGACAAGGCTGGTTCTTAGCTGCTTGAGTTATGTCTTGGATACCCAGAGAGCTTACTTACCCCGGCTGTCATTGCCCTCAGATCTCTCCCCAGACTCTGGCGGGAGCATCCACACAGCGGTGAATTCACAGAAGGCTACCTGCCCTCCAGCCTTCTAGGGTCCTCTGTGTGTTGCTAAGCCCTGGAATGGGCAGGGCCCAAGGCCTCCTGGCAGCCTCACACCCGCTCTGCTCAACCAGGACCCCTGAGAGTGACGAGCTGGCGGGATCATCCAGGGCCAGCCCCAGAGCCTCGGGGCCGCGGAGGGAGGCCACAGCTCGAGGCAGAACCATAGTGCCCCCAAGAGCTGGGACAGAGGTGTCCAAAAACAGAGGGCCGAGGCTCCAGTGAACTCCGGGGAAGAACAGAATTGGACAACCCACAGACGTCGAGGAGGCTGCTTCATCTCCCCACCCAGCGAGAGGCATCGCAGGCCCTCGTAGCCCCACGGGCTCATCCCCTCCCACGCTCACACCCATCTCAGTCTTGGCTGATGGCAGCCCCATCCTTCTAGATGCTCAGGCTGGAGACCCTAGAGTTGTCCCCCATTGTTCTTTCTCTCACACCTCCTTCCGTGAATGCGGGCCAGGTTCAGGGACTCCTTTCTTCCTTCTTTCCTTCCTTCCTTTTTTTCTTTTTTTTTTTTTTTTAAAGATTTTATTTATTTATTTGACAGACAGAGATCACAAGTAGGCAGAGAGGCAGGCAGAGATAGAGGGAAGAAAGCAGGCTCCCCACTGAGCAGGGAGCCCGATGCGGGGCTCGATCCCAGGATGCTGGGACCAGGACCTGAGCTGAAGGCAGAGGCTTTAACCCACTGAGCCACCCAGGTGCCCCCTTTTTTTCTTTTTTAAGTGAACTCTACCTCCAACGTGGGGCTCAAACCCACGATCCCAAGATCGAGAGTCACGTGCTCTACCGACTGAGCCAGCCAGGCTCTTCGGGGACTCAGTTCTAGTGAATATAATGTGACAGAAGGGACACCCTGGGATTTCCAAAGCCAGATGTTAACAGGACAGCTCTCTCCTGGCTCTTGCTCTCTTGGATCACAACAGCGGGCACCCTGTGAGCACCCCCGTCCGACACCCCCGTAGTGCGCTGCGTTTCTCCGTTGCTCACATACACCCAGGGCCCTCTGACACAGAGTAAAAGCCAAAGGCCTTAAGGCCCCACCTAACCCAACCCAATTTTACCTTTTCAGCCTCATTTTCACCTGCTCACATCATTGCTCATTCTGTTCTAGCCACGTTGGCTTCTGTGCTATTCTGCAAACACGGGGTCACGGCTGTCTCTGTGACTTCACACCTGTTGCCTCCTCTGCCCGGATGGCTCTCTCCTTAGAAATCTGCAAGTTTGTCTTCTCCTCTCATCTTGGCTCAAACGTCCCCTTCGTCGGGGACCCTTCCCCTGTTCCCACTGAACACTGCGATCTTGGCTCCCCGTCTTGCTTTTACGGCCTCTTACCCGGCCCTGTGGTTCTTAGTGTTGCTGATTGTGCATCTCCCCCAGCTGGCCTATAAGCTCCACAAGGACAGGGAAATCCGTCTGACCTTTTTCCTTTTTTCACTGCTGTGGCCTCAGAGCCTAGAACAAGGCTTAACCGATAGTAGGCACTCAAAAATTATGTGTTGAAGAAAGTAATAAAATAAAGTGGCTTGGGGCGCCTGCGTGGCTCAGTGGGTTAAGCCACTGCCTTCGGCTCAGGTCATGATCCCGGGGTCCTGGGATCGAGTCCCATATCAGGCTTCACCTGCTTTGTGGGGAGCCTGCTTCTCCCTCTCCCTCCCTCTCCCCCTGCTTGTGCTCTCTCTTTCTCTGTCAAATAAATAAATAAAATCTTTAAAAAAATACAAATGGCTGGAAAATGAATAATATGATCCTCACCTTTAAGGGAAATCACGGAAATGTAATTAAAAACATTGATTAAAAAAAAAGAAAACATTGATGAGAGGGCACCTGGGTGGCTCTGTTGGTTAAGCATCCGACTTTTGGTTTCGGCTCAGGTCATGATCTCAGGTTTCTGAGATCGAGCCCCGCATCGGGGTCTGCACTGGGTGTGGAGCCTGCTTGAGATGCTCTCTTTCTCCCTCTCCCTGTGCCCCTCCCCTCCCCTGGCACATGCACTCTCTCTCTCAAAACAAACAAGTTCCCATTGATGAGATGTCCCTTCCCATCCAACGGGGAATGTATTTCAAAAGCACGTGGGAACTGAGTGAGGGTGAGCAGTGGGAAAGTGACCTCAGGTCTTCCCAGTGTGTGGGGGGGGTGCGCACGGGCTCCGCGAGCACAGAGACGGCTCTCTGCTGTGCCCTCAGCGCCTGGGACAGTGTCTGACACAGAGTAGGTGTTCACTAAAAATGAGTAGAGTGAACACATGATTAAACAGATCTTTCTGGAAAGTAATTTGTCAATTTATTGTTATTTATTTTATTTATTTTTACTTTTTAGATTTTATTTATTTATTTGAGAGAGTGGACGAGTGAGAGAGAGTGCACAAGCGAGGGAAGGGGAAGAGGGGGAAAGAGAGAGAAGCAGGCTCCCCGCTGGCCAAGGAACCCAATGCGGGGCTCGATCCCAGGACCCTGGGATCAGGACCCGAGCCGAAGGCAGACACTTTAACCCACTGAGCCACGCAGGTGTCCCGAGTTTTCTGTTCTTATGAAGTGTACCGTCCAGGGAGTGAGAGAGATGGGTAAACGAGAGAAAATCAAGTATGGGGGCCAGCCTAAGTCTCCATCAGCGGGGGATAAACCTTGTCATCTCTACGCAGCCAAGGAAAGTTTGAGGTAGACGGACACATGCTAACACAGACAGACATCTGTACCTCTGCTGAGCTGAATGAGAAAGAAGTGTTAGAGAATAATATGTATCATATGAGTTGATTTAAGTTGAAGAATATTTTTCATTTTCCTTGAAAGGTCTATAAGGAACATACCAGAAGGTCAAGACGGATTAATAGGGGTGGACGTTATCAAGCAGTTTTCTTCGACCTCTTGCACATTATTTGCAAGTTTTCCAATGAACATCTATTATGTTTCTGGCCATAAAACAATAACTTTTTAATAGACATTATGATGACTGAAAGGAGCCAGACATAAGAAAGAACGTACTGTGCAATTCCATTTATACAAAGTTCAACGAACGGTGAAACTAATCTATGGTGATAGAAGGGAGACTAGTGGCGAGGTCTGGAGGTGGGGGTGGGTATGGGCTGGGAAGGGGCACGAGGGAATGTTCTAGGGTACTACGGAGGGTGATCGCCGCTTACATATATATAAAACACCCATCCTGCTGAATTCTTATACGATCTGAAAGCAATTTGTAAGATTTTTCTGGTATGTACATTAAAACTTGATCCTACAAAATGAGCTTAAACAAAACAAAGCCCACTGCATCAGACTCGAAACAGCCCAGGGTGAGGATTCTAATTAAGTCCCAGATTTCTGGCTGCCAGGAGGACTTGGCAGGGCGAGCCTGTGCCGGAACTGGAGGGGCCAGCTTCGCTGGGGACAGGGAGAGCATCACAGCTGAAAACAGGACCCGTGCCTTCAAGCAGATTACGGAGGCTCGACCAGCCAGGCCACTCAACTCAGGGCCACGAGAATTTAATAGACGCGAGCTCGGGCCAAAAAACCAAAAGGCTCGGCTGACCAAAATAACCTAATCTCACGCAGCCTGTCAGGGGGACGGAGAACAGGCCTCCGCTCCATCAGACAATTCCAGGAATCCGGGGTCAGGGAGGGGGTGATATGCGCCGCAGAGGCACGGTGGGGGTCTCGGGCTGCGGGCTGTGGGCAACCTGCAGCAGGGGCTACCGCTCTTCCCTGCCAGGGGCAGGTTCAAGGCCCCAGGTTATCACTCAAGTCAGGTCTGGCAGGAGGGCCCAGGCCCACGTGGCTGTAGGCAGGAAGGAGGCCTGGTCCTGCAGAATCTCCTTTGGCCCAGAAATAACATCCCTCTGACAGCTGAGTTTATCAGCGTGATAGCAGACTTTTTCAAAACAGTAACAGCAGATTCGACCAGGTCACACACCCACGCTGCACAAGGATGGGCGGGCCCCACCCTCCGGGCCACCGCGGCCCACACCTCTGCTCTGGGGGATGGGGCACCCCAAGAAGGATCTCTCCCAGTCCGGCTTCCTGCGGTCCATACACCCCGAGAGGGTGGGGCCCAGGGACGCTTTCACTCCCTTGTACCCTGTAGCTGTGTGGTTCGCAGATGAGCGATTGTCCCCTTCCCTAGCTCTTCCCAGCCCATGCGACACCACAACCTATGGGACAAGTACAGTTGTTCCCATTTCACAGAGGAGGAAAGTGAAGTCAGACAGGTGATGGAGTGGGGGGCTGCTGATGGGACCTCGTGTCTCCTTCCAGGCCTGCAGGGTTCCCCGTCTCGGGACTGCTGGTCACAGCTGTCTCAAACATCCCCGCTCCAGCCTGGAAAAATGCGAAGGAACCCGGGGTGGAGGGGGGTGGGGTGGGAACCACAGGTTTTTGGAAACTTTTTTTTTCCTTAAAGTTCTGTCATCTTGCTTGTCCTCTCTTCTGAGGAAGTCTATGTGTTACGACTGTCCCACGAAAATGAAGGAAACGCAAATAAAAGCGACAGGGGTACGACTCAGCCATCAAGCTTTTGATGACACACGGTGTTGCAAAGGTGTGGAGGATGGGGAGCCCCTTCTTCTTGGGCACCTGTGCTGGGAATACACAAAGGTACGGCTCGGAGGGCAGCCTGGTAAGTATCTCAGAATGTGCCAAATGCGTATGTCCTAGCACCCAGATCCTTGCTAAAGGACAGTCTGGGTAGAAGGAATGGTGTGAGCAGAGGTATGGAGGCTGGACCATCCAAGCCAGTCCGGCTCTTTGCCTCAGAAGGAGGGAGCTTCTAGTCAAGCCAGGTGGCAGGAAGGAGCACTCTGGGAGCCAATGAGCCTGAAGGAGGCCTAGGCTGGGCACCCACTGGGGGCTGGAGGCTCACTGCTCAGCCTGCATTGGGTCTGGGAGGGTCTATTCTATTTCTCTTGTGTAGTCTGGTGAAACGTGTATTGTGAACCCATTTCACAGATGAGGAAGCTGACTTCAGAGAGGGTGAGCAACTAGTCCAAAGTTATACTGCAAAAACAAACAAACAAACAAAAAAAACTCACACAAAAAAACATGAACTCGGGTATGTCCAATTCCCAATTTCAAGGTCATTCATTCATTCCCAAGCTTCCCTGTGGCATCTCCATGGAGCAGCGTGATTCTGGGAGCAACACAGGGTGTAGACAGCCCCTGCCTCAGGGGACTCAGCATCCAGAGGGGTGGATGAAACTGGGAAAAAGTATCCAGCAAATGGCATAGGGCCCTGAATCCTGCTCTGATACGTGGGTCGTTTTGGGGGTGGAATTGGAAGTTTGGGGCACGAGAGAAAAATAAACCCAGCACAGCCTGTCCAGGAGTGTGTGCCTGTTTCAGGGAGTCTGCCCAGAAGACTATTCTCCGGCGCCTGTGCCAGGTCTGTGTGAGCCCCTGATGCCCTGCGGGGCCTGGGCCAGCCTCCTCGTCTCCACCTGCCTCCTCGCCTCAGTTTCCTTCAGTGCTGCACAGGCATCAACCTTAGAGGGCCACCGCCGGAGGTCACGGATCCCGCGGTGGGGACCTGACCTCACATTTTCCTGCCTGAGGTCTGGTAGCTTCACTCATTGGCAGGAACTTTTCTCTGGTCTTCTTACCAACACCCAACCCCTGCCCGCCTCCTCACTCCTGTGTCCGGCACAACTGCCTCTGGTATAGTTTGCAGGGGTGAGGGGTAGAGGCGGGGGGCTGGAGGGAGGAACGAGGGCTCCTGACATCAGCATCCGTCCCCTCGTGCAGGTTAAACCCCATCTTGTCAAAAGTCCTGCCAGGTGAAGTGCGCAGATCCTTCTCGCTGGAGAAACCGAGGCCCCGGAGCCCCGAGAGCGGACCCCAGGCCCTGGAGAGAGGGTCAGGTACCCGCCGAGAGAGGGGAGCCCCAGGGCTCATGCATGCAGGGAGCTGTTCTTTGTCCTTCCCAGTCGTGAGGGGCCCAGACTGAGCAGTCGCAAGCAGGGGGCGAGGCAGACGGGTGACTGGCCGCCCCCCCCACCTGGGCTCCGAGTTCCCGGAGCTGCGTCCCCACTTCTCAGCCTCCTCCACGTCCAAGGGCACTCTGCCTTCCCTGCTGGTCGTGCACAGCCTGGTCACCTCCAGCGGCGACGAGAGCAAGAGAGGCAAACTCGGAGTCCCCCGGACTTGGGCTCAAAGCCCCCCCGGATCTGGCGTCCCCTCCCTCCATCCCGCAGTGCTCCCAGCACAGCACTACGCAGAGGACTGGACTGGATACCGGTGTGGACGAGGGCTCCATTCCTGAGCCCCACTGGCATTGGACAGAGGGGTGGGGGAGTGGGGCGGTGGGCAGGACCCCAGCTCCTGGGAGGAGCAGCCCCCCATCTCTCTCACTGGCTTTGGGTCAGTGCTGGGGGTGGGGTGGGGCACGCGATCTCCCACGAATCTGAGATTTGTTTGGAGAGAAGGTTTGGACTCCATCGGACTCCTCAACCCCCATCCCAGCCCATCAAACCTGGGTCTTGTCGTGAGGGGAACACACACACACACACACACACACACACACACGCGGCGTGGGGTCCTCATCCGAGTGCGTCTCTTTCATTAATAATGAATAATAACAGTGACATGAATGCTACTAGAAGCCACCCCCTGCGCCTGGCTGCTGGCTGACCGGGGTTCCACGTGGCCTGCAAACCCCCCCCCCCCCACGATTCTGTTTTAAAGAGGAAGCGAAGTATTCAAAACCAGAGCTCGTGGGCGGTTTTCAGGGATATAAATCGATTCTTTTGTCATTGTTTTTTCCTCCACCCGCTGACTAAACACCTACTCAGCCTCACTTGCTGGAGGGTCTGAACACCTGGGACCCCCCAGGGCGAGGGGACAGTTGGGGGAGCCCAGCATGAGGGCAACCGGGCGAGGTCCCCGCAGGCTCAGGAATGGGAGGGAAGGGCAGGAGGGGGGCCCGGAGTGAAAACTGGGCCCCCCCACAGAAACGGCCCCCCCCGCTGGCTGTTCACTGGGGAACGGCATGAGGGGGGCCCGTGCCTCCTGCCAGCTGCGGGCACTGAGGATGCTCTCCAGAGGGGAGCACAGAAGCTGGACGGCTTTCGACTCCGTAAGGTCCTCTCAGGCCCCTGTCGCCGGTGAATGATTTCCACCCCCTGCTGTCTCTGTGGTCCGGTCACCTAGCTAGATGAGGCTGGAGAGGCCGTGTGACCCAGGGGTCTCCAAACCCCTTCCTCATTCAGCTACCTTGTGCCAGCCCTGACCTGGGGACAGGAGGAAAGCTGGGCCCAGCTCCCACAAGCCCAGGCTCCTGGACGGGGCTGTGCGACATCCTAGGCCCTTCGACTACTCCTAGGCTAGGTTCCCTGTCATGTGCCAAGCCTGGGACAAGGGTCATGAGATAGGAAACCGAGGGGCTCAGGGACTGCGTTTTCTGTCCAGGATTCCACAGCCAGAGAGCTGGCGCGACTGAGATTCGAAGGGAAGCCGGTGGGACTCCCAATCCAGTGCTCTTTCCTGCTCAGCCCTGTGGACGGCAAGGGGGCCTTGGTGTGTGGGAGAGGAGGTACAGACACTTGGGGGACACCATGGCAGGGGATCGTAGGAAAGGACAGGTGTGCAAGGGGCTTGGGTCAGAGAAGACACACCACTGATTCTGAAGAAAAGAGAGGAAGGAAAGGGGACGGGGCAGAAGAAACTTGCAGACGATGGGGGGGACGAAGGCCACAGAAGCAAGTGTGGGTGTGGGGAGGTCGGAAGTCTCTGGCCCGGCAGAGCCGCGTGTATCTCTTCATACACCCCCTGGTTCATTTGCCTTTATTCATCTACTGGCTCACCCTTTGCTCTGCCCGCAGGAATGTGTGCTGTTCCCACCGGAGCCGAGCCTGGGATAGGCGTTCAGTAATTATTTGTTGAATGAATTAATGTTTGTTTGTTTTCTAATGTTGGTCACAACCCACTAAACAGAGCTCACAGCCCACCCGGGTTTGTGTCTCACTCCTGGACCAGCACCTAGTAAGGGCCTATTTGGGGGGCGGCCCTTTCCGGGGGACACCCTGCTTTTCCAACCCCTCCCCATCTCTGTTCTCCCCGTTTCTGACCCCCCAGGGACTCTACTCCTTTGGCCCCAGGCCAGGCAGCCTGCTCTCAGGACTTCAACCCCTGAGCCCCCTACCTCCCTACCACCCCCCCCCCGCCCCGCCCCACTTGCCAGAAATGGGCATAACAAAGCCAGAGCTGGGCCCCCGGTGCACAGCCCCTCCCCATCCTTGGTAGGTTCTCAGGCTGGAAGCCCCACCTTCTGGCCTCCATTCCACAAGGTGCTGAGGTGGGGGAGCTAGAAACACTGAAAAGCCAGAGCCTGGGGGTGGCCCTGGGGCAGCGCTGGGTGCTGGTGGGTGGTCGGATCCTGGGCCTGGGGTGGGTGGGGGCCTGGCTCCTATAGTGGCACTGGATGGGAGGGGGGTCACGAAACCTTGGGGAGCAAGGGGCTGGGGCTCCATCAAAGTCCTTGACTCTGCTTTTTTATTCCATCCATTCGGATGGCTGCTATTTAAAACAAAAATGAAAAGAAACCCAGAAAATATGTATTGCCAAGGATATGGAAAAAACCTGAAATCCTTGTGCCCTGTTGATGAGCATATAAAATGGGGTAGCCGCCATGGGAAACAGTACGGCGGTTCCTCAAAGAATTAAAATTAACTTACCGTGTGATCCAGCAGCTCCCTCCGGGGTAGACACCCAAAAGGACGGAAGCAGGGTCTTGAACAGATATTTGCACGCCCACGCTCAGAGCAGCGTTATTCACAGTAATCAAAAGGTGGAAACAACCAAAATGCCCATGGCCCGATGAATGGATAAGCAAAATGTGGTTTATACACACAATGGAATATTATTCACCTTTTAAAAAAGAAGGCGATCCAGACACCTGCCACAACACAGATGGGACTTTGAGGGCGTTGTGTTCAGTCACAAAAAGACAAATAGTGTCTGATTTCACTTATATAAGGTCGCTCGAGTAGTCAAATTCAAAGAGACAGAAAGTACAACGGCGGTTGCCTGGGGTAGGGGTGGGGCGGGGAGAGGACCCGGATAGTCGTTGTTCAATGGGTAGAGTTTCAGTTTTGCAAGGTTAGATGAGGTTCTGGGATTGGTTATACGACAATTGGAATACACTTAACATTCCTGAACCATACACTTAAAAATGGTTGAGATGGTAAATTCTATGTTATATTTACTTTGCCATAATTTTTGTAAAAAGTGGGAGGATACAGGGACGCCTGGGGGGCTCAGTCGGTTAAGCTTCTGCCTTCGGCTCAATTCATGATCTCAGAGTCCTGGGATCGAGCCTCGTGTCGGGCTCCCCTCTCCCTCTCCCTCTCCCTCTGCAGCTCCCCCTGCTTGTGCTCTCACACCCCCCCATCCCCAATAAATACAGTGACAGAACCCTGAGGCCTGGAGCCCTGGAGAGACCAGGCCAGAAGTGACAGCACCTTGGTGGGTGGGAACTCAGAGCCCGTGAGGCTGCGCTTCGCGCTGGTTCCACTAGATGGCGCTGAGTGGAAATGGTGACGGCCCTCGGAGGAGCTCGTGGGGAGGGTCCGGAGTCCTCCGGTCAAGGCTAGGAAACGCTCCAGTCTCTCCAGGAGGTGGCCCTTATTTTCCAGGCAGTAGTGTGAACGGTCGGGTTTCTGGGCTTCAAATCCAGGCTGTGCCACTTACAACTTATACAAATTTTCACTTTTTTTTTTTTAAATTTGACAGAGAGATCACAAGTAGGCAGAGGCAGGCAGAGAGAGGGGGGAAGCAGGCTCCCCGTCCAGCAGAGAGCCCCATGCGGGGCTCCATCCAGGACCCAGAGATCATGACCCGAGCTGAGCGCAGAGGCTTTAACCCACTGAGCCACCCATGTGCCCCCAAATTTTCACTTTTTAATTGATGAAATTAAAAACATGATTGAATATAATTTTTTTCTTGGAAAATACAGGTCCACTAATGAGAGGGATGGAATTTGGGGAGGGAGTAGGAGGGGGGTAGATTTCACTTAATTGGGGTTCAAAGTTAGTGTGTTCTCTCGTCCGATCAACTGAACCAATCTTAGCTTTCTTGAATTTTTCAAAACATGGCAGGCAGGATTTGGCCGTGGTTTGCTGTCTCTCCTGACCTAGAATAGTAACTCTGTTAACTCTATTTCCTTGGTATGCAGATCTCCTTTTGCTGAGTTTTGTGCCTTTGTTGTTCTTTAATATTTCTGTCTGAACTTTTTTTTTTTTTTAAGATTTTATTTATTTATTTGACAGAGAGAGAGAGCACAAGTAGGCAGAGCTCTCTGCAGAGCAGAGAGCCCGATGCTGGGCTCGATCCCAGGACCCTGGGATCATGACCCAAGCCCAAGGCAGAGGCTTTAACCCACTGAGCCACCCAGGCGCCCCTGAACTCTGTCTTTTAAGATCTATTTATTCTCATGGGGCAATGGACCCAATGCTTACATTACATTCGAGAAATCAGTTTGTGGTGTGTGGAAGACAACCAGTGTCTGGTGATTTGTTACGGTGGCCTGAGTCATCGAAGACCACGGCTTCAGCCGATACGTGAGACTGCTCTCTGGGGAGGCAGACCAACCGCCCATTAATTCCATTAATAAACTTTCTGGCCCACTGTCCGCACGTGTATTTTCCTCACACTCCCTCTTGCTTCTTATCTCCAGGGCATTCCAGGGTTTTGTTCAGAAAATGAACCTTTTTTGGAGCAGCCCTCTTTTGCTTGTTTGGGAACATTTGTCCTCATTTTACGGGGGGTTGCCCCCTTCATCTGTTCTCATCTGATCTGCCAAGAGTCCCTCACTGTTTTGCCTGTCGGGAGTATCTCTTCTAGTTTCCGAGCGATGTCACAGATCTGTAGCAGATGGTCATTTATGCGGAAACCCAGTCTGGAAACTGATCTTTTCTGGGTAAAGACTGTTTCTGTAATTTAAATATCTTAGCACTTCAAGAGAATAATGCCCTTGAAAAGAACTTAACAACCAATGTATTTACATTGGCACAATTTCAACTTAGTAGTTTATGCAATTATTACCCTTCAAAACATACAAACCGGGAGTTGCAGTAACCTGTGTTGTGACATCACCACGTAACAGCTCCCGTGTAGCTCTACCCACAGGGACTCCCTGATGTGGGTAATGAATCTTGCCCTGCCTGCCGGACCTACCATATAGGACATATATATTCTCTATATGGGACAACGCCATATAGAGAATCTGTCCTTAGCAACTACAGATGGCCTGATGTAGACAGACGATTTTTTTTTTTTTATTTATTTGATAGACAGAGATCACAAGTAGGCAGAGAGGAGAGGCAGGTAGAGAGAGAGGAGGAAGCAGGCTCCCTACCGAGAGGCAGGTAGAGAGAGAGGAGGAAGCAGGCTCCCTGCCGAGCAGAGAGCCCGATGTGGGGCTCGATTCCGGGACCGTGAGATCATGACCTGAGTTGAAGGCAGAGGCTTAACCCACTGAGCCACCCAGGCGCCCCAGACAGATGATTTTTTAAAAGAGATTTTGAGAGAGAGAGAGAGAGAACGAGCAGGGGGTAGAAGGAGAGGCAGAACAGGGAGCCTGACATGGAGCCAGATCCCAGGACCCTGAGATCATGACCTGAGCCAAAGGTAGACGCTCAACAGATTGAGCTACCCGGGCGCCCCGCAGAGACAGATGATCTTAAGACAAAACCTTTAACCTTTTAGGGCAATTTCTCTATTTGGATGCCTTTGCTATTTAGACTCTGGAATATTTCATCTTCCGTATTTTTCTATTTCTTCCGTCATTTCAGTGAGATTTCGGGGTGTGAAGAGAAGTACATATGTTCAGACTGCCCTTTCAAAATTGAAAACAGTTTGTTTCTTTATTTTACTGAAACTTTAAAAAATTACAAAATAGTACTTTTGTGCTACTAAAATTCAGATAAAAAATATAGGCTGTAAAAAGAGAAGCTACCTTCTATCCCAACTTCCAAAAAGGACTCCTTTAAATCAGCAAGCATTTAAAATATAGTTACAACTAATATTAGAAAGGATTTAGTATTGTGCGTATTTTTTCAGACTTTTTAATGCTTTTTAATTTTAATTTATTTTAATTTTTAATTTTAATTTTTAATGCTTCTTAAATTATATGTGATGCTTATACATACAAATTTTAATTAAAAATTTATTTATTTTTAAAGATTTTTATTTATTTGACAGAGTGAGACACAGCGAGAGAGGGAACACAAGCAGGGGAGTGGGAGAGGGAGAAGCAAGCTTCCTAACGAGCAGAGAGCCCGATGCCGGGCTCCATACCAGGACCCTGGGATCATGACCTGAGCTGAAGGCAGATGCTTAATGACTAAACCACCCAGATGTCCCTAAAAAAAAAAAAGAAAAATGTTTAAAGAAATCTCTACCCCCGGGGCACCTGAGTGGCTCAGTGGGTTAAAGCCTCTGCCTCGGGCTTGGGTCATGATCCCAGGGTCTTGGGATCGAGTCCCGCATTGGGCTCTCTGCTCAGCAGGGAGCCTGCTTCCTCCTCTCTCTCTGCCTGCTGCTCTGCTTGCTTGTGATCTCTGTCAAATAAATAAATAAAATCTTAAAAAAAAAAAGAAAAGAAAAGAAAAGAAATCTCTACGCCCAACGTGGGGCTCAAACTCACAACTCTGAGATCAAGAGTCATATGATCAACCAAGCCAGCCAGGCACCCCATATGTAGAAATTTTAAAAGCTATACTGTACAAACAGTTGTGTAATTTTCCCTTTTCATGTAATATATCACGCATATATTTCCAGGTCAGCATACATAGATCCACCTTATCCCTTTGAATATGTAAAATACTATCTCATTAAATTGATGAACCTAATTTAGCCAACCAAACTTAAGCTACTAAACATTTATATTCTTTCCAACTTTTTATTATTATAAAAATACTGCATTAAATGCTCTTGTACATATATCTTTGTTTGTGAGTTTCTATAGAATGAATACCTAAAATTTGAATTTTTAGGTCAAAGTGTATATAATTAAATATATTACTGGTTAAAATTTTAATGAATACTGACAGATTGCCAGCCTCCCAAAAGCTGTATTTCTACCAATAGTGGATGCAAGTGCCTTTTCTCCATATCCTTTCTAATATTAGTTGTAACTAGATTTTAAATGCTTGCTAATTTAGTCAGCAAAACCACCTCATTGAGGGGCGTCTGGGTGCCTCAGTCAGTTAAGCATCTGCCTTTAGCTCAGGTCATGATCCCTGGGTTCTGGGATCCAGCCCCACGTGGGCTCCTTGCTCAGTGGGGAGCCTGCTTCTCCCTCTCCCTCTGTCCCTCAACACACTTCTTCTCTCTCTCTCTCAAATAAGTAAATAAAATATTTTCAAAAAAACGTTTTTAAAAAAGATTTTATGGGGCGCCTGGGTGGCTCAGTGGGTTAAAGCCTCTGCTTTCGGCTCAGGTCATGATCTCAGGGTCCTGGGATTGAGCCCCACATCAGGCTCTCTGCTTGGCAGGGAGCCTGCTTCTCCCTCTCTCTCTGCCTGCCTCTCTGCCTACTTGCGATCTCGCTCTCTCTGTCGAATAAAGAAATAAAATCTTTTTTTTTTTAAGATTTTATTTCTTTATTTGACAGAAAGAGAGACAGCAATACAGGGAACACAAGCAGGGGGAGTAGGAGAGAAAGAAGCAGGCTTCCCACAGAGCAGGGAGCCCGATACGGGCCAATCCCAGGACCCTGGGACCATGACCCAAGCCAAAGGCAGACACTTAACAACTGGTTGTTACCAGGTGCCCCGGTAAATAAAATCTTAAAACAAACAAATAAACAAACAAAAAACCCACCTCACTGAAAATTTCAGTATCATTAATTTTCTTTCTTTCTTTCTTTTTTATTTATTTATTTATTTATTTTTATAAACGTATAATGTATTTTTATCCCCAGGGGTACAGGTCTGTGAATCGCCAGGTTTACACACTTCACAGCACTCACCATAGCACATACCCTCCCCAATGTCCATAACTCCACCCCCCTGTCCCGACCCCCCTCCCCTCAGCAACCCTCAGCTTGTTTTGTGAGATTAAGAGTCACTTATGGTTTGTCTCCCTCCCGATCGCGATCCCATCTTGTTTCATTTATTCTTCTCCTACCCCCAAGCCCCCCATGTTGCATCTCTACTTCCTCATATCAGGGAGATCATATGATAGTTGTCTTCTCCGATTGACTTATTTCACTAAGCATCAGTATCATTCATTTTTAGTGATTTGGGCATCTTTCCACATTTTTAGTTAACATTTTTTTTTTTTACTTTTTGTTGTATGATTTGTGGTTCCATCTCTTCCTCCAAATTGAAAGTTTTTTCTTATTGATTTGTGCAGACTCTTTTTATATTGTGGATATTAACTAATGCTTTGTCATATATGATGCACACATTTTCAATTTATCACTTAATTTGGCTGATTTTCTTTTTGGCCTCTTACAAGTTATGCTTTTTACAACCTGTGAGGATGGGTCTTTCTAAGCATAACAGATGCCAAACTGGAAAAAGGCTGACAGATTTTAAGTACTTATTTATTTTTTTTTAAAAGATTGTATTTATTTATTTGTCAGAGAGAGTGAGCACAGGCAGAGAGGCAGGCAGAGGCAGAGGGAGAAGCAGGCTCCCCGCTGAGCAAGGAGCCCAATGTGGGACTCGATCCCAGGACCCCGGGATCATGACCCGAGCCGAAGGCAGCCGCTTAACCAACTGAGCCACCCAGGTGTCCCAATTTTAAGCACTTTAAAAGTAAAAATGCTGGGGTGCCTGGGTGGTTCAGTGGGTTAAAGCCTTTGGCTCAGGTCATGATCCCAGCTCCACATTGAGGGAAATCTCTGCTCAGCAGGGAGCCTGCTTCCCTTTCTCTCTCTGCCTGGCTCCCTGCCTACTTGTGATCCCTGTCTGTCAAATAAATAAATACAATCTTAAAAAAAAAAAAAAAAAGTAAAAATGCTAAGGAGTCTGGTTTTCATCTTGACGGCAATAGAAAGCACTTGATGACTTTTTAAACTAGATTTAACAAGATTGGATTAGCACCAGGTATCTCCAATTCTTGTCTCTTCCTCCTGGGGTTACGTGCCTCCCAGTTAATTCTTCACATTGGTCACAGTTTTGGTGTTTTTTTTTTTTTGCTCTTCTCTGTTGGTCTGTCAGCAGTGGTTGTCATCAAATCTTCTGGTATTTTGGTTGCTGGCGACACTCTTCGGAATGGCACATATGCTACACAAGCACAGGTTGGGGTAAAACATACACTTTCCTAGGTGCTAGCCACCAGGAATTTAAAATCATTTCTGCCCCTGGGAGATGATCATTACTCCTGTTTCTCTGGGGAGAAACTGTAATTGAGAGACTGGGCTGTGCGGATGCCCAAACAGCTAGAATGTATCAGAGCAGGGTTGTAAAATTCTGTTTCTTCTCTTTCATGCCACTTCTAAGTGCACTTTTGTGGCTGACAAACATCTGGAATACATGCTTTTATTTTGAATTATTTCAACAATATGAGCAACTGTTATGTGCTATACCAACTGCTTTTTTCCCCCCCAAGATTTTATTTATCTTTTAGCAGGGAGCCCAATGGGGGACTTCATGGGGGCCTCGAGCCAACGACCCTGGGATCATGACCCCAACCAAAGGGAGTTGCCTCAGCAACTGTGCCCCGCCTTTTTTTTCTTTTTTCTTTCTTCCTTCCTTTCTTTTTTTTTTTTTTTTGAATAATCTTCCTAACAACACTTTAATATTAGTACTGTTATCCCCCATTTATAGACAAGAAAACTGAGGCTCAGATAGGGAAGCGACCTGCCTAAAGCCACATAGCCGTGATTTTGGAGCGAGGATGCAATCCAGGTCTGACCCCAGTTTCAATTTGCTCACGAGGCCGCGGTGCCTCTTCCTAACAGAGAGTTTACAAAATATAGTTTCAGAAACTAAATCAGCCCCATGCTCAGAGAGCACTGAGCATGAATGAGGGGACCTTTGAGTACTGACTTTACATTTACTGATTAGTACGACTTGGGCAGAGGATGACACCTAAGGACACTCAACCCTGCGAGGTCGGCGCGACCTGCAGTCCCAACCTTGCAGACTGGGAAGGTGAGCAGCAGAGGAGACCAAGGGCGCTCCAGACCCGGGGCCCAGTTCCTCACATGGCTCCGCCTCCCACTGTCCGGCTCGACCTCGCGCCTCGACCTTTCTCGACCTCCCTTCTGGGGCCTGAAGGCTGCGAGCCTCCCGGGGATGGACCGTCTTCCTATTTCTGGGATGCGCGCCCCGCGGCACGGAGCTGGGGACCTACGGACCAGCCAGGAAAATGTGACCCCGGAAGCAGTCGCGGCGCTAGCGGCGGCGTCTTCGGTTGCCAGAGCGCCGCCCCGGAAGTACAGCGCGGCGCGCGGCGGGCCGGTCCGCGGGGCTGCGAGTGGCGTCCTCCTGCCGGCGCCGGAGCGGGGCTGGAGGCGGGGCCGGGGCACGGCGCGGGGCCGCCCAGCTGCGCGCTGCTCGGCGCTCCTCGGGGCTCTGCGCCCACAGGTGAGGCCCCGCCGCCGACGCAGCCTCCCCGGACGAGGGTGTGGCCGGCCCTGGTGGGCGAACGCGCATGCGCGAGCGGGTCTGAGCGCCCAAGTCTCTGCGGCCGTGGCCGTGTGGTTTGTTTAGGGGCTGCTTGCCGGACCCGCGTCCTCCCGGAAGCCTGCGCTGACCACTGTGCCCCTGCTTTTCCTCCGAGCTCCTGTGACTTTCCCTGTGCTGCCCGGTCGTTGTAATTGCATTCTGATTCATATTGGCTATCCCAGAATTTCATCGTTTGGGCTTTTTCCATTCATTTGCAGTCTGTATTGTTTCTCTTGGCATCTTTTGCAGGGGGCGGGGGACCTGTGGCGACAGCGCTGTTAGGAGATGGATTCGTGTCCCCCGCCCTGCTTGCCCTTCTCTGCGGGATTGCACCTGGGCATTTCTCCTCCCTGTATGTCCGTCCAAGGGGGTGGGAGGCGGAGGTAGCCGAGCACCCCGTAGAGTAGCCGGGGCGTTACAGGGGACTCGTTCTAGAAGTAAAAGTATCTTAATGTTGTAAGCAGGTTAGTGTTTGCAGAGAGGCTCTTTGTTCACGGAAATATGTACTGAGCACATTTTAGTGCTGGTTTGTGGCAGTTACAAAAAGATTGGTCTTGCCCAGCGCCCAAGGCATTACAAGCCCTGCTGAGTGGTGGCTGTAGAACATGGCACTGTCTCCCAGGGGCGTGCGGAGCTAGAACGGGGCCATCCAGCTGTTTCGAAGTCGTCGTTTACACTATTGATTATTTTCTTTAAAGATGGTATTTTTTCCTTTTCCAGGAAGGCTAGCTGGAAAGGAAACGAAACGCCCTAGAATCCTGACCTAGCTGGGACTCTGTTGAAAGTGATAGTGACCAAAGTGTTTGCGTAGTGGGTTTGGGGACGGAGGAGCCTCCCGTTTTTTATGGCTGGACCCAGAAAAGTGCATTCATTTTATGAATATAATTTCTTCCCTCTGCTTGCTGTTTCTCCTGAAAGGTTGGCCTGGCTTTTGTCAGGGAGTAATCATCACTCCGGGAAATGAAAGGCCTTTTGGCAAAGTTCTGGCCTCCTGGGGTTGGGAGTACGGATATTCCCCGAGATGTTCCCTCACCCCATGGAGATGTGCCGAACTCCAGATCTCCTAATTCAGGCCCCTGGAAAAACTGTGAAAGTCTGGGGGTGTTTGTTTACCATTTTCTCCTGCCTGCAGGTCTGCCAGCCTCTGGAGGGCTGGGCTGTGCCTGAGTACTGCTTGGCTTGTTTCATTGCATGAGGGGAGGGAATTCACCTCTTTATTTTTGCTAATTCATCAAATATTGATTGAGCACCTGCTATTATTAGACGCTGTTCTGGATGCTGGGCGTTCAGTAGGCAATGATTGAGAACAACACTTCTGCTCTCCTGACGTGAGATATGTGTCAAAGACAGGTAATCACCAGGGAACCAAATACGTGAACTAGACCAGCTTTTCTCAAACTTGGGCAAGGGTAGGGATCTTGCCTGAGAGCTTGTTCAGATACAGATTCCTGGGCCCGCTCCCAAGGAGTCCAAGTGTGAGCATCTGTGTAGGGATTGGGGGAAGTGTAAGAATTTGTATTTCTTTCTTTTTTTTTTTTCAAGATTTTATTTATTTAGTTGAGAGAGATGGAGACAGCGAGAGAGAGCAGGGGGAGGAGAGGGAGAAGCAAGCTCCCTGCCGAGCTGGGAGCCCAATGTGGTATTCGATTCCAGGACTCTGGGATCATGACCTGAGCTGAAGGCAGAGGCTTAACCCACTGAGCCACCCAGGCGCCCCAGCTGTCTTGTCCTTTTGCACATCACTTTACTGTGCTGTCTCCCACATACATACTTAAAACTCTTTATAGGTGTAAATTTCCTGGGATGCCTATATCTCGGGTTCGTTTCCTGGGCTGTACTTTGAATGTGCCATGAAGTGAGGTTCAGTGAGGCTCAGTGAGGCTCAGTAAGGCCAGATGTCTGAAATCAAGGTGCTGGCATAGCCGTGCTCTCTCCGAAGAATCCGGGCAGGACCCCTGGTCTCTTCCAGTTTGTGGTGGACCCAGACTTTTCTTGGGTTGTGGCTGCACAGCTCTCATCTCTATCTTCATGTTCATTTGACCATCTTCCCTGTGTGTCTATGTGTCCCTGTGTCCAGATTTCCTTCTTTTTTTTTTTTTAAGTAATCTCTATGCCAAATGTAGGACTTGAACTCATAACCCTGAGATCAAGAGTCACGTGCTCTACTGACTGAGCCAGCCGGGCGCCCGTCAACATATCTTTCTGGGGGATACAGTTCCAACCCATAACATTTACAGGGAAGTAACTCTTGAAAACAGAGTCAGATTCAAAGGACTGACCCTTGGGGATGTGTCTGTTCCCTCACTTTCGTGAGGAGTAGGCATTGTTTGCCCCGCCGTGTGACGGAGGGCTGGGTACGAGGGCTGGGTGCTGGAGACAGTGGGGCCTGCCACATGCACTGTGAACCTTGTTGCAAAGGATCACACCTAAGTCTAGAAAGAATCGGGGGGATGAGAAGGAAGCAGGGGACTAAGAGAGTCCTCACCTCACCTTACTTTCCTCTAGAAGGAAGGTAAACAAAGACCAGAAAGGCAAGGTAGGAAATTCTGTGTGCCCACGAAGACGGCGGGAGACATATAGGGAAGGCTGGGGGGTCCGGCGGAGGGCTCCCTGGGGGAGGTGGCCTTTGACCTGCAGCTTTGGGATCGGCGGAGCTGGGTGAGAAGCCCTGGGTGGGAGCAGCAGGGAGGTGGGTGCTGGGCCGGAGCAGGGGGTGCGTGAAGTGGGGCGGCAGGGCGGCCCAGAAAGTCCCGCCGGAGTCAAGAAGTAAGAGAATCCAGGAAAATGTATCACAATAAGAAGAGACCCTTGAGACATCTCGTGGCGTGCTCTTGTTCCGCAGAAGACACGGTTTTGCCGCGTTCACAGACCGTCTCTCGGTCCCGGGCCGTGTACATTTTGCCGGTGTGTTCATTTTGTTGTAGGTACGAACCCCGAGCAGCAGGCCTGGAGGCTGAAGCGAACTTGGCCGTGCCTGTGGGCTCCAGGAGTCCCTATGGTGGGTCTGGCCCGAGAGGCTGGTTTTCCTTAGCGCCCTGCGGAAGTGGTGGTGAGTGGGTGGGTGGGGCGGCGAGAAAGCCCGACCTCCGAGGCTCCGTGTCCTGCACCATAAAGTGAGGATGAGAGTATATGCCCTGTCTGCTTTATGGGGTTTGGGGATCACACCTGGGAAGCGGTTTCTGACTGCTCAAGCACTGCCCCGTCAATGCCCCTGCTGGGTCACCCCCAGGCAGGTTGCTTGTCAGCGCCTGTGCCAGGTGGCGGTGCACTGAGATAATGAGGGGTGGTTGTGGGGCCGTCGTTGCCTGCCTGGGGGGTGGTTCTCCCCACAATCCCAAAGTCTGCAGTTGAACTCTAGGGGGCAGAGTTGGAGCAGGATTGGGCTGCTGGGCTGTGGGGGCTGAAGTTGGGGAGAGAGTAAACTTGCCAGGGCTTTGGACACTGGCTGGGATTGGCCCCGGGAGGGGTGTGGGGTCACAGCGTGCGGGGATTCCGCTCCCGTGTTGTTTCTGCCAGCGTTTCTGTGCAGTGGCTGCTGACTTTCCACGGTAACAGCCTCCTATCACCACAGGGTGGCTTCTCGTTTTGCAGAGGGCAATTCTGTGCATTTTTTACCTTGACCCCGGGGGGCATGGGCATCCTCCTGATGAAGCCCATGTTCAGAGGAGGGGCAGCAGACTATGTGAAAAGAGGTGGCACATCAGAATAGGGTCACCGTGGGCTCAAGTCAGGGCTCCATGGCTCCCTTCGGTCTGATTCTTTTAGGGCCTCTTAACCTTTGAGCCTCAGCATCCAAATCCATGAAGTGGGGATGATGGCAACAGTAACACCAGATACTTCTTGAGTGCTTTCTACATGCTGTGCACTGTTCCACTGTTCACTCATTTCATCCTCACTATAACCCTGTGAGATGGTACATCCTGTTCATAGACAGAAGGAAACAGAAGTTCAGAGAGGTTAAGTAATTTGCCCAGAGTCACACAGCTTGTGAGTTTTAGAACTGGCCCTTGAACTCAAGTCCCAGCTCTGCGACACTGCCACTACTGGGCAGGGTGAGGAGGCAGTGGGCTGATTTTGTGTGAAAGCTCCACGGGATTGTCGTCCCTCTCCCTTTCCTGAGACAAGGCAGACCCAGGTCTCATCTTTTAATTTTCTCCAAGTCACACAGTGGTGCTGACAGGCCTGGGGCCATAGTCAGTCAGTCTGAACAGGGTATCTGTCACATGCCAGGTACAGGGCTAGGCCCTGGGCCCAAAGCAGCAAAGAAGAAAGCCAGCTGCCTGTCCTCTTGCAGGGACAGGAGTGCGGGAGTACCAGTGGCCGTGAACCAGGTCTGGAGTCAGGGAGGCTTTGTGGAGGGAGTGACATTCACTTACGCTGGCTGATAAGTGGGCAGCAGCTTTGCCAGGCAGAGAGGGAGGGGGAGTGCCACAGGCACAGACACCCAGCACATGCCAAGGCCCTGAGGCAGAGTGTGGGCAGAGAAGTCCAGTGTGGCGAGAACATAGCACGTGAAGGAGAAGCAGGTGAGGGCTGAGGGTCTGCAGATCTTAGAAGCACTGGAAAGCCACGGAGGCCAGTAAAAGGCGGTGATGTGGTCAGATAAAGGTCGCCTGCGCTTACAGTGAGTGAGGTGTGGAGCAGGGCAGGGGAAGAGGTGGGGAGGTAGCAGCGCTGGGCGGGGTGGGAGGTGCTCCCGTCGGGACAGGCTCCCCCCCAGCCTCCGGAAGCCAGCTCCAGGGCCCTCTACTGAGGGCGGCCTCCCCCAGCCATCCTGCGAGGGCCACCTCCCGCCTCAGGTCTCACAGCCCAGGTGCCACCTCTGCCTGGTGGCTCCTGTCGCCATGGTGACACCCACCAGGTGGTAACTCTCGCACTGCTGCCTTCCCCCCCAGCAGGCCAGGGTTTCTTAGTCTTGGCACCGTTGACATTTTGGCGTGGGGGACTTGCTGTGGGGGAGGGGCGTCCCATACGCCGTAGGGTGTCGGGCGGCATCAAGGCATCCGTGTCCCCAGCTGTGACAATAAAACATATGGCCAGATGTCTCTGCCAGATGGCCGAGAGCCACGGCCCGCGTCGGGGGAGCTTGGGATGCGCGAGGGACAGCGTCTCGCTGTTGACGTTTCCAACCTCGAACACGTTGACCTCTTCCAGGATTATGGCAGGAAAAGTGAAATGGGTCACTGATATCGAGAAGTCCGTGCTGATAAATAACTTCGAAAAGAGAGGATGGATCCAAGTGACAGAAAACGAAGATTGGAACTTCTACTGGTAAGCAGAGAAAGCAGGATCCGATTGTTTTCCCGAGGCCGCTTGTCGTCTGGTGAGCCCTGGTGGTGTTTCACCCAGCGGCAAACACAGGGGTTGTCCTAGACTCCTGCTCCCGCCTGCCTCCCCCCTTCACCCGGTGAGGTCCTGTGTCCTCCCTTGTCCGGGGCTGGGCTGCTCCCTGCCTCCGGGCGGCCTCCACCCTCGGGCAGGGTTGTGTGCCCAAACTGCCACCCGTGGCTGCCTCTGCCATCCCCAGCCCTCTTTAGCTCCTGCCCCCGGGAATCTTTGAGGAAGGGCGAGCTGGTGGGACTCTGGAGGCTTTTTCTTTCTTTCTTTTTTAACGTTTTATTTATTTATTTGTCAGAGAGCGCAAGCAGGGGGAGCAGCAGGCAGAGGGAGAAACGGGCTTTCCTCTGAGCGAGGAGCCGATGTGGGACTTGATCCCAGGACCCTGGGATCATGACCTGAGCCAAAGGCAGACGCTTAACCAACTGAGCCACCCGGGCATCTCTGGAGGCTTTTTTACCCTGTGCATCCGCCCTCCCTGAGCCCAGCTCCCCTCTGCTGCCTCCAGAGATGTTCCTGGGCCTCTTTCCAGCCGCTTCCTTCTCCCTCGCGCCCTGGTGCGGCAGCCAGCATGATTTCCCCCGCTGACCTGCTAAGACGTTCTTGCTTCCACACCCGTGTAAAGGCTGTGCTTTCTGCCCCCTCAGCCCAGCCTTGAGAGGGGCCACACATCCGGCGGTTCGATGTCTGGACCCTGGAGACAGGTCATGCCTGGCTTCCCACCCTGGCTCTCCCACGGCTGTCTCTGTGGCCAATAGCAAAGGCCTCGACCTCTCTTTGCAAATCCGGTTGTTTGAAATTTGAATGACTCAGTAAAGCACGGAGCATGGGCTGTGACGGGCGCCCCATAAGCGTGTGCTGTCGCTGTCCTTCACGCACCAGCGCACGAGCTGCCTCCCCCGGAAGCCGCCGGTGCCTCTCCAGCCCCCCAGCCTGCTTTCCCTGGTGTCAGGAAGCAAATGTGGTTTCCCTGCCTGTGCCCTCTTTACACGTGACCGTGAGCCTCACGACCGTGAGGACCTTGTCTGGCTTACCCAGGCTCCACAGAGCCTGGCGCTGGCCCGGGTGCAGAGGGCACTGGCGTCCAGCTCCCATCTCCCGCAGCGATTAGAGGGATGACCCTTTCTTTTTCTTTCTTTCTTTTTTTAAAAAAGATTTTATTTATTTATTTGACAGAGATCACAAGTAGGCAGAGAGGCAGGCAGAGAGAGAGGGGGAAGCAGGCTCCCCGCTGAGCAGAGAGCCCGATGCGGGGCTCGATCCCAGGACCTTGAGACCATGACCTGAGCTGAAGGCAGACGCTTCCTGACCAGGCCACCCGGGCACCCCGGGATGACTCTTTGCCCCTGGAGCAGTTTAAGGTACCTGTACTTTAAACCAAAACCCAATTTCCCTTGGCAAGCATGGAATGCCAGCAGAGAGAGCATTTGTAGAGAAATGCAGCGGCCGTGCGTGCTCTGGCATCAGGCTTATATTCTTCTCTGAGGCAGAAGGAAATAACACAGGCGGAGCCCTGCTTCCGGAGGAGCTCTGAAAGAAAGGCTGAGTAAGAGCATTTCGTAGGGCGCCTGGGTGGCTCAGTGGGTTAAGCGTCTGCCTTTGGCTCGGGTCATGATCTTGGGGTCCTGGGATCGAGCCCCTGGTTGGGCTAGCTGCTCCGTGGAGAGTCTGCTTCTCCCTCTGCCCCTGCCCCCCACTTGTGCTCGCTCACACACTCTCTCTCTCTCCCTCAAATAAATAAAATCTTGAAATGTCATTAAAAAAAAGTGTTTTGAACTTACTGCTTTGTGTCCCACGGCTCTGTGCCATGGGCTTAGCCAGCCCTCAGTCCTTTCGGCTTCTCTCAGTTGATTAGTCAACGCTTGGAGGGTGCAGAGCGCCTCCCTTCCCTTCTTCACGCCACATGAGAAGCATTTTGGAGCTAGTCTTAGCGAGAGAGAGAGAAAAGAGTGGAACCGTGTCGCTTTGGATATTTGAACTCCTCAGAGCTCCTGTTTTAAGTACTAAGCGTCCCATTAAGTCTTAACAATTGGTTAGGGTAAAACATTGACATCAGCTAAATATTAAATGGTTATAGGGAAAGGTAC